>NC_138374.1:102205840-102241459 GCF_054177405.1 Leptonychotes weddellii
ACTGTTGAATCTCAGATCTGTACCTCTGAGACAAATAATGCAATATATGTTAAGAAAAAAAGAAGAAGAAGAAGGTAGCGGGAGGGGAAGAATGAAGCGGGGGAAATTGGAGGGGTAGACGAACCATGAGAGACGATGGACTCTGAAAAACTAACAGGGTTCTAGAGGGAAGGGGGGTGGGAGGATGGGTTAGCCTGGTGGTGGGTATTGAGGAGGGCACATTCTGCATGGAGCACTGGTGTTATGCACAAACAATGAATCATGGAACACTTTATCTAAAATTAATGATGTAATGTATGGGGATTAACATAAGAATAAAAAAAAAGGTTTTAAAAAAGTTTAATTGTTAGAGGGGTAATAAATGGTCTGGAAATTCAAAGGAGAGTGTGAGTTTGAGAGTTTTTTTTTTTTTTCATAGGGAGATCCAAGGATTGAAATATGAGGAAATTCAAGGAATGCCAAGAAATGACTAATGGTTCTTTGTGCTGGAGGTAAGACTAAGACCCAGAGAACAGGAAGATTGACTTCAGATAGGATGATGGATAATTTTCTTATGTAACAGACAGAATGGGTATGGATTGAAGTAAGTATGAAGGTACCTGGAAGTTGGGTGAGTTCCTGTCTATAGGCTTCTTGTATTCTGGAGAGTGGGAGGTAAAGTAATTGGATTGTGAATGAAGAGACAACTTGTTGGCTCTGGGGCTTGAGTTAAATAGAGAAATTTGAAAATAGTGGAGAATGGGATGACTGAGAGTTGAAAAGATACAAAAGAATTTCCAGAAACCCCTGAGGGCCCAGTTGAGGCTGCATATCATCAATTTATGGTAACATATTTGTTTGTCTTCTATTTTATGTATGTTAAGAGGTATAGTAGCATTCAGCCACACAGGTGTGAAAAATGCAGTTAATTTCATTCATTTAGACTTCAAAGTTGGCTTTACAGAAGGTTAATTCATCAAGAGATTTGAAATACTAACAAGAGTGGCATAATGATGAGTCAATAAGTATAAACTAAAACTAAAGACTAGAGGAGAAAGTAGAAGGGTCACACCACTGTAGATCCCTGTGCAAAGAACCAAAAATATGTAAATGAGAGGAAAGAAGCGCAGAAGTGTGACTAGAAAATGAGATCTCTGTAATGACAGTTGTAGAAGTAGAACATTCTAGTTAATGGCCATGTCTAGGGCACGGCCAACAAATTTCTTTGGATGTGTAGAGTTCAGATGGAAGTCCTTGGAAATGTGAAGATGAATGAACTGGGAGGGCATGTTGGATAGGTCCCTCTCATGGGACCATATCCTCCCTCTGTCCCTCTCATGTTGGATAGGTCAAGAAGAAGTTAAAATATTTGGAAATCATGTCGGACTTGGGGATGGAGGAAAAAAACATTGAACCAGGTATTCTAGCATTGGTAGAGAAGAAGGACCTGACAGATAACACAAAAATCAGAGATTGAGAATTAGATAGACAAGTCACATGAGTTTCAAGGAAGCATTCAGATGGAAGAATAATGTTCCAGAAAGGGCAATAAAGAATGAGAAAAACATGGAATATGGGTATATGTGAAAAAACTTAGGATTTCTGGATAAGAACCTTATTTCTTTGGCAGTACACATGAAATTATTTCACTATTTTCAATTTTCCATTTATCTATCTATCTATCTATCTATCTATCTATCTATCTATCTATCTATCTATCTATCTAGAGAAAGCATGGGGGTGCAGAGGGGAGAGGGAGAGAACGTAAGCAGGCTCCATGCTCAGTGCAGAGCCTGATGCAGGGCTTGACCTCTCAACCCAGAGACCATGACCTGAGCCAAAATCAAGAGTCTGACGTTCAACTGACTGAGCCACCCAGGCGCTCCTCCATTTTATTTATTTATATACTTATTTATGTACTTGTCATTTATGTTGACTTACACATAGGACTGTGTATTTATGTTGAGGATTTCATAATTATTTTAATTTTATGAGTGGAGTGCCATATATCAGTGATAGGATGCCAAAATATGTGTTCTCATGATTCATGATGTTTAATGTTCCCAGTTTCTTAGCTTCCCCATTAGCCATTGCAATTTGCTCATAGTCACAAATAAGTCTATGTTGTCACCATAGTGCTGGAAAGAAGATAGAAGTTAACAATTTTGAAAAAAATTGTTTCAAATTAGATAGTAAGACTTCAAAAATGTGATTTTGCAATATTTATTATTTCAAATAATTTGAAGTGTTCTTACTGTCCTGCTTTATCATGCTAAGTTAATCGTGTCTGGGATCAAGAGATCTCCCAAAGGAAATATTTTCTTGTCTAAATAAATTTAGTGAAGCCCAAACTCTACATCTTGGCTTTACTTCATAGGTTTTTACAAAAACATAAGTCTCAAAGCAAATATTTCTTTGAAAATAAATGAAAGTCACAGATGACAGAATAAATTCCAACACCTGTAGGGTATACCAATTAAATAAATGCTCCTTAGCAATATTTGAATATCTTAGTAATGATGTTGGACTAATTTGAATTCATCTAGGTAGATGCTTTCACTTCCTGAGATAAAACTATAGGGAAAAAAGAAGTTATTTCTCTCATTTCCCATGCTTTTAGATCCCCACCATCTCCTTCCCTTCTTCATGGTCACTTGCCAAGATGGACTCTAGTCAGTCAAGTTATCCTGTCTTGAATGTGCTGTCCTCCTTATCCGGTTCTTCACCAATTCATGTCTATTTCCTTTTACAAAAGCCTTACTTCATCTGGGAAGCTCTCAGGAGATTAACTCCACTTAACTGTAGCATGCTTCTACCTTCTCATGCTTTAATAATATTTGTAATTTAGCATTCATCTTTATGTTTTACCCAAATGTTTTAACAGATTAGCACATAGTGTGGTTATTATTCTGTCATAGAATAATCACGTTATTACTTGATTGTAGTTTTATTTGGGGGTTCTTTCCATCAGAATGATTTCTTTGTGAACAGGATATACATCTTTCATCTCCATATCCCTAACTCCAAGTGCTACCCATGGTAGACAATCCTATCACAGTTGGCCCCTTGTATTATTTGTCCTTGGGTTATATATATATATCTGTCTCTCTTTGGTTTCACTTGGAGAAGCTGCTTAGTGATTAGAATTTAAATAGGACCAGATATAACAGCCTAGGGGCCCTTTGGCTAATCGTGAACATCCACATTTATAGCTGACCACAATTGTTCTAGAGCTCTGAGATTCAGGTATTACATGGTCAGGTGTCTAGATGTCTGTTTAAACAGAAGGAATAAGTTTGACTTGGGGTTTCCCACAGAATCAAGTTAGAATCATGAAAGAGGCTTAAAAGTTAATAAATAAGCAGAGAATGGACTAGTTTATTTCAAAGTGTAGGCTGCTTAAAAATATGTCCAATCTCTAAAACTGACACTGCCCAGTTCCTTGGGAATTCTTACCTAGAAATAGACATGAAACAGTTTTAATAGTAATTTTTGGTATATAATAATAATAAAGATTAAAATAGTAAAGACAGCTATAATAATCAAGAGAACGGTGAGGCTCCAAAGCAGAGGCAATGTGTAGTATAGTGAAAACAAAACTGGAATAAGAATTATAGGATGCAGGTTCTAATCTGATATCACTGCTGGGTGATGTTGAGTAATCCACTTAATCTTTCTGAGACAGCATTCTCTTGTTTGTCAAATGAGTTGGTTGGGGGATATGCTCTTTAAGATTCTTATAACTTTGGTAATCTATGATGCTTTAAAGTGTTTTAGAGAAGTGTAGAAAGTTGTATAATGTGATTATGATTATTAGAATGCCATGAATATATCTGAGCATCTTTAGAGAGAAGAAAATGCATTATTAATTATATGAAGGTTATGGGGAGGGTTTTCCAAAGTGCCTAGGAAACTGAACACATGGTAAATGTTCACAAAAGGCCTCAGGAATTTAGAGTTGGAAGGTGTCTTAGGTTATCTATTAAACAATTAATTTTACAAATGAGGAAAATTAAATTAGGTTAATTTACTTGCTTAATGTCATACTCAGCAAGTAAATGGTGAAAAGTATGCCAGGATTTAGATAAGTGGTTAACCTCCAGGTAAGTACTTATTTTATGTTACCAGCCATTTGCATAAAAAAAATGTAAGGTTTGGGCAATATTACCAATAGCTAATACTCAGTGTGGTGGGAAAAATTTTACTTACAACAAGTATAATTGTTAATATCTTCAATACTTAGATATCTTATAAATCGACGAAAGTTAATCAAATAATTAAAAAATATGTAAAATTAATGACCATACAAGCCACAGAAAATTTAAAAAATGTGAATAAGAAGTGAATTAGCAAGATGGAGGGCTAGAAAATCCTAATACTCATTTCTATTACAAACACAACAAAACCCATAAATAAATGACACACCAATGAAAATAGCTCAGGGAAAGCACTAGACTACAACAAAGAAGCAGCAAAAATCCTGTAGAGGTCAAAATCATCCTCAAAAACTGAGGATGCCACATATAAAGTATAGGAAGCATTTTAACTGAGTTATCCCATCCCACAGTTCAGAGAGCTTGACTCCATAAGAGATACCCTCAGAGGAATTTCACCTCATAGGAAAAAGGAGAGCAGGAGAACCCCCGCAAGACTCACCATTGTGGCCATTTGCAACCTTTGCTACTGAAGTCTCCAAGAGCCTACATCAAAGCTGATCCCAGCTGATGGAGCTGCCTGGAATCCCCCCACTGCATCTACTTTCTGGAATTAGAGTTGTCAATGTGGTGAAACCTGCCACCATAGGACCAGCACATTCTTGGCCACAGAAGACCACCACAGTCTGTGCTGATAATGACTTCAGCTGATGGAGCTGCATAGAGACCATGCTATTGTGCCTTCCCAGGAAGAGGTGACTGCACCCTCAGATATGCAGACATCAAGACAAACTCATCAGAAACATGAAAAAGCAAAGATACATAACACTACCAAAGAATTTTCTAGTAACTGACCCTGAAGAGATGGAGATCTGTGAATTACTTGAAAAAAGAATCCAGAATACTTATTTTAAGGAAGCTTAGTGAAATTCAAGATGACACAAGTAGACAATGAGTGAACTCAGGAAAACAACACAGGAATAAAATGTGAAGTGCAACAAAGAGAAATAATTGAAAAGAAACAAGAATTCTGGAGCTGAAGAATATAATAAATGAAATTTAAAAAATGCAACAAAGAGCTTCAACAGCAGGCTCAATCAGGCAAAAGGAAGAATCTATGAAGTTGAAGACATCTCTTGATATTATCCAGTCAGTGGAGGAAAAAAAGTTAGAATGATAGAGTGAAGAAAGCCTATGTGAATTATGGAACAACCTTAAGAGAAACAATACTCACATTATGAGACTTCTAGAAGTAAAAGAGAGAAGCAGAAAACTTATTTAAAGAAATAATGGTTGAAAACTTCTCAGATCAGGGAAGATTGATGGCCATCCAGATATACGATGGTCAAAGATCTCCAGGTACAACCGGAAGAGATCTTCACTGAGAAACATTAAATCAAGCTGTCAGAAATCAAGAACAAAAAGAATAATTTGAAAGCAGCAAGAGAAGCATACAAAGGAATCCCAATAAGGCAATCAATAGATTTCTCAGTGGAAAGCTTGCAGGCCAGGAGAGAGTGGGATGATATATTCAGAATGCTCAAAGAAAAAGACTTTAACCAAGAATACTTTACCCAGCAAAGTTGTCCTTCAGAAATGGAGAGAGAGAAAACTTATGAAAGTAGAAAATTCCCTGATAGAGGTCAATATATAGCCAAATTAAAAATATTTTAATACCATAATGGTGTGTAAATCACTTTAAACTCTAGCATTTAGATTAAGAGATAAAAGTGTTAGTATCTATAGCTATAATATTTTGTTAATGGGCATATAACTTAAAAATATGTAAACTGGGCATCAACATTAATTTTGCAGGAGGGACAAATCTGTAGAACATTTTTGTGCAATTGAAGTTGTTAGCAGCTTAAAATAGAGAGTTATAAGTATAAGAAGAAGTATTATTAAAGTCTCATAGTAATCACAAAGCAAAAATCTATAATAGATACATAAGTGGAAAAGAGAAAAGAATCAAAACACACCACTACAAAAAATCGTCAAGCCACAAAGACAGCAAGAGAGGAAGAAAGCAACAAAGGAAATAAAAACATCAGAAAACAATGAACAAAATGGTAATAATAACTTTTTACCGATCAGTATCATTACATTTACACTAAGTGTAAATACCTTAAATTCTCCAATTAAAAGACATAGAGTGGCACAATAGATTAAAAAAACAAGACCCAACTATACCTTGCCTACAAGAGACTTACTTCAGCTTAAAGGACAGTCACAGGTTGAAAATGAAGGGATGGAAAAAGATATTCCTTGCAAGTGGAAACCAAAAGAGAACAGGGGTAGCTACCTTTATATCAGACAAAATAGACCTAGAGTCAAAACCTTTAACAAGAGATAAAGTCATTATATAATGATAACAGGATCAATTCATCATGAGGGTGTAACAATTGTAAACATAGACACACCCAATATTGGAGCCCCTAAATACATTAAACAAGTATTCACAGATTTGAAGGCAAAAATACACAGCAAAGCAGTAATAGTAAAGGACTTCAATACTTCTAACAATGGAGAAATCATCAGACAAAAAATAAACAAGGAATCAACAGAAAATCACCTCGAACCCTATACTTTAGAACAAATGGATCTGACAGACATATACAGAACATTCTATCCAACAGCAACAGAATACACACTCTACTCGAGTCCACATAGAACATTCTCTGGGATAGATCAAATGTTAGGTCACAAAGTAAGTTGTAACAAATTTAAGAAGATTGAAATCATATCGAGTAGCTTCTCCAACTAGGATGGTATGAAACTAGAAATAAGTGACAGGAGGAAAGCTGGAAGTATGTGGACATTAAACATATTTCTGAACAACCCATGGGTCAAAGAAGAAATCAGGAAATAAATTATTATGACACAAATGAAAACCAGTGAATACCAAAACAAGGGAATCAGCAAAAACAGTTCTAAGAGGGAAGTTTATGGCAATAAATGACTACATTAAGAAAAAAGAAAGAGTTCGAAGAGGAAGGAGGATGGCAGCAGAGTAGGAGGACTGTAGGCTCACCTCATACCATGAATACAACTAGGTAACTATCAAATCATCCTTCACACCCCAGAAATTGACCTGAAGACTGGCAGAACAAAGTCCACAACGAAAGGTAGAGAAGAGGTCACATCAAAGAGATAGGAAGTGTGGAAATGTGGCTTGAGAGAAAATCATGGCTGGTATGGTGGGGAGGGAGCTGTGGTTGCAGGGAAGGGCAAGAGACAGACTAGCACACAGGGGAGCACACAGGGAAAATGAATACCCATAGCAATTGGCTTGGAAAATGAGAGGGGCTGGATTTTATGGGCTCTTGCAACCAGCAGGGCTTACAGCCTAGAGTTTTAAAGGTCTGTGTGCTTGGCTCTGGGAGAGCTCATAGGGCATTGGGGCTACTCTTGGAGAAAAAGCAGGCAAACAGCCCATGAACACACAGTGTGGAAACAGATCCCAAGAGCACCTGGGGCACACAGTGGGGAGGTTATTCACTCATCTTGGAGGGCATCCCAGAGAGGCCGTGTTCACATAGAGACCCTTCCAGGAACAAAGGAACTGGCAGGCACCATTTCCCTCCTCTGCCCCTCAGCATAGGCACAGGGCCACCTGTGGGGAGCAGCACAGCTCTGGCACTTGCTACCTGACTTGCTTACACTAAGCCAGCTCCCCCCCGCCGGTGCTCTGTGGAACCACCCCTTCTGGTCACACTTACCTCAGTCCCAGCGTGACAAGCCCCCTTTGCCAAAAGGCCAGCCCAAACCCCTGCCAACACTTATACCTCCTGATCTGGGAGTTTTGCAAGGCCTCAGATACGGTGGCAGTGGTGACAGATCTCATTTCACAAGCAGACCAGAGCACAACCTAGTTAAAAGGGTCTACATTCAGGCCAGGGACCAAACTGTGCCCTTTAGGCCAGTCGTCTGCTGGCTAGGACACAACAGCAGAAGTGCATACAACACACATTGGAGACACTCCTAGAAGTGCCAGGCCCTGGGTAACGGGACACTACACTGCAGGGCACTACAGGACCTCTTCTTCATAAAGCCATTACCCTGAAGACCAGGAGATGTAGCTGACTTTCCTAACACAGAGAAACAGGCACAGGGACTTAGACAAAATGAGAAGACAGAGAAATTTGTCCCAAGTGAAAGAACAGGACAAGGCCATGGCCAGAGATCTAAGCAAAACAGATACAAGTAACATGCTTAATGGAGAATTTAAAGCAATGATCATAAGGGTACTCGCTGGACTTGAGAAAAGAGTGGAGGACATCAGTGAGACCATTAACACAGAGATAAGTAATAAAATAGAGATAAAGAGCCCAATGAGCAAAATGAGAAACACTCTTGAATGAACAGCAGGCTGGAAGAAGCAGAGGAACAAATTAATGATCTAGAAGACAGAGCAATGGAAAGTAATCAAGTTCAATAAAAGAAAAAAGAATTATGCAAAATGAGAATAGACTTAGGGAGGTCAGTGACTCCATCAAACATAATAACATTCATATTATAGGAGTCCCAGAAGAAGAAGAGAGAGAAAAGGGGCAGAGAATTTATTTGAAGAAAAAAGAAAGACCTCAGATAAACAAACTTACACTGCAATGCACTAGAAATGGAAGAACAAACTAAATCCAAATTTAGTAGAAGGAAGGAAATAATAAAGAGTAGAGAAGAAATAAACAGAAGCTAAAAAGACAATAGAAAAGATCAACAAAAATAGGATTGGGCTTTATGAAAGATAAACAGACTTGAAAAACCTTTAACTAGACTAGGGGAAAAGAGAGATGGCTCAACTTAATAAAATTATAAATGGAGGAGACATTACAAACAATATTGCAGAAGTACAAAGGATTATAAGAAACTACTATGAACAACTAAATGCCAGCAAATTAGATATTTTAGAAGAAATGAATAAATTCATAGAAATGCAACTTACCAAGACTGAAACATGAAGTAAAAGAAAATCTGAACATATAAGTAATGAGGAAGGATATTGAACCAATAATCAAAACTCTCCCAGTAAATAAAGCCCAGGACCAGATGGCTTCAAGAGTGAATTCTAGGGGCACCTGGGTGGCTCAGTCGGTTAAGCATCTGACTTCGGCTTAGATCATGATCTTGGGGTCCTGGGATGGAGCCCTGCCCCCATCAGGCTCCCTGCTCAGCGGGAAGTCTGCTTGTCTGCCCCTCTGCCCCTATTCCCTGCTTGTGCACATGTGCTCTCTCTCTCAAATAAATGAATAAAATCTTTTAAGAAGGAGTGAATTCTGCCAAACATTTAAATAAGAGTGTAGCGGGCGCCTGGGTGGCTCAGTTGGTTAAGTGACTGCCTTCGGCTCAGGTCATGATCCTGGAGTCCCGGGATCGAGTCCCGCATCGGACTCCCTGCTCAGCAGGGAGTCTGCTTCTCCCTCTGACCCTCCTCCCTCTCATACTCTCTGTCTTTCATTCTCTCTCTCTCAAATAAATAAATAAAATCTTTAAAAATAAATAAATAAATAAATAAGAGTGTAGCTACATCCTGCTTACCAACTCCTATCAGCATAACATTATCAATATATTCAGTAAGCACAGAATTTTAGGGAACCCCATGGTAGGTGGTCTTCAAGATGGCATCATCAATTTTTTCTCCTGGTATGCACATGCTGCTCTTCACATTAAGAGACAGGGACCAATTCCACTGCAATAAAATTTGGGTTGGTGTTAGTGACTTTCTTAATTGGCAGATGTGACATTTTGGGGCTTTTGAGGATTTACAATTTCCAATTGTTTTTTTATGGAATGCTTCCATGTGAGAGACAGTTGAGAACTTCCCAGTTGAACCCACAGAATAATGAGAGATAATAATTTACCACAGTTTTGAGTGCTTTGTGGTACAGCAACTGATAAATAGAACAGTGGTAATACTAATGAAGACCATGTGCATTAGATTATTGCAGAGAACAAGAGAAGTGATGTAGACCTTAGGTCTAATAATGGAAGTCTTACTGCCCTTGCTAAGTAAATGGAAACTGTTTCTAGTGGTCTTTCTAACAAAAGGAGTGGGAAGAGTCATCTGTTAGATCAGTAGTTGGATATCAGGTACCATGGTCTGTGTTAATATACTCCAGTACAGAAATAACATTTGGGGGGCACCTGGGTGGCTCAGTCGTTAAGCGTCTGCCTTTGGCTCAGGTCGTGATCCCGGGGTCCTGGAATCGAGCCCCACATCAGGCTTCCTGTTCCGCGGGAAGCCTGCTTCTCCCTCTCCCGCTCCCTCTGCTTGTGTTCCCTCTCTCGCTGTGTCTCTCTCTGTCAAATAAATAAATAAAATCTTTTTTTTTTTTTAAAAAAGGAATAACATTTGGAATAGTGGCTGTAATTAGAATCACACTGATTAGTATTATGATAATTTACTATCATTCTCCAGTGACAGTAAATTTATGTTCTGCACAGGCAAGATAGGTTAGTTGGATGGGCTTATGATAGGGACTATCATCTCTGCAGTTCTTCAAGTTTCTGCTGATGGCACTAATATTTGAAATCCCTTAAAGAAGGCAATGTTGCTTTTGTTTACTCATTTGAAAATAAGTAGTTTTAAGGTTTTCCATGTGGCCTTTCCTAATATAAAAAATCTCATTTCATAGCCAAGGGAACCAATATGGAATCCTGTCAATTGCTGAGTGGGTCTGTTGCAACTATGTATTCTAGAACTAAGGAAATAACCAGAAGTGGTTTTTTTTTTTTTTAATTTTATTTATTTATTTGAGAGAGAGAGAGAGAGAAAGCACGAACAGGAGGGGGAGATGGAGAGGGAGAGAGAGAATCTCAAGCAGACTCCACACTGAACATGGAGGCTGATGCAGGGCTCCATCACAGGACCCTGAGATCATGACCTGAGCCAAAACCGAGTCAGGTTCTTAACCGACCATGCCATCCAGGCTCCCCGGTAACCACAAGTTTGAATGGGAACATGCTGGGCCAACTGTGAGATGAACCTGAGCCTAAATTCCATTAGTCACCTGACCTCTGATTGTGTCCCATAGTGCTTTGGGGTTTCCAGGTGAGAGCCATTGCCTCGGAATCCCTAGAAATTCTGTCTCTTTTTTTTATCCAAAAGTACAGTCACTCTAGTAAGTGGCAGCAAGTGCCTTTGGAGAAGATAAAGTAGAACATTTATAGTATAAATATTTAGCAATGTAACAAGGTACTTCTTCTGTAAGAGCTATCCTTCCCTTTATTCAAGAGGCTCTGGGTCTGTGAACTACCTCACATCTGGGCACTGGATGAGAGGTATGCCCCTTTATATTTGTGGTTCAGTTCTTCATACCTAGAGCTGGCTGGTTGGTTGGTTTGTTTTGCTTATACACATAAGTAAGACTTGAAGAGGTCACCCATTTATTTCAGTCATGAGCACCCCATTGTCAGTTAGCCCCTGCCAAATGTCAAATTATTCTGATTACTATTCTTTTATAGTATAACTAAAAAGATCTGATATATCAACTTAGGTTAGTGTAGACCATCATTAAGTGCAGATTTTAATCAACCAACAAAGCTAGAATTCAATTCCAGCTGCTTGAACAAATGCATTAAATCCAGAAAGTTTTGCTAGTGTACTCATTTCAGTTGAGTTAGCCTAATCCAACATTGCATCCATCCATTCTACCTTGATTGAATGTCCTACAAATTTTCTCTTTTTCTGCTGATAGAAATTGGCAAAATCTTGCAATTTCGCATTTCCTTCCAGGTCAGAGTTTGTACCTACTTTTCTGGGACTGCTGGGGTTTGAATCTAGTTATAGGTGTAGAATTAGTGACAGGTAGTATAGATAGACTCCCTACAAGGCTTCTCTCTCAGGATAGGTCGTTACAGGCTTTTTTATTTTCCCTCCAAGAAAATGGATAATCTTTAGAACAAGAAGGGCAGTTTCTACTAGCAAGGGAAGCTCAGTAAAATTTTGGGGTTAAAAGGCTTCAGCACAATTGGTATCTACCCAAATGTCTCTATTTCAATTTTCAGTGGCACGTTCATTCTCAATCTCAATACCAGAAATTTTACATAAGAATTTTCTTCAAGAATTTGAATTTAATTTGCATTATAATTCAACCAATTGCAGGAGTAGATTTTTTTTTTAAGATTTTATTTTTATTTATTTGACTGAGAGAGCGTGAGTGAGAGAGCACAAGCAGGGCGAGCAGCGGAGGAAGAAGGAGAATCAGGCTCCCCGCTGAGCAGGGAGCCTAATGGGGGCTCCATCTCAGGACCCTGAGATCATGACCTGAGCCGAAGGCAGACGCTTAACCAACTGCACCACCCGGGCATCCCACAGGAGTCGATACTGCGTTTGGTTTTCAGAAATCTCAACATGCAGATACAAAATGTAAGGGATAGTTCTGGGCGTACCTGGAAGTCCTGAAATGAGCTCATTTTTTTTCCCTCTAAACTCTCCATCACCATTAAGAATAGCTACCACACCCCACAGCCTTGCATTCTTTTTTTCCACTGTTATGTTCAACTGTACCAGAAACTTGGTCCCTCAACACTAACACCACAAACACACATAACCTTCAAGTGATTAGAGGTCATAATTTTTTTAGAGGTCATAATTTAAGTAACTGATTTGCCACTGCAATGAATAGATACTAGTGTCCAGTTTATCATTACCAATGTTAATGTCTTTAAATCTGATCATAGCAGAGAGCTAATTCTAGATTCCTGTCTTTTAGATTTTGTTCTCTTATAACTACTACGGGTACTTTATTTATTTATTTTTTAAAGATTTTATTTTTATTTATTTGACAGAGAGAGACACAGCGAGAGAGGGAACACAAGCAGGGGGAGTGGGAGAGGGAGAAGCAGGCTTCCCGCCGAGCAGGGAGCCCAATACGGGGCTCAATCCCAGGACCCTGGGATCGTGACCTGAGTCAAAGGCAGATGCTTAACGACTGAGCCACCCAGGTGCCCCTACTACGGGTACTTTAGTGTCAGTCTAGGGTCAACCAGGAAACAGTCAACATAGCAATAATTAATAGCAATAATACAAGGCTTACAAGAATGAGGGGTTTAATTAAGAGTAGGACTTATGCATATATGGAATTGTGGAATTGCTGATTTGGCAGGATGACTCAGGAAGAGAGAAAGTCATCAATGACTACATCCTGAAATACCAGAGGAGGTGGGAAAGCCAGAGGTGGGAAAGTCTGAGAAGTCATGAGTATTTGGTCACCAAAGTGGGACCATGTGGTGGGAGGTAGGTGGGTAGCAGAAAGGTCTGTAAAGTGGCCACATCACTCAGTGATGATGTCTGCGCCATCATGAGAGACCACCACAGTCTTCTAAGAATAACGGCTTTCACTATCCTTCTGCATTTAATCTGCACATTTCACTGTCCTTCTGCAGTGAATACATGAATTTCTGTCATTGGTAAACTTTAGAACTATTCAGAGAAGGTGATTCTGGGAAGCAGAGGTGTAAGACTTAGGTAAAAGTTCAGGTGCCACTGTTCACGGTCCCTTATTTGACCTTAGTAAGAGGTTCCTTTTTTCCTTTGGAGATGTAGCAAGGTCTTTCAATCTCTCTTTATAGAAGCTATCCAATTTCAGAATCCAATCTCACCTGGGAGCTGGGACAAAAATCCTGACAGTGGGAACTCGACCAGGGCTTTGATCTCTACATTTTTAAATATGCCCTGCAGGAATGCAAGGGGACAGAGAAAAAAGAAAGTGCTCTCTGCAAGGATTTCTCTGTGAATTCCTGCCCTCAATGATCTTACCACTGTAATAGAGAAACATAATACAGCATCATGAATCAAAAATTCTGAAAACAAGTACAAATCAAGACAGTTCACATTTTAGGGAAGCAAAAAAAAAAAAAAAAAAAAAGGTATTCTGGGAGTGATGTGCTGGAGCTCATTTGTACCAGTTCATAAGAGCCAATTATTAAATGTTCAGGAATTTTGCAAGCTGGTTTATGTCACCAGCCTGAAATTGGCCATAGTGATAGTATTTATGAAAATTGGGAAATACTATAAATCAGAACTTTTTTCCTCTGAACATCCAGTTGTTAAATATTTACCAGCAAACCACTGCACATTGCGAATCCTAATACACTCCTTTCCAGCTCCAGATTCTAGAGATGATCAAGGATATTCAGTAGTAAATGTTTGATTATATTAACACTTTATTATCTTTGGAAGTTGGTAGTATGGATCTGATGTTGGAGCAATGAACAATTGTAATTGATTAATATGGAAAGTTCATTTTAGAAAAGAAATTAAGGATCAATTCTCTGCAGATAGCAGAGATAGGTTGTGCCAACGGGGAGTTAATTGAAGCTATTCAGAAGGATAGCTAGGTAATAACTAATTTTTTAAGCTATATTTCGTAGATTAAAACATAGTTTCATGTTATGATCCTTGCATTGATTTTGAAAACATCTAGGATAACTATACACTGTGTACGGGCAATGCAGAAAGGAATCCTACTGAGGCAATTTCATGTTAAATCAGCTTGTCAGTGATGATGGATTGTTCAAAGAATGCTTTTGTCAATACAAAACCTGAGTTAAAAATGAATAATTAGCCTTATATTTTTCAGGCAGCCTATTTTTTATGATTTAACTCCCTTAGCACTTCGTTGCAATTTAGATAATCTTTCAGTCAGCAATATGCAGTTAAAACTAAAATGGAAGAAACACTGAATTTGGGTGAATGTTTTTGCATGTGTGGTTTTTTTTAAATTTTATTTTTTATTTAATTAAAACAATTTTTTAAAAAGATTTTTTTATTTGAGAAAGAGAGAGAGCACACGAGTGGAGGGGCAGAGAGAGAGAGAGAGGGACAGCACTCCCCGCTGAGCAGGGAACCTGACTCCATCCCAGGATCTCACTGAAATCCATGATCTGAGCTGAAGTCAGATGCTTAATGGACTGAGCCACCCAGGTGCCCCATTTTTGCATGGCTTTATTGGAGTATAATTTTTACAAACCATCAACATTGTAAGTTTACAATGCAATGACATTTAGTAAATTTATAAAATTGCACAATCATCATCACCACCACAAATGCCATTTTATGGCATTTCTATGATACAAAAAAAAGTCTTTGAGCTTTTTTTTCATCGATCCCTACTCCCAACCCCAGGCAACCATTGATCTGTTTTCTGTATTTCTAAATTTGTCTATTCTGAACATTTAAAATGAATGTTCATAAAATCATACACTATGTGGCTACTTGTATCTGGCTTCTTGCACACAGTATAATGTTTTGGTGATTCGTCTATATAGAGCATATATCAATTTTTTGTTCCTTTTTATTGCTGGATAGTATTGCATTGTATAGCTCTACCACAATTTATTTATCCATTCACCAGTTGACAAATATTTGCATTAATCATTAATATTAGCTAATATGAATATACTGCTATGAACATACAGTGTTCATGTGGACTGATGCTTTAATTTTTCATGGGCAGATTGTTAGAGGGTAGCACTGTTGGTGTTGTTTGGTAAGTTTATGTTTAACGTTTTCAGAAACTAACAAACTGTTTTCCAAGGTGGGTGTATCATTTTACATTCCCACCTGTAATGTAAGAGGCTGCCAGTTACTCCACATCCATGCCAACCCTTAGTATTTTTTGTCTTATTGATTATAATCACCTTAGTGACATCTCTTTAACAAAAATGTCAAGATTTGGGCACTGAGAACTACAAAATATCTAGCTGCAACTCACAAATTGTGATAGGTTATGTTTTCATTTTAACTTAGTTTAAAATAATTTCTAATTTTCTTTTTAACTTTTTCTTTGGCTCATTTAGAAGTTCTTTTTAGTTTCCATGTATTTGGGAGTTTTCTAGGTATCTTTCTCTTACTGATTGACTTATATAGCCAGCAATTGACAAAATACGTGTTTGCAGGTAGGTTAACAAAGAGTACTCTCTGCTGGGCTCATCTCTGAAGCTGCAAAGGTTTACAGTTTTTATATCTATTATAGGTGCCTAAGTTGTACTTTTGTTGGTGTAGTTGATTAATTCAAGAAATTTTATTGAATTCTTGAAACAAAACTGGGAATAATGAAGTACGTAATGTGTCTACGTGGTGAGCTGAAATGCACGGAAATGGGCAGGAGTGGTGAATTAGATGAAACAAGCTCTCAGAATACTTTGTTGGCATTGAGTGCCATATGTAGGGAAAATTACAGCGCCATGCAAGCCTTCTGAGATTTTTTTCTCCCCCTGACTTTCCACCATGGGAAACTTATTCATCAGAGGTCAGTGTGAACAGGAGAGAATTAAAAAAAATATACTTGATGGATCTGAGGCAGAATGGCATTACAGAGGAACTGAATCATGATTTTAAGTACAAAGAATAATTGGCTACTCCAGGGGTACATTGTGTTCATCCCCTCATTGACATCAAAGCAGAGAAATTATATTGCCTTTTGGGTCTACTGCCCTGTGCCATAATCCAAGAGGAAGAGCGCCTGCTAGTTATGTTAGGTATTTAAAAAGGGACTCCAAACTGAAATTCTAAGGCAATTAAGCCTCTATTTAAGTTGAATGGGATATTTGAAATGTGCTAAAATTAGAAAACATCAAATAATTAAAAGAAAAGTCTAAACTGTATAGTACTGACTATAAAGGAGACCAGATCATTAAAAGGTCAATGGGCTTGCTGACAGCACAGTGATATAATGCAGCCTGTCTACCAGCACCATTAAGCACTCAGGGGAGCAAAACTCCTTTGAGGCAAGCACATGAAGACAATAGATCACAGCCAGCTCTTGAAACTGCAGCTGCTTTTAGTCTTCCACAAACTTTGAAGTTACCTTTGATTTTTTTTTTTTTAAATCTTCCTTTTATTCTGTCCCCCCCCCCCCCCCCCATAATATCTCTGGTATTCATCCTCTCTGTTTGGTCAAGGTTCTCCAGAGAAACAGAATTAATAAGATATATACACAGAGAGATTTTAAGAATTTGGCTCACATGATGGTGGGGACTGGTAAGTCCCAAATCTGTAGGGCAGGCCAGCAGGCTGAAAATTAGAGTCAGGGTTAATGCTGCAGCCTTGAGTCTGAATTCCACAGGGCACCAGGCTGGAACCTCTGGCATGATTTCTGTGGTACATTCTTCTTCTTCTTCTTTGGGAAATTTCAGTTTTTGCTCTTAAGGCCTTCAACCGATTGGATTAGCCTCAGCCACATTCTGGATGGTAATCTGTTTTGCTCAAAGCGTACTGATCACATCTAAAACCACTTTAATAGCAATATCTAGACTGATGTTTGACCAACCAGTTGGGCATTGTAGTCTTGCCAAGTTAACACATAAAATTAACCACATTTTTCTTCCCCTTTATATGCCTGCCTTAAACTATGCTCTCATGACCTCATGCTTGCAATGACTGAAATGGACCCACATCAACCTTTGTCTAGTCTCCCGTGTCTCCATTCTTCAGTTGATCTTTCCTGTGCAATTGCTGTGTTCCTGGAATACTTTTTCCCCTGAAGTTCTCCATTATCTTACCCAGCTGATCAAACTATAGGATTTCCACTTAATTTATGACTCTCTCTTCTCTCCATTCATGATGTTCTTCTCACTCTTCTCCACATGAATGACTCATTCTGTGCTGGTCATATCATACTTGGGCTGTCATGTTTCCTCCTTTAATTTTCTAAGACTCTCCCTATTATGGGTCCAAATTACATTTGCTCCAGTTCCCATGAGAACCTCGTTATCTCTGGAGTATGTATACTATCTTATCACCAGTAGTGTATGGTTAAACAGTTAGTTGTTCTTTAGTTCTTTAAGGTATGTTACCTTTATCTTCTTAATCAAATGTAAGGTACTTGAATTAGGAATTATGTTTCATTTCTCTTGTCTTCACCACTTTTCCTAGAACAGTGCTAGCCAGTGGTTGCAGGAAGGAGATAATTTGGCCATTCATTAACTATGGCAAAAAAAAACCCCAAAAAACTAGAACATTGTGCAATTCAAACTTTAGTGACGCATAAAGCTACAGTGGAGAACTAGAACAATACAGCATTCTGGGCCCTCCTTTTGAACTACTAAATTAGAACGTCTGAGGACAAGCTCAAGACACTATATTTTTACAAAGCCCTCTAAGTGATTTTGATTTTGCAAGTCTGAACACTGGTATTCAGCAATTACTATGTAGACTTCTTCCTATTTTGGAGCACCCCATGAATTCACAAAAGAGTTCAGTGTACTTTTCCTTCAAATGGCTCTCAAGTAGGTCTGTATTATCACTGCCTTGCATAAGGCTCCCCTTACTTTCTTATCAGGATTATAGCAGTCCTCTCAACTCTTCATGCTTCCCACTAGGCTCCTCTCCAATATTGCGTCTGTGTTGCTTAGAGTGTTTGTGCTCAAAATTTGCAAATTTGATTGTGCTATTTAAGCATAAAATGCTTTGCTTTCCCCTGTTCAGGTTGACATTCAATCTTCTTTACGTGGTTTTATGAAGCTGTTCAAGATATACCTACCTCCCTTTATAGCTTAGGCTTCTTCTGCTGCCTCCATCCATGCTAAGTTACTCAAAATAGTCTTGTCCTCGTGCGAGTCTTTGTCTTTGTACATGCAAAGAATTATGTGCCATAATTCATGCCATTTGTTTAAGTAATATTAATCTGTAATCTAGGCATTGCTAGACACTAAGAGTTCTGATATTAAAGATACAATCCCCTCCTCTTCTGAACGCTGCTGACCAGTAGGAAGATAGGTACGTAAATATTCATTTAACAATAACTACTGTGGACTGAGAACCTATTATTTATCAGGACTGGACTAAGCATTTTGCATGAATTATCACTTAATCTTCATAACCACACTATAGGGAGCTGGGCTAGAGTGCAGGTCTTTGGGATCTGGAGTCCACATTCTTTTTTTTTTTTTTCCAAAGATTTTATTTATTTATTTGACACACAGAGAGACAGCGAGAGAGGGAACACAAGCAGGGGGAGTGGGAAAGGGAGAAGCAGGCTTCCCGCCCAGCAGGGAGCCCGATGCGGGGCTCGATCCCAGGACCCTGAGATTATGACCTGAGCCGAAGGCAGTCGCTTAACCAACTGAGCCACCCAGGCGCCCCTGGAGTCCACATTCTTAACTGCTATGGTTCTCTGTGGCTGTGCTGAAGGAGTTAAGAGGAACCACAATCATATTATGGGAAACTTCATAATTTATTCATGGTAGAGTATCCTTGATTAATAGGAAAGAAAATTAAATGACATAAGACTAATACTTTTCTTTACTCCTTCATTACATTGCACAGGGACCAATATTTTACTTACTTTTATAGCACCCGAAATTAACAAAGTCATGTGGCAGGTACTAAATGAGAACGTGGAAGTTCCAGTTCCTTTCCTTCAGCTTGTCTCAGGTCACTCTGCCAGCCCTCAACATGTAAACACTGACAGAGCTAAGTCTGAGAGCTGGCTCTGGTCTTTCTTTAGTCATTTGTTCTTAGAAAAATTTTTAATCTCTTCTTCTTAGTTTCCTTATCTGGAAAATGAAAAGCTCAATAGCTTGCAAGCCATGCTAAGATTTAATGAAAGATTTATGTAGGAAGATGACATAATCAGAATTGTGTTTTGGAGTAATTAACACTAGCAGTTTTATGCAGTTGTCTAAATAAAAAGTGTCAGTGTACCAGATGCTGATGTTAGCAGAGGGTATGGAGAGAAGAAAACTCATGCATGTCTCTGTACTAAATTCTCACCCAAGTGACAAAAGGGGTGGGACTTGCTCTTTACAATTACACAGGCCCTACATGAACCCTAAGTTTTGAACTTCTTCTCTGTTATAATTCTGATTAATTTGAATCACCCCTGAGTGTCAGTCCACTGAATGAAAGTCTTGTAACTAAAATAATTTCTTATGGAAGATTCTATGAATCTTTAGGGGATGTGATTATCTATTTAATGGAACAAGATATATTTGAGTTAACGGATAAAAATGTATAATTCTGACATACCTATGGGGAAGGATTTTTTTTAAGAGAGAATCACGTGTGTGTGCACCAGTGGGGAAGAGGGAGGGGCAGAGGGAGAGACAGAATCTTAGGCAAGCTTCACGCCCAGTGAGGAGCCCAATGTGGGGCTGGATCTCATGACTCTGAGATCATGACCTGAGCCGAAAACAAGAGTTGGACGCTTAACCAACTGAGCCACCCAGGCACCCCTGAGGAAGGATTTTAAGTGATGTAAATCTTATCTTTTAAAGTAAACAGTTGAAGAATAATCTAAAATTAAATAAGTGCGATAGCATTGAAAGCATTTTATTAGAAACCTGGAAATAACTAATGGAAGAAATAAATAGAAATGTTTAAAATTGGTTTTTTTAGAGACTGGCCCCAGAAGGCAAGAAGATCTCTGAGATTGAGGCTTCTGAGACAGAAGAGCCGGGGCTCTATTCTGATTCTTCCACGCAGCTTGGGCGGGTTTTAAATAGAGGGGTGCCTGGAAGACACTAACCCACAAAAAGAGAACTAAGCAAGCCTGTCAGAAAGTCTCCCCTTCCAGACAGAGGTCCAGTACTTTGTAGGATGCCCAAGGAGAAATGTCCCTCTGTGAGAGAGCTCATCTGTCCCCAATTAGTCAGGAACCTTTTTTTTTTTTTTTTTAAACTTCCAGAATTCTGCAGCAGGGTAGCTCTGAGCATAAATTTAATATCCATTAAAGCAACATACATATCATCATTAAAATAGTCTAAACACGAGACATTTAAAAAGTATGTTTGATTTAATATTCTTTGAAAATTAATTTGACTTGGTAGTGTCATTTAAAACTTTAATATCATTTTTGACATACACTATTGAATAAATGAAAAATGGCATTTGCTTTACCTCGAATATTGAGTTCTTCTAATCAATAAAATTACTTTCCTTAATTACTCTATGTTAAAAATCACATTGTATGCTAATTTATTAAAGGAAAATCAATAAAAATTAGATAACTAATGATATGTGAAATTACAAATGAAAATTTGTGACTTCACATAAGTGGAAGCTTACTCTGATTATAAACATTAGTGAGAAAGAGACTTAAAAACTAACTTGTCATATCTGTAGTGCAATATGATAAGCTTAATATTAATATGTTGAAATGTGGTTGAGGTTTATTATGTTCATCATTTATTATGTTCATTAATAGTACATTCACCTTTAATACAATTTATAGAAGACAGCTGGAGCAATGTTATTAAAGTAAAAGAGGGGAAAATTACATATTATATATATCAAAAGGCCAGCACCAGATTTGAAACTAATAACATCAGACACTTCTCCAAAAGGGATTTTCATTGGCTAACATTTTTAGTAGACCAACATTGTTATAGTTAGCTAATTACTGTTCATACCATCTCTGCTGATCTCTTGGGTTAATCTTCATAGCTTTTTTTAAAAAAAACTCTGTCATTTCAGTCCTTTACACAACATGCACAGCAATTTTAATGTTAGAAAGTTATAGGCTTTTGTTATAAGAAACATTTTATTGTTAATGTTTAAAAAACTCACAGATCTTGAGGGGCTTTTGTGGCTTAATGTAAACTAAAATGTGAGAAACCAGAGGAACTCTTCTTCAGGCATTGTATGTTCAATGCACTAGGTCAGACAAGAAAATATGGTCATGAAATTGAAACCACACTCACAATTGTCCTATTAATTGCAACATTTATATAAAAACAAAATCTATATCTAGAAAAATTACGAGCTGCTGATAAATTTGAGATACTGAGATAAAACCATGAAGAAGCCATATCCTTCTTGCCTCCAAAAGGCCCATGGTCTGGTGGATAAAAAAAGACATAAAAATAGATAAAATGTAATTCAACAGACTATGTCTGATAAGAGCTAAGCAGTGTGGAAATAATTTTTTTTTAAATGAGAATATGGGAGGAAGATGGGTAGAGACTGACAGGATTCCAGCACTTCAAAGCAGGCATTAAAGAGGGGGAAAAAAAGAGGAAGGGAACTTAATCCCTTTAAAAGAAAAGGAAAACCAGCATTCAATCCATTTTCTGATTGTATCTGTCACAGAATACAACTGATTTGATAGATTTTTCTTAAATTATTTATTTATTTATTTTTAAAGATTTTATTTATTTGAGAGAGAGAGAAAGAGAGAGAGAGTGGGGAGGAGCATGGGGAAGGGAGAGGGACAAACCGACTCCACACTGAGCAGGGAGCCCGATGTGGGGCTTGATCCTAGGACCCTGAGATCATGACCTGAGCCAAAACCAAGAGTTGGAGGCTTAACTGACTGAGCCATCCAGGTGCTCCTCTTAAATTATTTATTGGTTATTTAGACTGAAATGATAGAAATGGCAGTTTTGTGACATTGAGCAGAGAGTCAAGAAAAAAAGGACTTATAAATAAATAGTGTGGCTGCTGCATGAAAACCTGGTGGAATTAAGATTTAATCTAGCACATTATATGATTTAAATTGAATTAATTTTTTCTATAATTATTGTGTCTTTTTAATTAATTTTAAGTGTGGATGTAATCATACTGTGATGGTGGCATTCAGTTTTGAGTCAACTTACATGGACATCCTGTTTCTTCTAAATATATCTCTAAATTACAAATACAAATTTCCTACTCTATTTACTAGGAAATGGTGGATACAGGGACTTTGGAAGGCAGCTATGCTAACCACTATACCACCAACGCGGATACAGGGACTTTGAAGTGAGTTAGGTATTTTGGACCTGGAGCATGAGAGGGGAAACTGATCTGCATTGGTGGTCATACTCAACAGCCAGGTGAAAAATTGTAGTCTAAGATGATTGACCATCCAGAAGTTTCAGGAAGGAATCTAAATGCATGTCCTCCGTCTTCTGAGAGATGGTGGTTCTGAATGACCTTTCCCCTTATGCTTAGATAGCATACTAAGGTAAATAGGAAATTGAGATTGGACAAGACAGAGACAGAGGAGTATCGATCGAAGGAAGAGTTAAGGGGTGGGGGAAGAAGTAGAAAGAAGGGGAAAAAATTCAAGTCTGTTTTGTTAGCTAGACTCATCTCTGGTTTGGGCCAGGCTGCAGCACATGTTGGGTCCTTTGAAAAGTAGGGGCTCTCAAGGAGGAATAAAGTCAAAATAGTTTACTATGCTGTGCTATCTCCAAATTATTAGTACATCAGAATACTGGTGGTTTATAGGACCGATGGGAAATTGTCTTATAGTGGCATTCTGTGTGACTTTAGGCTACCAGCTGGCCTTTGGGTTGGAGGGTCAACAATCTGTAGGACTATTATCCTAATTCCTTGTACCTGTGGGATAATTTCAATTACTTTGTGATTTCTTTTTTTTTTTTTTTTTGGACTTAAATGTTGTAAGTGTGGGCACAGAACCATTGCTTTTAACATTTTAAACTGAATGTTTGGTTAATTTATCTTGATTCACTTGAATGTTGTAAAACTAAAACATTAGAAAAATATAAATTTAAATGCAATATTTAAGATGTACTTCATGAGTAGTAAAATAAATTTCTGGTCCATTCATGGTTTATGATAATTTATTTTACCAATCTACTTTAGTAGGTCCACTGTCCAGAGTTGCTGGCTTAACCAGATAATTAAGGAATGTAAATTATTCATTTTGACATGTTTTCCCCCAATATAAGTGATATAAAGTTCCATACTGACATTTATTTATTTAAAGATTTTATTTACTTGAGAGAAGAGAGAGAGAGAGAGCATGAGTAGGGGGAGGAGCAGAGGGAAAGGGAAAAGCAGACTCCCTGCTGAGCAGGGAGCCTGATGCGTGGCTCTCTCCCAGGACCCTGAGATCATGACCTGAGCCCAGGGCAGATGCTGAACTGACTGAGCCACCCAGGTGCCCCGCATACTAACATTTAAATAGTAAGATTACTTCGTATTAATCATGGCAGTGATGTGCAAGGTCACATTAAAAAGATAAAAGAGCTCCAATAACTCTAAGATTCAGTTGTAACCTAATCAGTGCATGTAAATAAAGATTCGATCAGAAGGTGAATCCACATTGCAGAATGGATACTCAGAAGTTAAACACTGGTAGGGTCAGTAGAAGCTATGTCTTAAGGTAGAAGAAGACTTGGCCTCTGAGTCTTCTCATCTCACTGGTAGATAATTTCTACTGTGGTGATGAAAATATTACTATCTCAGCTTGACTTTATTAAACATTGGATATTCTAACTTTGCTTGATCTTACTCATTGTTTAGCAAGAAACTTGTTGATAAGTATGTCGTTCCCCCAGATATTCTCTGTAGTCAAATGGGCACAAACAATATATATCCCATACATAATTATAAATTAATAAGCTGAAATTATAATAATATGCAAATATAATATGTAATAATATAATAAAGGTTATAAATTAGTCCATTTAAATTCCACTTTTACACCAGTCTTAAAAACCAGCTTTATATTCATCTACTTCTGGCCTGAAAGATGTAGCAATGCTTAGGACGCTCTCAGCTTCCTAAATTTGCAGCTCTGAAAGCTACGTTCACAACCATGGCTAAGCACAACAAAATGAGTGTTCTACCGTGAAGCCTCCAAGGAGAGCGTTAGCTCTTCCCTCCTTTTATTTTACTGTCTAAGAAACCATTCTACCTGAGGAACATATACTCATGTTTTCTACTAGATGGAAATTCTTGGAGAGCAGAAATTCTGCTTAATTAATCTCTGCAGTTCCCCTTCCCTTTAGTGACTTATTCTTAGTGAATATATTCAGTGAACAAAAGGGGGAAGACAGGTATTTTGCAATGGTAGGCGTATTAACAGTTCATCGTGGTTCACTCCCACGGCTACTGGATAGCCAGGCATCTTAGTGGAAAGTAGTCAGTGTTTACTGCACTCAGTTTACCAAAGGAGTCCTCATGTGGTATTCATCAACTCCCTTACCACATTTCTCATCATTCTTCAGGTTTCTCTTGTTAACTTTTTCTTCTAACACATATGGATAATGCTTATAAGAAACAAGCAAACAAAAAACCCAAGTAAGCAATAATTTCATTCCTTAGTCCAGGACCGTGGAACTAACTCATGCCATGAAAACATTTATTGTCTCTTGAAAATGGTGGGAGTCCTGTTGCCAGACTTTGGGTTTTTATATTGTTCAACTTCCAGTGGGTTTTTGGATGGCTCTCTCTCTTCATAGTACATATTAATAATTCCATCTTGAGTTGAGTCCCAGAAATTTTGCCAACTATTTCTTTTGTTCCATAGACTTTAATTTTAGTTGTACTTTAATAACAGATTGACAGAAAATTATTTTCTTGAAAAAAAAATCTGTATGCTGCTATATCCCTAAATTTGCCATAACCATTTAAAGGTACACATTGCCTCAAAATATGAAGGAAGAAGTAGTTTGTAGCTCATAATGTGCACCTATTAAACTGATAACTTTGAGTGACAAGTGAAGACTAAGGAACCCAAGATCAAAAGTTTCCTTCCAAAGATAAATGCCATCCTGAAGCCAGCCAGAGAATTCCAAAAAGAATGTAGGAGGTGGATTTATTTTAGTCAGAGTAGCTAGTTTAGAAACAAGCTTTGGCTTTGAAAATTTCTTCATTCTTCATCTTCTTTGGAAAACAAAGAATTCTTTCAGTCTTGACTATTGGTCACAGTTTATGGAATATTAGGGCTAAAATAGTCTATACTCTTCATAGATGAGAAAGATAGGCTCTAATGTTGAGTGATTTGTATTAAAGAGAGCAATTTTTAAAATAGAACTCTATCTCCTAACAGTCAGTGGATTAGGCTCCTATCTTGCTTTGGCTTTAGAGCCATTTTTGAGTCTATGGAGATAATTTCTAAAAAAGGCATTAAAAAAAAAAGATGTTTGAAGGTAAAGCTATGATTTCTTTCCTCTTCCACATTTGCTAACATTCCAACTGAATGATCTCAGCAGTGTTTACTGTTTAAAAGACCACTTGTTGTTGACATTTTTTCTGTTGAGATAGTCATTTTCTGAACCAAAATAGAATAAAATTGGATATCTACACTGCATGTACTTATGTATGTAAGTAACATTTTGGAGTCTTTTTGAAAAGGCTGTTTTTAAGTGTTTTGCAAGAAGTCAGGATGGTCATGAAGGCAAGTCAGTAATCAGATGGTGTATTCATGGAGACAACGAAAGAATGCAGAAATCAACCTGAGGTGAAGGGCAAGGGATAGGTACATCAACTTGTTGACATAAGAAAAATTATAAGTGCTTTATGACAAAGTAGAAAAATATTTCTCAGTCTAGACATAGGGCAGTGAAAAATTTCCCAGCTGTAGGCACACATTAGAATCATCTTGAGAGCTTTTAAAAAAAAATACCTACGCCTGGGCCCAGCCCTACCCCTAGATAAATCAGAATGGGGGTGTTATTTTTATAAAGTTTCACAGGTGACTCTGATGTGCTGCCAGGGCTGAGAGCCACCAGGGTAGGATAATGAACACAGAAATGTGAGGGTTTGGAATGAAAGAATAAGCAACTCCTTCCTCAAATGGAAGGGTAAAAATGGGCCTGTTTTAACCTCAAGAGGACTGGAATTCCTCTCTTGATTTTATAGGATCTAATATGCTTCCTCATCAAGCAGCAAACCTGGAAGGTTTCCAGCATCTGAACAGGCCCTACGGGGCTACAGGGGACAGTTGATTTCTCTACCACTTTGGGAGAAGTACACCCCAAAGCCACCACCTCTTCTGTTCACAATAACATGATTCTTTTCCACCTTCCAGGCATTTTCCCCCACTGCCTTTTTTTCTTTTTTAAGATTTTATTTTTAAGAAATCTCTACACCTAACGTAGGCTCAAGCTCACAACCCCGAGATCAAGAGTCACATGCTCCACCAACCGAGCCAGCCAGGCGCCCCCTGTTTTCACATCCTTAGCACAGATGCAGGATTTTCACACAAGAAAGGGGCAACCATCGCATTCCTCTGGTATTCCACCTAGAACCTCAGAAATAATTTTTGCTGTGTTTTGGCATGAATTGCCTTTGGCTTTGCTGAAGAAAAGTTTTCATTCGTTCATCAAATATTTAATGAGTACTGACTGTGTGCTAGGTACTGTTCTAGATGCTGAGGGTATAGCACTGAAGAAAATACACAGAGCTGTTGTCCTGTAGTTCTTACATTCTATTTATTCACTTACTGATTTGATTGGCAGAGGCAGTATTTTAAAGAGGTTTGTGTACTTTGTAGGTACCTTGAGAAAAATCCCTCAGGAGTTGCTCCTAAATAGTTTGTTTTGTTTTTCCTTTTTGAGATCAGAAAACTTAGTTTTGCTCCTTGATCAAAAAACGAAACAAAACAAAAAAAACAGTGTTTCCTTGTGAGGCCTGGACAAGAGCCACCGTCAGCTTGCCTTCCATCCATCCAGAGGCAAGGAGTTCACAAGCCAAAGGAGCAAACCAGGTCCACTCGGGCTGACTTGTATAATTTCAAATATTTAGACAGGCCTTTCAGGGGGAATGAATTTCCACAAAGGAATTTTCCTAGAAATGGCATCACTTTAAGTTATACTTATATGCACTAGGCAAGAAATTATTAAAGAGCTAACAGATTAAAAAAAAAAAATTCTGGACCCATTGCAGTTAAATGTGAACAGGCATCTTTTGAAGAAGGGATACCGTGTCTTAGCTACAGCAGGGGAGAGCTTTGAAATAGAAATGGGGATAATTAAGCATTTGAGATTCAGGGTTTTAAAACCTCTGTTGAGGATAGTCCTCTTACTGGTTCTCAGCTGGAAAGCTAGTCCTGCTCCCCTCAAATCCGCAGAAATAGGGCGCCTGGGTGGCTCAGTTGGTTAAGCGACTGCCTTTGGCTCAGGTCATGATCCTGGAGTCCCTGGATCGAGTCCCACATCGGGCTCCCTGCTTGGCAGGGAGTCTGCTTCTCCCTCTGACCCTCCCCCCTCTCATGTGTTCTCTCTCATTCTCTCTCTCTCAAATAAATAAATAAAATCTTTAAAAAAAAAAAATCCGCGGAAATAGACAGTCACGTCCATTACGGAGAAGGCACACGGTGCAGCAGGACAACCTCATTATAAAGGCAAGTTGAGCGGAGCAACTCCTCTGTTGGTTCAAAACCCTTTTGGGAACTTCCTGGGTGTAATCTGAAACTGGTCTCTCTACTCGGAGGGGAAGGCAGGGAGAGACAGAAGAGAGAGGCAGGCCACTCCAGCTTGGGACGTGGTGGTTTTAATAAGCCAAGGGAACTTACATATGAGGCTTGTCTTGGGCGGCAGCAAGACTGATGGATTCTGGCACCCACCTGTCAAATCTTAAAAGTTTATAAAGAGGCCCTAACTGAACTCAGTCACATGTACCTTGTGGTTTTCAACAGCACATCACTCTCTCAAGGCCATATCCTTTCAGCAGCTTCTGGAGTGGGAAAGGCAAGGGGAACCCACATTCCCAGGACGGGGTGAAGGGCCTCTAGGTGCCTGGGTCCAGATCATAAGGCAAACTATAGTCATGTGTTTTTGATGATGTTCCTCAGCATTGACACAGCAGTCCAAGTAACAAGGATGATGACGTGACTACAAAGGAAGAAACCAAGGATGTCACTGCTGCTGCCACCACGTGGTTGGCTCCTTATGATGGGGGAGGGCAAAGATGTTAGAAGTCTGGGAGATGTGGGAATTGCTGTGGAGAGAAAGTGTAAACTCAGTGCAACCAATATGGTAGCTTTGTGGCGTGAGGGGGAGGAGAGCTCTGAATAATATAGTGAGATACAGTTGGTGAAGAGTTTGGAGAGAGAAAAGAGAGCAAGAAGAAATAGTGAAAACAGTGCCACAGTGAATGCCTTGAACTCAGGAGTCTTATTTATCTTTGTGTTCTTGCACAGTGCAGAGCAAAAATGCTCAGTTAAGATTTGCAGAATTAAAGGCAAAGTGAAGAGCACCAGCTACAGCTCTAGCAAAAGGAGCAAGAGCTGAAACGAGCTGGGTTCTTAAGATGGCATGGCTTCTGCAGCTGCATATTTGGGCAGTAGAGTGAATGGCAAACCCATGCAACATAAGTTGGGGGGAAGGGAGAGCGCAAGTGCGGGAGCACGGAGGGAGGGAGGGAGGGAAGAGGCTGACATGTGGATACAGTCAGAGGACAGAAATAAGTAAAAAAAAAAAAAAGTGACAAAAAGAGGGGTGTTGCAGCATCTTATATTTAATTGATGAGAATTCAAGTACATAGCTCATTTAAAAAAGAAAAAAGAACAGTGTGGAAATTTCAGTCCTCCGTTCAATTCAAAGAGCAAAAGCTCTGAAGTGAGCCTAAGCAGGAAGCATGATCTCTCTTCAGATCTATTTTTCGGTGTCAGTTATTGCCTCTCTTAGTGCGAATATCTTGCCAATCTTGGAGCATTTGTACAGTTTAAAAATGCAGTTTATTTTTTTCATACAGCATGGCTCCTACTTCATCTGGCACTCAAAACTTAAAAAAGCCAAGTGTGTTGGACCTGTCAAGAGACTGGTAGGATGGTTTTCAATATGGCACTGTCCTCATGATCTTTGAGGGTAATTCGAGTATGTGCACTTTTGGTCTTACTTCCCAACCTGACCCCTCCCCCCCATGCCATTTATGGTGCAGCTTGCCTATGGTTCAGAGGTAAAACACCGACTTAATCTCCGTAGTTAGAGTTCTCCTACCAAACGATTATCTTCTCTGAGCTCCCAGAGAACCCTGAATACATCATCTATATATTTGTCTGTGTTTCAAAGAAGATTCTAGGCCCTTTGGGTTGGAGGCCATATTTTATTTATCCTTCTCTTCCAGATATTTAGAGCAGTTTGGGGCACATAACAGGTACTTCAGGTATATTTGTTAAATGAATTAGTAAATAATGGCTAAAACCAAAATGATGAGTTTTGTTTTTTTAGTAAATTTTGATGTTTAATTTACCCATGGTATGATTGATTTTTCCTAAACAAATCCTTTGTTACTAAGATTTCAAATAAATAGTCCCGTGGCATATTATTATAGAGGAATTAATGATTTAAATCCAGAAAGATCCATGTAAGCATTTAGTCAAAATGCTGACTTGCAGTCATTAGGCTGAAAAATAAAGCCTTGAGGAACAGCTACACAAAAGTCTCAACGCTAGGGACTCTGTCAGATTAATGGCATCTGCAGTCAAATGCTCTACCACTGAGCTGTACCCCCAGATTAATGGCATCTGAAGAGCAGCAGATTGTTTAAAAGGTGCCTATTATTGGCTCTGCCTGCCCATTACCTACATTACAACTTTGGAGATGCTTTATAAAAACTAGAGCTTCAATAGGAATGAAAAGTCAAAGTATCCTTTGCAGAAGGCCCAGGGTAGAGAAAGCTCAATCCTCATTTCTGTCTTCCACGTTTCCAGCCTGGGAAAGTAAAGGTCAATTCAGAGAACGTGAGACAAATGCTCTAATGCCCTCTGGGGTAACTCTCATGTATAGTATGCGATGCTATGATGATATAGTATAGTAATTAGTATAGTATAGTATAGTATCAGTTTTCTTTCTAAATTAAGTGGACACAGGTGATATTCAATCTTCTCTCATGGTAAGTGTGTTTATGAAGTTAGGATTTTGACAAATTAGATAAATCAGGTAAAGTGCATTAGCTGTTTTGTCTTTAGTGCGTCTTCTTTCTCAATCAACATGCCTAGCGGTGAAATGGCAAAAAAAAAAAAAAAAAAAAAGTGAAGTTGGAGGTTTGGACTGATTTCCTTATTGGAAGCAATAAAAACGGGTATGGGTATCCATTGTACATAAGGCAAATATGCTAAATTCTTCAGTAAAGGTGGACAGCAGATAGGGAAAATCTTCAAGGAGTTTTGGATTTCTTGAATCCATAATAAAAATTTAAGCACTTTATAAAACAACGTATTTACAGATCAGAACAATGCAGTATGATCCAAGTACATGCATATCAAGAGGCTTCCTAGTAAACGCCTCCTTGGAATAGGAAAGATTTAGTAAGGAAAAGACTTGCTGGTAGAGACAGCCTGTGGATCTTATTCTGAAGAGGTCAGGGGCATGAATTAGGGAAGAAGGGTGGTATTATTTGGCTAAGTAGAGGCGTTTCGTGCACACAGGTGCCCAGAGGCACATTGCACATAGAAGATGACCAGCAGAAGAGGGTCACTGGAATGGAATATGCTGGGAAAGAGTAAGAGATCAGATCCAATAGACATGTTACTGTGAAGACATTCCTCCTGAATTAGATTAATGATAGATACAAACCTGGAGGTAAATTTCAGGCATCACTTAGTCATTTGGAAAAATAGAAGAGATTTTCTAAGCCAGAAAGAGCTCCCTCATTTCTTGTGCCCAGCACTCTTCTATCCTTCCTGACTTTTATGCCACAGTTCCAATGACTTCATTTCACAGCCCAATCCATTCTGATTTTCTTGCCCTTTTCAAAGCACCTTAATGGTTTTCCCTTACAGCTGCCTTGGGGAGAGACTGCACCTCCCATTATCAGGGCTCTGCCAGCCCTTGTGTCTCCTCACTGCAATCACACGCTGCCTACAAAATAAGCAAACAGACGCCCTGGTTCTTTTGGAATGAACACATGTCAGAGACTGAACCATTATCAACTGCTCCAAAATTGCATTTTCACTGGCTTCTGTGGAGTGTGTTCTTCTTCTTTAGGAGGAAATTATTCTGAATGTTGTTTAGAGGCTGTCTGTCACCAGAACTAGCCTTTTCTTTCCTTTCCTTCCTCCCCAATGATCTCATTCACTACTCTACCAAGAATTCACCCCTCGTAATTGAAAAGGTTACTGATCTCATCCTGTCTGCTTTCAATACGGAAAGCAAGAGTCATTGTGGCTCAGATGTGAGGCCACGGCGGGGCAGTGGCTTCAACATAGGTTGCTTGCTGGGTGCACTAGAATACGCTCTCTCTCTGGGATTGTTGGGAATCAGGACCATTTTCTTCTCCAGAGGATTCTGAGTGCAGCCTCCTACCTCATTACAGAACATGCTGTTGGGGGAGGACCGGAAGAGCACTGAGCTGCACTCAGACCCTTGCTGTCCATTTCTTGTGGCTCTGCTAAGCAGCCTCCAGTCAAGTCCATTCACGTCTCTGAATTTCATGACTTCTGTAAAATGGGAGATTGGGACTACATAAGGTGAAAAGGATGTTCCAGAGCTGAAAAGGCTATGACTTTATATCTTTCTAGATAATAAGAAAGCCCCCAGAAAACAGACTTGCAGGAAACATATTTGTTCTGAAGACATTATTTTCAATTTTCCAGAGTGTCCTACAGGTACTCGAAGGAGCAGAAGATCTGGAAAGAGGGGACCTAGGTTCCCAGACAAGGGCATTGAAATTTTCTCTGAGTTCTATTTAACATGCACTCCGTCTCTCTGTAGAGACAAAGTTATAAAGAGGAGGCTCACAGAGTATAGCACAATTTTTTTTTAAAAGATTTTATTTATTTATTTGACAGAGAGAGAGCGAGAGAGACAGCGAGAAAGGGAACACAAGCAGGGGGAGTGGGAGAGGGAAAAACAAACTTCTCGCTGAGCAGGGAGCCCGATGCGGGGCTTGATCCCAGGACCCTGGGACCACGACCCGAGCCGGAGGCAGATGTCTAACGACTGAGCCACCCAGGCGCCCCAGTATAGCACAATTTAAAAAGTAAACTGCCATGTCGTTTCGTAAACATTCTGTTGGAATCATATGCCTTACCTGAACACTGACCTACAGTCATTATCAAGAAAAATTGCAGTTTTTTTTTGTATTCTGTGACAAATATTTAAATCAAAGAGTGTTTTAGTCAAGGAGTCGCTGAATTCATCATAAAATGGCATTACTGATATGGCAATTTAGGAAACATTATTTTTAGCTCAGTAGTAATTGTAAATAAACTGGTATGGGAAAATATGACAGAGGGAAGCTAAACAAACCACTAGTAAGAAAGGGGAAGAAATGATGTAGCTCGACATTTACAGGGGCCTTACTGTTTTTAGAAATGGGATAAAAACAAAACCTATGTTAGTAAAAGCTTCTTTTTAAAGATACGTGTTTTTAATTGGCTTTGTGCCATCTCTAATGAACTATCGGGGAACAAAAATATTAACATCTCCCTTACGTCCCTAAAATTGGTCTCAACTTATCCTCTCAGTATAGCTAAATATTCTTAGGTTTCAGTGTCATCTCTCTCTATAAATTAGGAACATAGAACTGATGTACTTCTGATGGTTGATGTAAGAAGACAATTATAAAATGGGCTAGTAACAATTAATGAAAAGAAATGCTGGCAAATAAAATGATTTGCAAACAAGAACAAAAACAGATTCCCAAGTGGGTTGAGTTCTGTCCAGCAATAAATTCCTTGATGTTTATTCGAGTTAAGCCAAATAACTAGTTACTCACATCAAGCATTCTCAGTCCGGAAAGCCAGTTGGGTGTCTTTCCCAATGGGACACTAAACCCTTTTTCCAGTGGGACACTAAGAGATGGCCGATGAGTCCTAGCTATTGTCACTTTACCTATCTCTTTGTTACTACAATTCAGAAAATTCAAAGAAAATCTCAGGTTATTTTTTTTTAAGATTTTTTTTTTTTAAATTTTTAAGTAATCTTCACACCCAATGTGGGGCTCTAACTCATAACCCCAGGATCAAGAGTTGCATGTTCCATTGACTGAGCCAGCCAGGTGCCCCAAATCTCAGGTATTTTAAAATAAGCTATTTGATTAAATTTAAGTCATTTGAAATATTTAATTAACAAATAAATAGTTAATATATATTGATGTCAAGACCAAAATTGTAAACAGGGGAGAGTGAAACCCCACTTCCCGACCTGCCCAGTTTATAGCTCCTCCTCATCCCCAGGTAACTCCTGAAGCTTAATCAGTTTTTAACTGAATCCAGACAAACTGGATTGTATGCTTAGACAACTCCTTTTATTTGTCCTTTCTAATGTGTTTCATCAAGATGTTGCTTTCTGATGATGTAAGAGAGAAGAAAATACTGTCGAAATAGGAAGTATCTTGTCCTATTGAAAATAAAGATGTTTATTTTTTAAATAAAGAACAGATCTCTATAAAAATATTGTCTTCTCAATGTGATCATCCAGAAGTAACTGGCTTACCAGGATAATAGGAAATTACTAAACATGGGCAGTAAAGTCAATTACTGTAATTGATTTTGTTGTATGTCTGTTATGTTATTATAATGTTTCATAATCAATTATAATTAGAAGCATATAATGAAGTCAACTGTAGCCATCGGGAAAACTGTACAATATGAGACCCCAAAATAAGAACAGCTGTAGCCATTTTTACTGTATTGTTTTCAAAATGCATATGGCAAATTGTTGATAAGGAATTCCTGGGTAAGGAATAAGGCTGTGTCTTTGGTTTTTATGAACCAGAGTCCAAAACATTTGGGCCTTTAGGGTTTCAGTGTGCTGTAGTACATTTGTAATGTGGATGATTAAAGGTTCTATAAAAATTATTTCTCATGCATTTATTTTGAAGCAAGCAACAGGGAATCTACCAGTTTGGTGAGAAAAAGAGTCCAAACTATCTTTCTAGATGTGCCTCTTGCACAATTCTGGAGAATCCCTACCAACCAGAGATTGTCTTGTCTTTAGATAAAAATACATCTTCAAGTTCAAATTCATGAGCTGGAAGAATAGGTTTATTGTCTTTGATGGAGCTACCCGCTGGGGACTTTTATTCTTAGGAATCACTTGAGAGAGGTCCTAAAGATACTTCTGAAATTAAATGAAAAACTTGCCTCTTACCTGCTTCTGCCTCAAGCCAAGGGAATTGGTTTGATCCATTTGAATGCCCGCATCCTTGCTTATTCGCCTTGGAATGTCACTTTGAATTACTTCTTCACAAAAATAAATAAAATCTTTTATTAGTTTATTTTTGCCATATTCTACATTTATTCTTAGATTTTATTTATCTGTCCTTCTGTATTGTTTTAGTTACTTTTATTGATAATGTGGTTTTCTTTTTTATTTGTACAGTAATACTTTATATTATTTAACATTTTTATTTTTATTGTTCTTTGCTATTCTAATTTTTATCTTATTTTTTCCACATTATATTTATTTTTTCTATTGATTTTTATTTTGGCTTCTTTGATCTTACCATTTTATATTTCTAGTAGGCTTTCTTAGCTCATGTACATATTTAATTTTAATAGTTTAATAATTAAGCAGGAAATACAAGTAGGGACTTCTTTTTTTCCTTTTTTAAATTTTTAAATTTTTTTAATTAACATATAATGTATTATTTGTTTCAGGGGTACAGGTCTGTGATTCATCAGTCTTACACAATTCACAGTGCTCACCATAGCACATACCCTCCCCAATGTCCATCACCCAGCCACCCCATCAGTCCCACCCCCCCTCACTCCAGCAACCCTCAGTTTGTTTCCTGAGATTAAGAGTCTCTTATGATTTGTGTCCCTCTCTGGTTTCATCTTGTTTCATTTTTCCCTCCCTTCTCCTATGATCCTCTGTCTTGTTTCTCAAATTCCTCATATCAGTGCGATCATATAATACT
>NC_138374.1:102241959-102251265 GCF_054177405.1 Leptonychotes weddellii
ATCCACGTCATTGCAAATAGCAAGATTTCTTTTTTTTTTTTTTTGATGGCTGCATAATATTCCATTGTATATATACCACATTCTTTATCCATTCATCGGGTGATGGACATCTTGGCTCTTTCCATAGTTTGGCTATTGTGGACATTGCTGCTATAAACATTGGGGTGCACGTACCCCTTCAGATCACTACATTTGTATCTTTGGGGTAAATACCCAGTAGTGCAATTGCTGGGTCGTAGGGCAGCTCTATTTTCAACTTTTTGAGGAACCTCCATACTGTTTTCCAAAGTGGCTGCACTAGCTTGTATTCCCACCAACAGTGTAGGAGGGTTCCCCTTTCTCTGCATCCCTGCCAACATCTGTTTCCTGATTTGTTAATTTTAGCCACTCTGACTCGTGTGAGGTGTTATCTCATTGTGGTTTTGATTTGGATTTCCCTGATGCCGAGTGACGTTGAGAACTTTTTCATGTGTCTGTTGGCCATTTGGATGTCTTCTTTGGAAAAATGTCTGTTCATGTCTTCTGCCCATTTCTTGATTAGATCATTTGTTCTTTGGGTGTTGAGTTTGAGAAGTTCTTTATAGATTTTGGATACTAGCCCTTTATCTGATATGTCATTTGCAAATATCTTCTCCCATTCTGTCAGTTGTCTTTTGGTTTTGTTGACTGTTTCCTTTGCTGTGCAAAAGCTTTTTATCTTGATGAAGTCCCAATCGTTCATTTTTGCTCTTGCTTCCCTTGCCTTTGGCAATGTGTCTAGGAAGAAGTTGCTGCGGCTCAGGTCGAAGAGGTTGCCGCCTGTGTTCTCCTTTAGGATTTGGATGGACTCCTGTCTCACATTGAGGTCTTTCAACCATTTGAGTCTATTTTTGTGTGTGGTGTAAGGAAATGGTCCAGTTTCATTCTTCTGCATGTAGCTGTCCAATTTTCCCAACACCATTTGTTGAAGAGACTGTCTTTTTTCCATTGGACATTTTTCCTGCTTTGTCGAAGATGAGTTGACCATAGAGTTGGGGGTCCATTTCTGGGCTCTCTATTCTGTTCCATTGATCTATGTGTCTGTTTTTGTGCCAGTACCATACTGTCTTGATGGTGACAGTTTTGTAATAGAGCTTGAAGTCCAGAATTGTGATACCACTGGCTTTTCTTTTTCAACATTCCTCTGGCTATTTGGGGTCTTTTCTGGTTCCATAAAAATTTGAGGCCATTTTTTTGAAAAAAGTGGATGGTATTTTGATAGGGATTGCATTAAATGTGTAGATTGCTCTAGGTAGCATAGACATTTTCACAATATTTTTTCTTCCAATCCATGAGCATGGAAGGTTTTTCCATTTCTTTGTGTCTCCTCAATTTCTTTCATGAGTTTTCTACAGTTTTCTGAGTACAGCTCTTTGCCTCTTTGGTTAGATTTATTCCTAGGTATCTTATGGTTTTGGGTGCACTTGTAAATGGGGTCAACTCCTTAATTTCTCTTTCTTCTATCTTGTTGGTATATAGAAATGCAACTGATTTCTGTGGATTGATTTTATATCCTGCCGCTTTACTGAATTCCTGTATGAGTTCTAGCAGTTTTGGGGTGGAGTCTTTTGGGTTTTCCCCATAAAGTATCATATCATCTGCAAAAAGTGAGACTTTCACTTCTTCTTTGCCAATTTGGATGCCTTTTATTTCTTTTTGTTGCTTGAGTGCTGAGGCTGGGCCTTCTAATACTATGTTGAACAGCAGTGGTGATAGTGGACATCCCTGCCGCGTTCCTGACCTTAGGGGGAAAATTCTCAGTTTTTCCCCTTTGAGAATGATATTCGCTGTGGGTTTTTCATAGATGGCTTTTATGATATTGAGGTATGTGCCCTCTATCCCTACACTCTGAAGAGTTTTAATCAAGAAAGGATGCTGTACTTTGTCAAATGCTTTTTCTGCATCTATTGAGAGGATTATATGGTTCTTGTTCTTTCTTTTATTAAGGTGTTATATCAAAATGATTGATTTGTGGATGTTGAACCAACCTTGCAGCCCAGGAATAAATCCCACTTGGTTGTGGTGAGTAATCCTTTTAATGTACTATTGGATCCTATTGGCTAATATTTTGCTGAGAATTTTTGTATCCATGTTCATCAAGGATCTTGGTCTGTAATTCTCCTTTTTGATGTGGTCTTTGTCTGGTTTTGGGATCAAGGTAATGCTGGCCTCATAAAATGAGTTTGGAAGCTTTCCTTTCCATTTCTATTTTTTTGGAACAGTTTCAGAAGAATAGGTATTAATTTTTCTTGAAATGTTTGGTAGAATTCCCCTGGGAAGCCATCTGGCCCTGGGCTCTTGTTTGTTGGGAGATTTTTGATTACTGCTTCAATTTCCTTAGTGGTTATGGGTCTGTTCAGGTTTTCTATTTCTTCCTGGTTCAGTTTTGGTAGTTTGTGCGTCTCTAGGAATGCATCAATTTCTTCCAGATTATCTAATTTGCTGGCATGTAGTTGCTCATAATATGTTCTTTTTTTTTTTTTTTAATGATTTTATTTATTTATTTATTTATTTGAGAGAAAGAGAGAGAGAGAAACAGCATGAGAGGGGAGAGGGTCTGAGGGAGAAGCAGGCTCGCCGCTGAGCCGGGAGCCCGATGTGGGACTCGATCCCAGGACTCCGGGATCATGACCTGAGCCGAAGGCAGTCGCTCAACCAGCTGAGCCACCCAGGCGCCCTGCTCATAATATGTTCTTAAAAGTGTTTGTATTTCTTTGGTGTTGGTTGTGATCGCCTCTTTCATTCATGATTTTATTTATTTGGGTCCTTTCTCTTTTCTTTTTGATAAGTCTGGCCAGGGGTTTATCAATCTTGTTAATTCTTTCAAAGAACCAGCTCCTAGTTTCATTGATGTGTTCTACTGTTCTTTTGGTTTCTATTTCATTGATTTCTGCTCTGATCTTTATTATTTCTCTTCTCCTGCTGGGCTTAGGCTTTATTTGCTGTTTTTTTCCTCCAGCTCCTTCAGGTGTAGGGTTAGGTTGTGTATTTGAGACCTTTCTTATTTCTTGAGAAAGGCTTGTATTGTTATATACTTTCCTCTTAGGACCGCCTTTGCTGCATCCCAAAGATTTTAAACAGAGGGACTTCTTTTCTATTTTTCCACATTTGACACTGCATTAACAACCTAAAATTATTGTTTAATTGTCTTATTTTCAGCCTAACAGCTAACCAGACTAGCTCAGCACGTATATGTAGTCTCACTTTTTTTTTTTTTAAGATTTATTTATTTATTAGAGAGAGAGGGCAAGCACAGGGAGGGGCAAAGGGAGAGGGAGAGAGAAACTCTAGTAGACTCTGAGGTCAACATGGAGCCTGACCTGGGGCTTGACCCCACGACCCTGAGACCATGATCTGAGCTGAAACTAAGAGTGTACGTTTAACCAACTCCACCACCTAGGGGCCCCTGTAGTATTACTTTTTAAATTCATTTCACAAAAATAACTATTTGAGGTAATTGAGCACTTAAAGTTAAAAGAAATGATGACAACCCCAAATTATGATTTTCATTAAGTAATCATTTTGTTGTATTGTTGTTTGCTTAGTACCATTACTCATACTGAAAAATAAATTTCAGTTTTGGAAATGTTTGAACATATGGAGTCACCTGCATAATTTGAACCTATTATGATGATCTATTTCACTTAAAATAAGCCCTCTCTATGGAATTGTAAGCCTGATAAAGTAGGAAAAAATGGTTTTACTGATGTCAAAATTATAATATTTAAGGATTTTCCACAAGATTTAAAAATGGTAATCTTATAGAAAGTCATGGAAACTATGTAGATAAGTTTCTTAATGGAGGTATTGAGGAAATGCTTATGAACCAATTAAAAAATAAGGACTGGCTCATCAAGTTGTCTCTAGTCTGCCTACATTATATATCCAGTATCTTTTAAGAAGAAAAAGAGGAAGAGGAGGAGGAGGTGAAGGAGGATAGAAGGAAGGAAGGAAGGAAGGAAAGAAAAAGGAAGGGAGGGAGGGAGGAAGGGAGGAAGGGAATCTGGATGTTATGAACAAAGTAGAGAAAACACGATTATACCAATTACCAATGTCTTCTTATATCCACCTGCTGCTTTCCACCTGCTCATGTTAGATAACCTTACTGTTTGGGTACTTTCCCTTAGGATGGGTATGGCTGATGAGGGGTATGATCTTCATGACTCATCAAGGACTAATCCTTGACCATTGCCAGCTTTCCATGTGATGCTGCTTGGCTTGCTTTTATTTGGGAAATTAGGAGGGTTGGGTTTTTAAAACATTTTAACAAGCAAAATCTTCACTGTCTGCCTGTATGAAGATCATTCTTCTTATAGTACTTTCTTGCTTCCTTAGCACCGCCATTGTTCCCCCATCCTTTTTATCCATGAGAAGACGCCAGTGTTTTTTCATCATTCTCTTATTTTCCCCCAGGGCCCAGTCAGAAGAGTGAGGGTCTAATTATTATTGTCTAAAGAATTCTATCCTACTCAGGGTGACAGAATTAATAATTCTTAGAAATCTGATAAATGAGTACAGAGTTACCCTTGATTTATCGTGCACTTTAAATCAAAATATGCTCAGCATCCAACACTAAATATGACTGGTGTGTCTTTCACTCTTCTTTTTTTAAGAAGAAGTCCTTGAAACACTGTTTTGTTGGTACCTGTGCCCTTCTTCTGCGTCTTCTTAAGAGGAAATAAGATACAGAGCATTTGGTGGTGAAATAAGTGTAAGCCCCATCCCCCCATCCCAGTCATGCCAACCAGAACAGAGTTTTACATGAAATAATATACGAAAAAGTGAAAACCTTAGTTTGGTAATTTGCCAGCATGTAAATAAAACAGATGTCTGGGCTGAATGAGTTTAATGAAACTGATTGCTATGTATAATATGATACAGTCTTTGTCTCTACCATTCTAGTTTGAATGGATTTAAGTTGTTTGTACCTAATTTTAATTTATGTGGCTTTATTTAAAGAATGCTTAATGAAATCTCACTCCATTCCTAGCCCCTTAAAATTATTTTTGCTAAGGCTTTCTCAAATGGAGGCTTTTGATATAGAAGGCTCCAATAATCTGCTGTTAATGGATGTCAAGAAGCTCCACTGATTGATTGGTTTTCTCATATTTGCCAGACTGAAGTCTGTAGTCTCAAAGATGACACCTGCTTGGATATCATTTAATGATGTTGAGTAATAATTTCATATTCATATAGCATTTTTCACTTATAAAATACTTAATTCACTCTGACAAAAGTCTTATGTAATAAGCAGAGGATGTAGTATTTCATTTGACAAGGGAGAAAACAGAATAATAAGGAAAAAGCTAGAGGTCCCTAGACCCTCATCTTTATTTGAATAAAACTTGGTGTTTCCCTGCTAGTATCTGCCTTGTACTGTGGGTGTCCTTCAGAGGCTTTGAAGTCCCCCAAACTGACTTACTAGGAGAGAGTAGCCTATTATAGATAATAACAAAGATGACAAACTCCAACATTCAATTAGTAAATCAGAAAGCATTTACTAGCCAAGGAACAGGCAGTGTAAGTCATTCTACAGAGAAAAGTCTATTTTCCAAAGAACTGTGCATACTTAGATTTACAAATAAAGTTTGAGGTTCTCTAATCCAACATTCTTGTATATGCAGGAACACTCTCAAAAGCTTTGCAGATATTCAGCCCATTGAATCTTGAAGCGATGGGGAGGCTGTTATATCTGAGGTAAACACATCTACTGGGCAATTTTATATATTAGAAAATTCTTCCTTAGTGAGCTGACACCAGCCTTCTTGTAACTTTGATCTGGGCTCTTTCCTATAGAAGCACACAGAATAAGCTCAAACCATGTTGTAAACGAGCCCTTCAAATATTTCTTAGAGTTTAAAAAAGTCATACTTCATAGGAGTTTTTTAACAGGTTTTTTGAGGTATAATTGGTACAAAAGAAACTGGGTGTATTTCCTAATTTCAAAATATATTGTAAAACTACAATAATCAAAATAGTATGGTACTGGCAAAAAGACATACAGACTGATGGAACAGAATAGAGAGCTCCCAAATAAATCTACACATGTATAGTGAACTGGTCTTTGACAAGGATAGTGTCTTCAACAAATGATGTTGGGAAAACTGGATATTTACATGCAAAAGAATGAAATTGGACCCTTATACAACACAAAAATCAACTCACAATGGATTAATGAGTTAAACATAAGACCTGTATTGTAAAACTCGTAGAAGAAAACAGGGAAAAGGCTTCTCGATATTGGCCTTGGCAGTGTTTTCTTGGATATGACACCAAAAGCGCAGGCAACAGAAGCAAAAATAAAGTGGGGCTTCATAGGCGTTTTAATGTTCCTTTAGCCAAACTGGAAATTAAAAAAACGATGGATCTTGTTCAGGATAACCCAGCTCCTGAAAGATTTGGGAGCAAGAATCCAGTTCTCCAGATGCTCTTTTTATTATTTTTATTTCATTTGTCTTCACCAAGAAGTCTCTGGATAAGTGAGTTGCTATCTTGTTCACATAAATCATAGTGACTAAAGATTTTTACATAGCAACATATATTAACTGCAATCTACAGAGACAAGTGAACCAAAAATATCAACATTAATAGTTCAAAGTCACTATGTAACAGTGGTGAATAAAGTAACATGCAGATAAAAATATATAACATGGGCAGTGAAGGGATCTGAATTCTGATCTGTTTTACCACCTAAAATCAGTTTAATAATTAATATAAGCATATCATTTCATGTTCCAGTAGCTATGTTTCTTGTTTTACTTTACCTTATGAAATTAGAAATCATGAATTTCTTTTTTGATACCCCGCTCATAGAGATGAATCAATCTAGATATAATTTTGAACCAAAACCTTGATGTTTTAATATGTTACTTTGTATTTCTGGACTCCATTCCCTTAGTAGTAGAATAAAGGTATCCTACTTTAAGTTAGTGATATCTCTGTTCTAAGATTTTTGGACCATCAAGTTCTAATATTCTATGATATATTTATGCAGGCTGGGTATAGTCTGGAAAATAAGATTTTAATATGGTTGAATGGAGGAACCACACTTTCTATTTCTCTTTGTATTTCCTATAGGTCTTTACATACTTAGGAACAAAGTGTTCAATAAGCAATGTTAATTGGCTAATGGAAGATAAAATAATCCAACTGAGGAAAATGTCTATTTTACAGAATTATAGTAATTTTTTCTGAAAATTTAGCAAAAGCTGAAACAAAACCAGTTATCTTGCTTGCACTGTCATGGAGTTATTGGATGCTTTACTGGTTTCATTCATTGAACCAGCCTTTATTGATATCCTGTTTCTGGTAAACATGGACATAGATGTACTATGCAAATCCTGTTCAGGGAAGGATTTATTGACCCAGCTGTCAGCTCTTTGGGGTTTTACTTTAGCTGAAGAGGGTTGCATGGCCAGATTCACATTCTTCCTGGGGCAGCTCACATCCAGTGACAAATTATGGTAGGATTAGAAGGGCTCAACCAGTTAATAGACAGTGGTGTGTATTTCAGGGAGAAAGTAGTGTGGATCTGGGAAAAATCAGTTGTCTGTCTTAATGTGAGTAAAGTTTCCATTTTGAGGGAAATGATTTGTTGCATTTAAATGATTAACATATAATTAATTCCACATTATATCCTCCTTTGAATAAAAACAATTGCTGTTAGGCCATGAATACTTTAATGTAACTAGATTGTTAGTCTACATAACAGATTTATGGCTTAAATTCAACCATCCTACTTTATCTTCTAGACTTTGCTACCATTTTAACTCTGTTACAGGCTATTCTGAAAGCAAACCCTGGAGCTGTTGGTCTGCTCTATCCTTTTGCCCATTCCACTGGAGTTTAATGGACCTGGACACTGGTGAGCTTCACAGAGTTCCAGAAAATTTCAAAAAATGGTTGCATCCACTTGTACCTGATACAGATGTAGGAAGTACTTCTCCAATCACATTGATGGGCAGTCTTTCCCAAACACATTATGGGAGGCCAGGATGCCATCTATTTCCTTTTCAGCCAAATTATTCTGGTACACAGTTTGGCCTAGCACTGATGTCTGAGGGTGAGTTTTGACCAAATCTTGACACTAGCAACTGAACATTATTGTAGATACACCTAATTCTCAGAGGGCCACATCTACCCCTACTTTTCTCTCTTTAGATTATAAAGACACTCTTGGTATTATCCTGTTTGGTCATTAAAAACTGAACTCTCTAATGGCCACAACCATCATAACCCCTCTGCGAGAAGAAACTGCCTCCCAAAATTTTAAGGAAAGAAATGTTTATATATGTACAAAAATAAGGGTAAATACGATGAAGGGATGGAATATAGCTGTAAAGATGAAAATTACAAAAGATTTTACAAAGAATTGATAAGTTAGTTGAAAAAAGAAAGAAGAGAAATTAAAAAAAAAAAGGGGGAGAGAATGTGATCAGGCAGGAGATTAGAACAAAGCCATACACTAGAGATTTAGGGTATATTTTGGTCTGTTAGAAGAAACTGTATCCCAAAATTTTAAAGAGAGAACAACTTATATATATACACGTCAAAAATAAGGTTAACTACTATGAAGGTACAGAATATGACTCTAAAAATGAAAAACAAAAAAGATTTTTAAAAAAGGGATTGATAAGATGTTGGTTGAAAAAGGGAAAAAGAAAAATTCAAAAAAAAAAAAAGAAAGTTAAAAAAAAATTAATTTTGAAAGACTAAAGAATCATGGGAAAAAACCCATGAACTCTATATGCAGTATTTCCCTAGTGCTTGAGTTCTGACGTTCTCATTGATCAGTAAACTTGATCTTGTCTGGCTGTTCTTGCTGATCTTCTGGGGGAGGGGCCTGTTGCCATGGTTCCCAAATGTCTTTGCCAGAGGCAGAATTGCCCCGCCCTTGCGGGTGCGGGCTAAGTAATCTGCTCGGGTTTGCTCTCGGGAGCTTTTGTTCCTTGCAAGCTTTCCGTCCAGCTTTGGAGGATGAGAGTGAAAATGGTGGCCTCCGAATCTCTGTCCCGGAGGAGCCGAGAACTCGGGGGCCCACTCCTCAGTGCGCCCCCAGAGAAAAGCAGTCAATCACTCCCGTCTCCCCAGTCTCTGGCCGCACTCCGTGCTCACTCAGCCTGTGACCGAGTGTTTCTGTCTCTGGCACCCGACCCCGTTTGGAGTCTTCAAACTCAGCAGATCCCTGCGGTGCGCTCCCGCTGCTCCTCCTGGGGGAGGAAGGGGAGTCTCCCCAGATCTGCTGCTTGTTGGGTCCCTGCTGGAGGAGCAGGGGCCCGACTGTGCCGC
>NC_138374.1:102251365-102334549 GCF_054177405.1 Leptonychotes weddellii
TCTCCCAACTCCAGCAACAACTAGTTTACTTTATGTTTCTATGGATTTGTCTCTTCTGGACATTTTGTATTAACAAAATCATCAATATGTGATCTTCTGGTCTGGCTTTTCATATAGCATAACGTTGACAGGGCTCAAGCATGTTGTAACTGGCACCAGTGCCTCATTCCTTTTTTATGGCCACATAATATTCTGTGGCATGCTATACCTTATTTTGCTTATCTGTCATCAGTTAATGGGTATTTGGCTTGTTTTTACTTATTAATTATTATAAATAATGATATGAATATTCTTGTACATATTTTTGTGTATATATATGTTTTGAACTCTCTTGACAATATACTTAGGTGGAGAATTGCTGGGTCATATGGTAACTTTATGTTTAGCATTTTGAGGAACTGCCAATCCATTTCCAAAAGTGGTGCAGTATTTTACATTCCTACCGGCAAGGTATAAGATTTCCAATTTCTCCAAATCCTTACCAGCACTTCTAATTGTCCATATTTTGGTCATAATCAGTGGGTGTGATGTGTTATCTCATTGTTTTGATTTACTTTTTGCTAATGAATAATAATGTTAAGTATCTTTTCATTGCTTATTAGTCATTGGTATATCTTCTTTGGAAAAATATCTATTCAAACCCTTTGCCCATTTTAAAAATTAAGCTGTTTGTCTTTTTGATGTTAAGTTTCAGAATTTCTTTATATATTCTATTCGTTATGTATTTTTTTTTTTTTAAGAGAGAGAATGTGAGCGGTGCAGGGGGAGGGTTAGAGGGAGAGGGAGAGAATCTAAAGCAGACTCCTTGCTGAGCATGGAGCTGGACGTTGGGCTCCATCTCATGACCCTGAGATCATGACCTGAGCCAAAATCAAGAGTTGGATACTTAACCGACTGAGCCACCTAGGCACCCCTATGTATTCTCTATATGGGAACATCTTTGCCTAATTCTTCATTTTTCTTGACTCTTGCACATTGGAAAAAACAGGTATCCCTCCCAGTTTTCACAGACTGGACTTACACAGGAGAAAACTTTACCGATTAGCTCAACCAGAGATTCTGGGAGCCTCTTGAACCCATGTTCTAGTCCAGCTCACTTTCTTTGTTCTTTGCAACTCCCAGTCATCTAGGGTATGCCACGTTCTATTAATGCACCAGGACAAGCAAGACTAAAGTCAACTCCTTTGGCACTTCTCAGAAAATTGGATTGTTGGACATTCAGTCTAATTCTTTCCCTCTCTGGGAAGAAGCTAGGATCTGGGCTTTTTCATTCACTCACTCTGTGCTGAACTTGGAGGCAGGGCAGGGGGTGGGGTACTATAGTGACTGCCATCCCAAATCTCCATCCCTGTTCTTACTAGCTTCTGTACAGCAAGATTATGCCGGGTGTCATCAGCACTCTGAGGCAGGCAAGTCAGAAGCCAGTCCTTTGGGTAGCCCCTGGAAGAGTTGTGGCATTAGACAGCAGAGCAACTCTTGTACTCCCCAGGAAAAGCAGTCAGCTGTGGTTTTTGTCTGCTCACTCTTCGGTGAGCCAGGGGGAGCAGCTATCTCCATTCTTCCTTAGGCATTTACGCCATGGAGGACTGTCTGAGGTCCAAGATTGGCAAGACAGAAGATAGTCCTCTGGAGAGGACCCTCAGAAAAATTGGGGCACTGGATACTTGAACTAATTCCTTCCCTCCCCTGGCAGAAGCTGGGAGCTAGGGGATCTCTGCCTAATTGTATATTGCTGTGCCAGGGGTAGATATTCTGGTAAGATGCTCCAAATCTCCCTACCAGCTTTGATGAGTCTGGTTTCGTATTCACTCAGGATGCAGGAGGCTATCAATTCGTTTCTGGATTTCCCTCAAGGGGAATTCTTCCATGCATTGTTGTTGAATTGATGTGTTTATATAAGGAGGGTCTTTCTATTCTGCCATCTTTCTAATATCACTCCCTGTAGTTTTCTTTTCTTGTGATATTTTTATCTAACTTTGGTATCAGGGTAATGTTGGCTCCATACAAACAAGTAGGAAGTTTCACCTCTCTTCTACTTTTTGTGAAGAGTTTGGAAAGGATGTGTTAATTCTTTTTTAAAATGTTTAGTAGGATTCAACAAGGAAACCATGTGGTCCTGGTTTTTTTTTTTTTTTTTTTTTTTTGTGATTAAATCTTGTTGCTTATAATAGGTCTGTTAAAATTTTCTGTTTCTTCTAAATAACTTTTAGTAGTTTGTGTGTTTCTAGGAATTTATCCATTTCATCTAGGTTATCTCATTTGTTGACATGTAGTTGTTCATAGTATTTTCTTATAATCCTTCTTATTTCTGTAAGATCTTTAGTAATGACCTACTTTATTTTCTGAATTTAGAAGTTTGGATCTTCCTTTTTTTCCTTGTTCAGTCTTGTGACATTTTTATCAAGTTTGTTGATCTTTTCAAAGAACCAACTTTGGTTTTGTTAATTCTAATTTTTATGTTTATTTCCTTTAATCTTCACTCTAATATTTATTATTTCTATCCTTCTCGTGTTGGGTTTAGTTTGCTCTTCTTTTTCTAGTTCTGTAAAGGTAAATGTGGTTATTGATTTGGTAAATGTATTTTGTTAAGTTTATTTATTTATTTAGTAATCTCTACACTCAATGTGGGGCTTGAACTCACAACCCCAGTATCAAGAGTTGCAGGCTTTTCTGACTGAGCCAGCCAGGTGCCGCAAATGTATTTTTAATTGTAATTGTTTACAGCTATAATTTCCCTGTGAACACTGCTTTTGATGCATGACATAGCTTTTGGTATGTTGTGTTTTTGTTTTCATTTGTCTCAGTATTTCTAATTTCCCTTGTGATTTTGTCCTTGATCCATTGGTTGCTTAACACTGTACTATACAACTTCCATGTATTTGTGAATTTTGCAGTTTTTCTTTTGTTGATTTCTAATTCCATTCCATTATATCCATAGAACATATTTTGTGTTATTTCCATTTTTTAAAGACTTACTTTATTACCTGCTGATTGTCTATTTCTAGAAAAAATTCCATATTTAATAAAGAAGAATTTGTATTCTGCTGGTTTGGGGTATAGTATTAGGACCACTTGATTACAGTGTTGTTCAGTCTTCTATATTTTCCTGTGGATTTTATGTCTAGTTGTTTTCTTCATTATTGAGAGTGGAGTTTTGAAGTTTCTATTATTGTTGAACTATTTTCTCTGGAATTCTGTTTCTGCTTCATGTATTTTGGAGCTTTGCTGTTATGTTCATATATGTTTATAGTTATTATACCTCTTGTTAGAATGACACTTTTGTTATAAAATATAACAAAATAATAATATATAAAATATAACCTCGGTCGCAGCAACTTCTTGTTAGCCATGTCTCCAAAGGCAAGGGAAGCAAGGGCAAAAATGAACTATTGGGACTTCCTCAAGTTAAAAAGCTTTTGCACAACAAAGGAAACAGTCAACAAGACCAAGAGACAACCAACAGAATGGGAGAAGATATTTGTAAATGTCTTATCAGATAAAGAGCTAGTATCCAAAATCTATGAAAAACTTATCAAACTCAACACCCAAAGAACAAATAATCCCATCTCTTGATGGGCAGAAGACATAAACAGAATTTTCTTCAAAGAAGACATCCAAATGGCCAACAGACACGTGAAAAAATGCTCAACATGACTCAGCATCAGGGAAATAAAAACAAATCAAAACCACAATGAGATACCACCTCACACCAGTCAGAGTGGCTAAAATTAAATAAGTCAGGAAATGACAGATGTTGGCGAGGATGCGGTGAAAGGGGAACTCTCTTACATTGTTGGTGGGAACGTAAGTTGGTGCAGCCACTCTGGAAAACAGTATGGAGGTTCCTCAAAAAGTTGAAAATAGAGCTACCCTATGACCCAGCAATTGCATTACTGGGTATTTACCCCAAAGATACAAATGTAGTGATCCAAAGGGGCACCTGCACCCCAGTGTTTATAGCAGCAATGTCCACAATAGCCAGACTATGGAAAGAGCCCAGATGTCCATTGACAAATGAATGGATAAAGAAGATGTGTATACACACACACACACACACACACACACACCCCACACAATGGAATATTACTCAGCCATCAAAAAATGAAATCTTGCCATTTGCAATGACGTGGATAGAACTAGAGGGTATTATGCTAAGTGAAATAAGTCAGTCAGAGAAAGACAATTATATGATTTCACTCATATGTGGAATTTAAGAATCAAAACAGAGGAGCATAGGGGAAGGGAGGGAAAAATAAAACAAGATGAAATCAGAGAGGGAGACAAACCATAAGAGACTCCTAATCATAGGAAACAAACTGAGGGTTGCTGGAGGGGAGGGGGGTGAGGGGATGGGGTAAATGGGTGATGGACTTGAAGGAGGGCATGTGACGTAATGAGCACTGGGTATTATACTGATGAATCATTGACCTCTACCTCTGAAACTAATAATATACTATATGTTAATTAATTGAGTTTACATTAAACAGAGAAAACTGGAAACAATCCAAATACCCATCAGCAGGTGTGTGTAAAAGCAAGTTGCATAGCCCTACAGTAGAATATTACTCAGTAATCAAAAGGAATGAACTTGGACCACAGAGGATGTTAGGGCAGTAAAATGACTCTGCAGTATACTACAGTGGTAGATACATGTCATTATGTATTTGCCTGAACTCTTAGAATGTACAACACCAAGAGTGAACCCTAAAGTAAATGGATTTTGGGTGATAAGGATGTGTCAATATTGCTTCATCAGTTATAACAAATGTGCCACTCTGATGCTGGTTGTTGATTGGAGGGGAGGCTATCATGTGTGTGGGGTAGAGGTATATGATAAATCTCTGTACCTTCTGCTCAGTTTTGCTATGAACCTAAAATTCTAAAAAATAGAAGGTTTTTTTTAAAGAAAATTGTGTGTATTGTAGATCATGTATTGTTGGATCCTTTTTTTAAAAAATCATTTCTGCTAATCTCTGTCTTTTCATTGATGTGTTTAATTCATTGACATTTAATTTAAAATTACTGGCAAGGTAGGATTTATATCTGCCATCATGCTGTTTATTTTCTATACATCTTATGTCTTTTTAATTCCTTTGCCATTTCTCTTACTACATTTTTTCAGTTACTTTCTTAATGGTTACCCTGGAATTTACAATTACAGTCCATGTAGGATTAACACCAATTTAATTTCAATATTATACAAAATTTTTACTCCTATATAGGTCCATTTTTCCCTCCTCTTTTGGATTGTTATTGTCATATTAATTACATCTTTATACATGGTGTACTTACCAACACAGATTTATAATTATTGCTTTAGGAAGTGGTCTTTTAAATCAGATTAAAAAACAAGAGTAACAGAAAATACATTTATACTCTATTTTACATGTATCTACATTGTTACCTTTACTATGGTTTTTATTTCTTCCTTTTTTATTTGAGTTAGTGTCTCATGTCCTTTTTTATCTGACTAAAGGACTCTAGTATTTCTTCGAGGGAAGGTCTACTAGTGACAAACTCCCTCAGTTTTTGTTTATCTGGGAATGCCTTGATTTTTCCATTTTTGGAGGAGTGTGTTTCTGAATATAGAGCTCATAGTTGGCAGAGTTACCTCTTTTCTTTCAGCATTGTATCTATCACTGTCTTTTGTTATCTGTTGTTTCTGATGAGATATTGTCTATTAATCTTAAGAAGCACTTTCTGTGATGAGTCACTTCTTTTTTGATGCTTTCAAGGTTCTCTTTTTCTCTGTCTTTTACCAGATTAATTGTGATATGTTTGAGTGAGGATCTCTTTCAGTCTATGCTATTTAGAGTTTATTGAGCTGCTTAGATGTGAAGATTAATTTTTTTCATCAAGTTTGTGATGAGTAAATAATTTGGCCATTATTCAGTCAAATATTCTTCTCCTTTTTCTCTCCCCTCTCCTGAGAGTTGCATTATTTGTATGTTGGCATGCCTGGTATTGTCCCACAGGACTCTGGCTCTGTTTCTTTTTCTTCCTGTTTGCTTAGGCTGAATAATATCGACTAATCTATTTTCACTTTCTCTGATTCTTTCTTCCCCCTGCTCAAATAAACTGTTGAGCCCCTCTTGCAAATTTTTCATTTTAATTATTATATATTTCAATTCTAGAATTTTTATTTGGTTTCTCTTTATAATTTCTGTTTTTTCACTGATATTTCATATTTGGTGAGACATAGTTCTCTCACTTCCATTTAGTCCTTTAGACATGGGTTTTTTTTAGTTCTTTGAAATGTTTAAAACAGCTGATTTAAAGTCTTTGCCTACTAAATTCAAAGTCTTGGCTTCCTTAAGAACAGTTTCTATTTACTCCCCCACCTTGTATGGATAATACTTCTTGTTTCTTTACTTATTTCTTTGTTGTTATTGTTGTTGTTGAAAACTGAACATTTTAAATAATATAATGTGGCAACTCTGGGAATCAGTTTCTACTTCCTTATCAAGTTTTTTGTTTTTGGTATATTGTTTCTTTAGTGAATTTTCTGAACTAATTCTGCATAATCTGTATTTTGTCATGTGTGGCCAATGAAGTACCTGCTTAGTTAGCTTACTAGTCAGCTAATGACTAGACAGCTATTCTTAAATACTTGGAATCAGTAAGTCTCCCAGGTTTAGCGAGAGTCTCTGTGTACATGTTTGGAAATGCTTTCAGTCATTCAGGCAGTTGAGAACTCTGTATTAACCTTCACGTCCTGCTTGTGCAGAGCCTCAGGTTCAGCCAGAAGTGAGAATTAAGGCTTCTAGATTCCCAGGAATATGTCAGAGTTTTTAAAACCCCATTTGGACAGCTCATTGTGCTTTTCCTTTTAAAAGGCTTTTTGGTTAGCCTTTTAAACATTTCTCTGTTATCTACCACCTCAGGCAGCAGTGATGTTAAACAATTGCCACTGATTATTGTCAGCAAATGCCCCAGAGAATAGGCTGTTTGCAGTAGGAAAGCTCCAAGTCCCGTCCAATAAAGACAAGCCTTTTGAGACAAGAGGGTGAGAGGGCTCTTCCAGGGAATGACCAGATAGATCAATTAATGACAGTTCTCTGGAAATGAGGCTTTCAAGGGGATCCAACACCATTATTCCTCCTCCAGTGGCTGTGAGGCTGCTGATTTTCACTGTGATTTTATGGTGTTGGTTTTCAAGTATACCTCTGAGCTGTGGAAGTTTTCATGGTAATAGGGAAAGCTAAAATCTGATCAAGCTCACTGATTTACCAATAGTTAGCCTTTTTTTAAAAAAAAAAAATGCTTCCCAGGAAACTTCTAGCCTTTGGTCAATTTCTAGAGTTTTGAAAATGTTGATTTTGAATGTTTGCCAGTGATCTCATGGCTTTTATGGAGGACAAGCTTTTTGAACTTTTTTCCTCTACCAACACCAGTGATACCACCCCAAGGAGTTCATTTTTTAAAGTATCTTTTTTTTTTTTTTAAAGATTTTATTTATTTATTTGACAGAGAAAGACACAGCGAGAGAGGGAACACAAACGGGGAGTGGGAGAGAGAGAAGCAGACTCCCTGCCGAGCAGGGAGCCTGATGCGGAACTCGATCCAGAGACTCCAGGATCATGACCTGAGCCGAAGGCAGTCGCCTAACCAACTGAGCCATCCAGGCGCCCAAAATCGTGTTTTCTTTTTTTTTTTTTTAAAGATTTTATTTATTTATTTGAGAGAGAGAATGAGAGACAGAGAGCACGAGAGGGAAGAGGGTCAGAGGGAGAAGCAGACCCCCCGCCGAGCAGGGAGCCCGATGCGGGACTCGATCCCGGGACTCCAGGATCATGACCTGAGCCGAAGGCAGTCGCTTAACCAACTGAGCCACCCAGGCGCCCTTTTAAAATATCTCAACACTTGGTTTAGTCATACAGTATTTTACAGCTGAATATCAGCCTGATTCCTTTAAAAATATATTTATTTATTTATTTTAGAAAGAGACTGTGTATGTCTGAGCAGGGGAAGGGGCAGAGGGAGAAGGAGAGAAGCAGAATCCCTGCTGAGCACGGAGCCAGGAGTCAGATGCTTAACCAACTGAACCACCCAGGCACCGCTAATATCAGCCTGATTCCTAAGCACAGTTGGCATAGTTTACCAACTGTGAACTAGTCTAAGCATTATTTTTTTCCTCCATATCCAGAGAAGAGATTGATAACTTTCTTTTAACTCTAGTGTTGTCTGGAGATCTTGAGCAGATGTCTGGCCCTAAACCATGCAGATGGAAGGTGTTAATTATTTCCTTAACATTCCTCAGTATGTAAGATCCATCTGCTTTTATTTTTTCTGCTGAGATTACCTTTGACTCACTAGTCATAACATCAAGCAGAATTTCTGTTGCTATCTCTCTAGCACACATGACCCTGGCTTCATATAGAGGTCCAATTCCTGATTTAGTACTGAATCACTTGTTTAAACCTGTTTTCAAAATCTCTTATTACAAAATGAATCTTTAAAGAGGCCAGTCTGCTTGTATCACAATTTTAAAAAGCTCTCCAAACCAAGAACCATATCAAACATGGGTGCGCATATTTTGCTGTTGTAATTTCAGTAGCTTTTATGCAGGAAAGTGAGAAACTGAGACAGAAAACAGGGAAGGTGCAAAACTCCTAAAAGCAGTGCCTTAGAATATACTGGAGAATTTAAAAAATCATCCTATCTCAGTGTTACAGCTCTTTTAGAATTTGTCTAGCAGGTTTTCCGGTTTTTACCGGAAGACCCCCCCCCAAAAAAAAATAAAAAATAAAAAAAATAAAAAAAAATAAAAAATCATCCTATCTGGTCTCCTCCCCAGAGTAATTATATCAGAACCTCTGGGAATAGGAAGCACATATTTGTATTTATTGAAAGCTTCCCAGGTGATTCTGAAATTCTGTCAGGAATGAAAACCACTCACATAAAGCCTGTGCTGAAGAACATTGCTACCCCTTGTCTCCTTAAAAAAATAGCTGGGAAATCCCAGCACTGGAAGATCTGCCCCTGGAGACACTTGGAATACGGAGAGGACAGGTTACAGTGCAGCAAATGGCCTGAGAAACTGCAAGTTTGCAGGCAGAACTAGAAAGAAAAGCACACTCTGAGTATCTCTGCTTACTATGTATGGAAATTAGGTACCAAGTTAGAAGGCAGAGTCCTGCCTTCTGTTCAACAACTAACACTCGCTGAGTATCTACCTGTGCCAGTTTCTATCCTGTATTAACTAGCTTGGGTAAGTTATTGAACTAGATCTTGGGTAAGTTATTTATAATTTCTGGATATGGAGTTCTTCTAGTAGCCCACGGCAAAGTTTTTAACTTATGAGTATTTTACCAAGTTCTTCTGTGATTATGTTTTTTCTACTTCGGAGGGCTCGAATATAATTTCCTTTATAAAAAGGCAATGCTAGAGGGGCGCCTGGGTGGCTCAGTCATTAAGCGTCTGCCTTTGGCTTGCGTCATGATCCCGGGGTCCTGGGATCGAGCCCCGCATCGGGCTCCCTGCTCAGCAGGAGGCCTGCTTCTCCCTCTCCCTCTGCCTGCTTGTGTTCCTTCTCTCTCTGTCAAATAAATAAATAAAATCTTAAAAAAAAAGGAATGCAAAATGGGACAATTGTTAATATTTACTAAATTTATAGATTCACAGACCCAGCAATCCCAATTCTGGGAATCATACCGATTGATATACCTGCAAAAGTACAAAATGTCATGTACAAAAAAAAAAGGCAATGCTAGAAAAATAGGTTTTTGGGTTTTTTTTAAATGCCCTTAGTGAGAAAATGAAAGTCTGGAAGCATTTTATTGGTGTTCCCAGTTGGAAAAAAAAAGTTTAGCTGTCTATAAAATTTGGAAGTCTGGGAACCACTCATTTGGAAAATAATATCTGTATTTGATGACTAGCTTAAGGAACACTGATCTAAATTACTCCAACACCAGTGTTTGTAAAAATCTTGTTTTGAAATGTGAAATGTCAAATACCTTTATTTTTCCCATCATGGCTTATAGAAGAGGTCCATTTAGGATTTCCCTTGAATTTTTTTATCTACAATTTTATTTTTATCAGCGTTTGCACTAGAGCTTACTGTGAGAGTAATAGTCTTACCTAGCACTGCTAATAGCAAGTTTAATTTGTTTTCAAAAGATTTTTGCCTCTTGAGATCAAGCTAACTGAAAAAAAATTAAACATTTTCTTTGGAAAGCTCTAGCTTTTCAGCTGGGAATCTTATATTGATGAGCTGTTAACCTTTATCGTGTATCATTAACAATCATTTGAAAACATTGTAACCATTTTGTTAATTGGGGCAGAATACTCCAGTTGTGTCATTGTGTCATTGGAGTTCCTGTATGAAGACATCATCAAGTCTTTAAAGAATAGGCCTCCAGAGGGATGCGGGAGTGACTGAATCTGTTTCTTTTAGTTTCTATTTTAGTTTCAAAAGATGCAGACTCCAAAGATCAAAGAATGTTATGGTGTTTCCAAAAGTAATACCAGTGGTTTTTCCCCTAACTCCTTTCTATTCTGTGTGCCAGTCTTGTCTATTTATTCAGACGAAATAAATTGTGTAGATAAAGATACAAAAAGGAACCAACAAAAAAATAGAAGCTCTGGCCAAGTCCATACAGACGCCCGAATAGTCTAGTTTACCAGAGATGACAGTGTTAAAAAAAATCGTTAATATCATACCCCAGGTCTCCTGATCGCCAATACAGAGCAAATGTTTGGATCTTAAAGCCTCTCCCTCAACTTGCACATCATTATTTTGTCATTTGGGCAGCTAGATGAGTAGATCATATCATTTGTTTTGAGGATCAACCTGTTGAGAATTGTAAGACTTATTTGTAAGCACACGTGTCTTTGGTCATGTTATTCACTGTATCTGAAATTGCAGTTTACTCATTTGGAAATAAGAATACCTTGTATGGAGGTTCCTCAAAAAGTTGAAAATAGAGCTGCCTATAACCCAGCAATTGCACCATTAGGTATTTACCCCAAAGACACAAGTGTAGTGAACCTAAGGGGCACCTGCACCCCAGTGTTTATAGAAGCAATGTCCACCATATCCAAACTATGGAAAGAGGCCAGATGTCCATGGATGGATGAATGGATAAAGATGATGTGTGTGTGTGTACACGTATACACACACGCATATGTATGTATACACACACACAATGGAATACCACTTAGCCATCAAAAAAACTGAAATCTTGCTATTTGCAATGATGTGTATAGAATTAGAGGGTATTATGCTAAGTGAAATAAGTCAATCAGAGAAAGATAATTATTATATGATCTCACTCATATGTGGAATTTAAAAACAAAACAGGATCATAGGGGAAGGAAGGGAAAAATAAAACAAGATGAAATCAGAGAGGGAAACAAACCATAAGAGACTCTTAATCATAGGAAACAAACTAGGGGTTGCTGGAGGGGAGGATGGGGTAACTAACTGGGTGATGGACTTTAAGGAGGGCATGTGATGTAATGAGCACTGGGCATTATGTAAGGCTGATGAATCACTGACCCCTACCTCTGAGACTAATAATATACTATATGTTAATTGATTGAATTCAAATTAAAAACAAGAATACCTCTGTTCAATGCTGCTGAAGATTGGTTGAGTTACAGATACATAAGGTATCTCTCATATCAGACACACTCAGTTAACTTATTTTCCATTTTTTATCATCAGTGGCAATCTTGATACTAAACTCACTATAATAATAGTCATGATTTACTGAATGTGACAAAGAAATCTGGGAGGGGATGGAGCACTTGCTGTACTTAACAGCAAAATGTAAAAGAGCTGCTTGCTATTTTGAAAGTTGGCAGCAAATATTTTATAGAAATGAATTCCATGTCCAATCCATCAACATGTTTTATATGTTCAACTCACAAAGGCTATCCCAAATCTCTCCACTTCCCTCTGTGCACTCTACTCGAGCCTTATACCAAATACCCATCATCTCTGACTTGGAGCATTCTAACTGTAGCATCTACTTGGTTTCCTTGCTTCCAGTCTTGCCTACTCCTCTGAAATCTGTTCTTCAATACAGTATCCACAGTGCTTTTTGTAAGCCATAAATCAGTTATCCAACACTGAGAATTTTCATTAGAATAAAATTCCCACTTTTTGCCATGGCAGTGAGCCTGCTTCATTCTCTGGCTTCATGTTTGTGTTAGTTTTCGGGGCATGCCAAAACAAATGACCACAAGCATGGTGGTTTAAAAACAACAGGAATATATTCCCTCACAATTCTGGAGATTAGATGTCCAAATCGGGGTGTCAGCAAGGCCACGCTCCATCTGGAGGATGGAAGAATTCTTTCTTGCCTCTTCCAGCTTCTTGTGGCTCTTGGCATTCCTTGGTTTATGGCAGCGTGACTCCAGTTTCTTCCATCTTTATCTTTACAGGGCCTCCTCTGTGTGTGAATGTCTTTCTCTGTCTCTTACAAGTCCACGCTCACGGATTTAGGGACCATTCTATTTCAGTATGCTCTCTTCTTGATCTTTACCTTAATTATATCTACAGAGACTCTCTTTCTAAATAAGGTACCATTCTGAGACTCCAGGCAGACATGAATTGGGTGGGGGGCATGCTTCAACTCACTACAGTATTGTGGCATGTTCCCTTTCAGTCATTACATTATAGCTACCTTGACCTACCCACTTCACTCACTCCCCAGGGCTTCTATATGTCCCCTTTCCTCCTCCTGGAGCATCTCTATCCCTGAAATTTTCATGGTTAGTTCCTTACCAGTCAGCTTAAGTATCTCCCCTTGAGAGAGACTTTCCTTGCCCTTGGCTAATGAAATAACACAGGTTATTTGCTATTCCATTACTTTCTTTTATTTTCTTTGTTACAATTATGACTTTCTGAAGTTATCTTTTAATTTTTTTATTTGTTCTCCATGCTTATTTTTAATCTTATACCATTAGATTCCAACAGAATATAAAATCCATGAGAACAAAAACTGTACTTATATTTTTCATTATTTTATCTCTTGTATACATCTCAGTAATAGGAACATAGTAGCACTCAATAAATATTTGTTGAAGGAATGAACAAGTAGGAGAAAGGGTATGAATTAGGGGTTAATTGACCAAGATCCTAGCCCTTACTTTGTCACTAACTAGCTGTGTGACCTTGGATGCCACAAATAATCTCTCTATATTTATCAATTTCTCCATTTATTAAGTGAAAGAGTTGATTTGCAAACTTCGGAGAGGAAAGGGAGGGAGGGAGGAGGGGAAGGGGAAGGAGAAAGAGGATATCTGAAGAGCTCACCTCATCAGGGGGCAAAAAGAGTCCCCTCCTTTTTCTAACCCAGGAAACTCCAATAAACCCTTTGGGAATCACGGATGTGGAGGATGACATCTTACTATAATGCCTTCCAGGGGTCGGGATGCAGGTAGGAGGGTGTGGCTGGCTGAGTCTGAGGGGGACCTTAAACACATGATGGTGGTGTCTTAGGGGTCAGAGGCCAAACACAGGCATGGAGTAAGTAGTTTTCTGGTTAGAAGAATCTTTTACTACAGCTTTCAATAGGTGCTTGACCAAATTTTCATCAAAGAGACAAGATTTGCAAATAGAAATGTCCATATAGTTTGAATAAAGCCTGTACTGTGGCTAAATTAACAAATTAATTGGAGAGCTCTAAGTTTCAATAAGATTTTGGGAAAGCAATCTTTTTTCCTTAACAGTTAGTTCTTTCTGAATGTAGTCATGGATTCTATTTTCTATTTTGTCAGTTGGCTCTTGAGCATATTTCAGATCATTTTGATCTCATGTAATAGCCTGGGTCAGGGACTCCATTGGTCTGGAAGTCAGGTTTTGATTTGCTTAACCGCACCATGCTAGAGAGAAAATATCTGATGGCTGCAAAGTGGTGATGAAAATAATATTACTAACATGCTCGCAAGTTCAAAAGAAGATAAAATTTGAATTTTCTTTTAATTCATTTAAGAGCAATTCAAATGAATAAATAACTTCTGAATATGCCTTCTAGAAGTTTTTTGGTTTTGTTTGTTTGAGAATTCTACACAGTGAATCCTGCCTGAGTACAAATTCTGAAAATGCTTTCTAGAGAAAATAGAAAGAAGATATTTTCAGCTCTAAGTTGACCTCCTCCTGGAACAAAACATAAAAGCAATAATACTTCAAAGACAAAGAAACATCAGCTTTCACTGGTGATTTCCATGTCTGCCATTGTGCTTATTATCTGACTAACAGAACTAATTTTGTTTCAGCCTCTGAGATGAGATAATGTATAGCCCCAAACACATAAGAACTGACCCTAAATCCAAATGTGTTCTATATCCAGAGCAGCCTGCTACCCTTTTGGCTATCTCTGAGACATACATATTGGGAAAGTTTTTCTTTGAAATTGTCATCTCAACAATAATGATTTCTAAATATGATGCTTCAGATCTCTATTACAAGAGCATGCAGTTATTCAAGTTATATATAAATAGTTTGACTTATAATAAACCATTCATAGTCCTTAACCCAGTTCCTCTTTTACCAATAGTGGTCAGCTGGATATTAGCCAAGATGCAAGGGTGGTCTGTGATTAGAAAACCAAACCTCTCTCTGGGAGAAGTTGACTCAGACACACTGTTTTTAGTTGTTCTTAGCCATCAAATAGCTGTTGATATCTTTTAACATGATAACCAGAAATGGACAAAGTTGTATACAGACCTAGTTATTTCCAAAAGACCTGTTCTCTAGCAGCTAGCATGGTGAATTTTAAAGTCCTTTATTCTGAAGAGAAACATTCATTTCCTATGTCATTTATTGAATGATAAAAAGTATTCTTCATGAAGTGAGAATTATGAGAGAAGGAACATACAGTTGCATATACTGACTATATAGTTGAAACACAACATGGTGGCATGGAAGTGGGAAAAAGATCCAAGTCCTCTAAATCATGAAGCTGTAAATCTCTCTGCATTTGGTCCCTTCCTTTCTTCCTGTTTTCTACTTCCTGCCTTTCTTCCTCTCCATTTTTTTCTTCTTCTTCTACATAGCTAAGGATTTTTGCCTACCCTTTACTATTTACTTGGGATATTTTTCTGGAAGTGAAATTATTGGGTCAAAGGAAAACCATCAACTTTTAAAAATTTCTAGTAATTGATTTTTACTAGCCTGGTTGGCAGCATCTGTGTTTATCAGCAGTTGCATTCATACAGGAATCCTTCCTATATGAAAACCATATTAATAACCAATTATTGAGGGATCTAACATAGTCAAGGCATGTGGTAATACAAACAGTCTGAGAGGAATTTTGATTCTGGCAAGTTCTGAATGAAGAGATGAGAACAGTACACAGAAAAAATTAGGGAAGTGCAGCGTTGACTTACCTGCTCAGTCTTCTAACTGAAGATACAGAGATGCTCCTATGCTTGATGAAGGTGAAGTTCTGGTTAGCCTTTCAATTATTATTATATTAAACTATAAAATTGAGCATAGCTAAGTGGGAAATCTTTAGATCTGTATTTTCCCAGTAGTCAGAGTCATTAACCCTGATATTGACTCTATATCCCAGTGAATAGAGCGCTCTAGACTGAATTTATCAGCTTTGCCCCACTTTTCCTCTGGAGCTTTTTTGACAGGAAGGAATACAGTTCTCAAACCTTCAACCTCAGCTTTTGCCTCAGCTTTTTTCTCTATTCCCAGTCTTCCTTGCAAGAACATTGGATCTTGCTCTTCTATAAATGTTGCCTCCTTTCTTCCTTTCCAGCCTCTGCTTCCCTATTTTTCTAATTATTTTCAACCTGAAGACATTATATAATGAGGTACCACCACACATAGTCACTGTAGATATGAAAAAAAAACAAAACAAAAACCCAGGACAAATCTGTGAAGGTTGGACTCATCTTGGAAAGCTTAATGAAAATCATGGGTTTGTCTAGATTAGGGCCTGATAGAGACAACTCTTAAGAGCAATTAAGCAATTAAAAGCAATGAGAATGAAAGTGAATTGAGGGGGGTTATTAAAGGAGTGCTGCAAATTTAGCAACTTGAGTGTTCTGCCTACTTCTGTCTCAAGACTGAGGAGCTGAAATTAAATGGCATGTATACTGTATCTATAGTGAAGCTATAATATATCTATAATAAAGATAAAGATATAGATAGCATCGATTCATTAAAATTCATTTTAAATCCATGCACCATTTGACTGATTAATATGTACACAAAGTGTAATAAGCAATGTAGTCAAAATGTTGAAAAAGGCCAGTTTAACATACAGACAAAATCTTAATTTCTCAAGGGTCAGAGTTCTCATTTTTTCATATGGTACACAAAATGCTTAGCCTGCTTTTGAGATTCTCATACTACAGTAATCTCAAATAAGTATAGAGTATGTAGTATTTTCAGCTTGGCCACTGATGATAGTTCAAACAGATTTTTAAATTATTTTGCCTTTATTTTAATGTAAATTTTTTACTGCCAGCTCCAGAGAGTATTTGCTTCAGAAACAATTTGAAGTTGGAATTTTTGTTTGCTTTTAACATTTTTGGTCAGTTTCTTGGAAGTTTAATTTACATACAAAATTTACCAATTGCAAGCCTATAAGTTGATGATTTTTAACAAACATATACCATTGTATAAAACATATCTATCATCTCAAAAACTTCCCATATGACTTTTTTTAGTCAATCTTCGTGAGCTTCTTAACACCCCCCAGTGACCACTAATTTGCTTTCCATCATTATAGTTTTGCGTTTTCTAGAATTTTATGTAAATGGAATCATATGGTATGGGATTGCATGAATATGTGAAAAGTAAGACTACAGAAAAATGTAAAAAAACACATTCTTTCTAATGACATTAAATATTTTGGAACAGCTGTAGTAAGGAGTCCCAAAGAGTTAACTTATAGTCCTAATTGCAACTAAATCATCGACAGAGAAATGAGCTCATTGGTATGGCAAGGAAATAACTAGAAAATTAATTGAGCCTAAACAAATTCATCTTAACTTCTCTTACTCCTCCAGCATGGACATGTTTGTTTTTTGGCACTGAATTAATTTGAAAAAGTCTCTAGTGCTTCTGGTATGTGTATGTTTTACTTCTAAAGTAGTTGAACAGCTTTTAAAGAAATTCTTTCCTTGAACTGAATGAAAATGTTCTTCCTGGGAATAATAACATAAACTTCATTCACCTTTTTCATTGTGTATCTTGCTCTTCTTGTTAATTAGCAGAGACATCTGTGCTTACCTACACTGTATTTTTCCTTATAGCATAGTCTTTTTTTTTTTGCACCAATGGCTTAACCTGCAGTGACGATATATGCCTGGACTTTATAGTGAATGAAATTGTGAGTAAAGGTGCACAAACACTATTAAAACAAAAACAAAAAATAAAAAGTTCTTACAATGAGGAAAAAATAGACACGCTTCAAGTGTTTAGTACCCTTTTAGTCTCCTTTTTTTTAAGCTTAGCAACCAAGGCTGCTATACTTCAATTCTTGTTCCATGTTGTAGAGTATAAGAAGTAAATATTTAGGTTTTTTTTTTTTTTTTGATGTGTGGTGTGGTTTTTATTGAGAAATATATTTTACAAAGAAAGGTGCATAGATAATATAAATGTATTGATTAAAGAATAATAGTAGAACAAATACCCATATTCTCACTACCCAGTTTCAGAAATAGAACATTATAATTCCTCTGTGTATCTCAATCCTATGACATTCCCTTGTTTTAATTAGAGATTAAGGATGCATGTATATTCCTAAACAATACATTGGCTTTTACTTTCTTGGCCCTTTATATAAGTATCAACATGGATGAATCTCACCAATATTGAGCACAGAATAAAAATTACATCACAAAAAGATAATCACTATGTGATTCTACTTATATAGTGGGCCAAAAAATACTTAGTTTTGTTTCATATTACTAAGGCTATTATAAAATCCAGTTCCTCTCATTGAGAAAAACATGTGCTACTAAAAAGCCGATGGATAAATTTAAAATGGAATTATGTATTCAAATATATCAAAAGAAGGTAGGAAATGGAGGAACAGAGAAAGGAAAAAACAGAGGGACAAACAGACATAATTCCAAACAAGTAATAAAATGGCAGACATAATTCCAAACATATCAATTTATTACATTAAATATTAATGGAGTAAACATTCAAAAGGCAGATATAATCAGAATAGTTAAAACTGAAAAACCCCAGGGTGCCTGGGTGGCTCAGTCCATTAAGTGTCTGCTTTTGGCTCACTCAGGTCATGATCCCAGGGTCCTGGGATTGAGCTCCATGTTGGGCTCCCTGCTCAGTGGGGAGCCTGCTTCTCTCTCTCACTCTGCACTTGCTCTCTCTAGTGTGCTCTCTCTCTCAAATAAATAAACAAAATATATATTAAAAAAACTTGCGCTTGCTCTCTCTAGTGTGCTCTCTCTCTCAAATAAATAAACAAAATATATATTAAAAAAACCCCTGAAAAACCCCATATAGTGAAATGGTTGGAAAAACAATATGCCATACAAATATTAAGTGTAAGAAGGCTAGAGTAGCCATATTAATATCTGAAAAAAATAGGTTTTAAGACATAGAGTATTACCAGAGATAAACAGGAACAATTCATAATGATAAAAATGTCAGTTCATCAGGAAGACATATAGTCATAAACATGTATATGTCAAATAAGAGAACTTCAAAATACATGAAGCAGAAATTGACAAAATTAAATGGAGAAGCAGACAATTTTATAGTTACAATTGAAGAGTTTAATGTCATTGACCTGTAATGGATGAAACAACTACACAAAAATTTAGTAAGGACACAGATTTTAACAATAGTATTAAACACTTTGATCTAATTGGTATTTATAGAGTTCTGTAACTACAGAATGCACAATTTTTAAAGTACACATGGCATATTTACTAAATATTTCCATTTTTCACCTGCACTGCTATATCATAGGTTAAGCCACCATCATCTCTTGCCTTGACTCTTATAATAGTCTTCTCACTATTCTCCTAGTTCCCACTCTTGAATCTCCTATAATTCTCAACACAGCACCCAGGGAGGTCCTTTAAAAACTTTCATCAGATCGCCTCTCTCTTGGACTTACAATCCTCCAATTTCTTACTTAGTGAACATTTCCTATGAAGGAGTAATTCATTTGCAGTGTAAGAAGGGACCAAATAGCTCTCAGAAGACATACAGTTATACAAAATAAACCATTTAGTTGAACTCAAGACATTGAAGCAACCTACTAAAATGACCTGTTTTATGTGTACGAATAGCAATGTGGGGTTATGTGAGGTAACCAGTAGAATAGCTTTTTCTGTTGTCTCTTTTGGGATTTTGGATTGGATGGGGTGGTGGGGGTGGGTATTGTATTACTACCATTGAAAACAGCTCCAAATTCTGAAACAATACATTTGAAAAGCCCATTTTTTTTCTTGGCTCCCAAGTTAGAGAATGTGGGTGGCAGTTGATTTCCCATTTTCACTTGGTGCCAAATTCCTCTGGGTTCGATTTGATCAAAATAGCAGGTAACTAACTTCAGTTGAGTGATAAGAAGCTTAGCCGAGGAGGAAGGAGAAAAGGGAAGGATAGAGGTACCATTGACTTGGTGTGTTTTTGTTTTTGTTTTGTGGCAAATGTAGATGTCAAAATATTTATTTGACTAAATGTTTTATTTTTGGTGTTCTTGGTGATGGTTTTATTAGATTCACTTATACTTCTGGGATCTTGTGAGAAGTTGTTGGTTCCAATTACTTTATGGCATAAGTTCAAGGGTGATAAGTCATTATGTCATAGAGAAGAAGACATTTTGGCTGAATCATTTACTTTTTATGTTGCGACACTGAGAACAGTGCATGCAGGGACGTTCATTGTCCAGGAGATGCCATTATAGGAGATGGAAATAATAATTAAGAAAAATAAATTAGTGAATTGATGGCAGTAATGGCCCCAGTTTTTTCACTACTTCTTATAAATTTGCCCTTTGGTAGTGCCTTCCCATAATGAATCATATGACTTATTTTGATCAATGGGATAGGCTTCAACCAGAAGCTGACAGCTGATTACAAACACATGAGTGACTTAGATTGGCAGAATTGCAGAGCTGACCCCAACCTAAATTGTTGGTCTGTAGAACTGTGCATGATGATAAACAGATGGTTCAGGCTCTAACTTTGGGGGTCATTTGTTATGTAGCAAAAACTAGCTATTATGCTAAGGCAGTGAGAACAGATCCATTCTAAGGACTGGAAAAGGAAACAAGATCCATAGAATATTTTATCTACTATTGTAAACCATCAGATTAGTAGCCATTCTGTAAATTGGAAGCCAGAATTATCTCTAGGAACATTTCAAATGCTTCAGTATTCTTGTACACTCCTCTGTAGGAGAGTTCGGTAAACACTTCTTTACTGACTGTGTTTGATGCAGAGGAGCTGGGATAGTTTCAAGGTTGTTTTGCTAAAGTGCGTTTGTTCTTTTAAAGTTTAGTGAAAGGCTATTTACCATGAGGCTCTTCTCATTGTTGTCTCATTCTTGTATGTCTTATTTTCCATAAAAGTATTAAAAAGACTTCATAGGAGGGGAACCTGGGTGGCTCAGTTGGTTAAGTGTCTGCCTTTGGCTTAGGTCATGATCTTGGGGTCCTGGGATCAAGCCCTCAGTCTATAAAGTTGACCCAACTATTGGCATGTGTGTGTGAATGGAGTATGGATTGGTCAACTAGTCTGCTTCTCCCTCTCCCTCTGCCCTTCTGCTCATGCTTCCCCCTCCTCAAATAAATGAATAAAATATTAAAAAAAAAAAAAGACTCCCTAGGAGACCTTGCTACAGATTACAGAGATGGCCTTTACTGAGAGGAAGAAATGTTGAATTATAGCTTACTCTAATATCTACAAAGGACCTTTTTTTTTTTTGTAAATTTAAGAAGCCAGGTATGAGGTTATGGAGATAACCGGAGGCCAAAAAGAAAACTTTTGCCTCTTGAAATTTCAGATACCTTGAAGCACGCCTTCTAGCAACTCAGCAGGGCAAGGGCTGCTGATAGAAAACCATGGCTGACAGACCAGCCTGGCACCCAAAAAAAGGAATCCACAAAAGGGAAATAATATTTCTGAGGAATAATTTCCATGAGCCACAAGTAGTTATTTTGTTTTTTTTTTTCAGTGGAATAAAATATAATAAAAAGCCATGAAAGTGTTTTAAAACTCACCTAGTGGGAGTCACACCCAAGAGAGCTGTTGTAGGCGTGAGATACTGTACCTAGCACATTTTACACAGTGCACAGAAGATAATCCAGAATGACAGGTATTTTTCATTAACCCAAAACACAGAGTCTAGAATATCAAAATAGTAGAAGGCACTGCCATGTAAAACACAGAACTGAATGTATGTGGGCTCATGAGACTTTTCATCCACAACTGCATAAAAGTAAAATGTGTGAGGAAATGCATTACTTACTCATTTTGGCAACTGTCTGGATGATGACTAATATGATACAGGAAATAGTACAACTATCTTATAGTCAACTTTTCTGTGGAAGGATTCTTTAAATCCAAACTTTGATGTTCAAAAGTTTCAGTTTTCATGGGACGCCTGGGTGGCGTTGGTTAAGTGGCTGCCTTTGGCTCAGGTCATGATCTCAGGGTCTTGGGATCAAGTCCCGCATTGGGATCTCTGCTCAGTGGAGAGCCTGCTTTTCACTCTTCCTCTGCTGCTCCCCCACTTGTGCTCTCTCACTCTCTCTGTCAAATAAATAAATAAAATCTTTAAAAAAGCAGCAACAGCAACAACAAAAACAAAAATTTCAGTTTTCAGAGATACCTAAATGACCCAAATCACTTCTGTCCTTCTCACATGCCACAAAAAATTTGCTAGGATTCATTGGGTTCATACTAATCACTCAGATGCTTTTCTAAGCCTCATGTGGGAAGGGAATGATGGACGTTCAGGAGCAATGCCTCTTACACTGTCCTTTAACCACTGAGCATTTCATTTTAATATCCATTACTCTCCAGGTGAGTTTTATTTTCCCAAACAATTTCTCAGTTTTTTGTTTTGTTTCTTTGCTTTTTGCTGTTGTTTTGTTTTGGTAATGCAGAACAGAGAGAATGGACAAATGAGAATGGGCCACAACAGAGCTTATCCTTGTTTGCTTGCTGGATCAGATGTAAAGATTGTTTAGTTTTGAAGTTATTGAAATGTTGGAAAGAAGGACAAAAGACAGGAAAGTTGTGGGTAGTCTAAAGAACTGGAGAGAATTTGGGGACATTTGCCCATGTTGAAAGGATGCAAAGTACCAACATGAGAAACTTGCTTGGCAGAGTGTTCAGGAATTGAGGGGAGAGCAAAAATATTTTTTGAAAAGTGTCACTATGTTTTGTAAGTTGGATATTTTTTATTTTCTTTGGGGGATGCAAGGACATTTGGAATTTCTTTTCATTTACCTGAAATTGTGCCTCTTTGAAAATTACTTTACACAGTGACTGAGATACCCAGTATAATAAGGGTAGTTTTTGAGAGACAACAAATAGAAAATGGCTTTAATTCTTTCTCCACAACTATTTTTAACCCATTTCTGCTGATTTTTATGTTACCATATTAATGACCCCTTAGGCTGATTCCATAGATTTCTACTCACTTTCAGTTATTAAAAAGTCTAGGCCAATTTTAGTCATGCCTAACATTTTCAATCTTATATCCACTTTAGGGTTAATTTCTCCCTTTTCTTTTGACATTTAGCTCCTAAAGAAAAGGAGGATAAATTAGGAGGAAAAAAGTTGTATCAGACAGATTCCAGCAGGAAACAGATACCATACACAAAGTAGGATAATTAAAAGAGAGTTTATTCACAAGAGATATTTACAAAGGTGGGTTTAGGGAAACCCAAAAGGTTAATGGAGTAGCATAGGGCTTGGTGGCACCTAAGCCCTTACTATACCTGTAGGGACTGTACCTGTCAGGTGTAGGTACTGTGGTCTGGAAGGAAAGAGTCATATAAAGTCAGCCAGTTTAAGAGTAATGACCTGTGTAGCAATGACCTGTGTGAATAACATAGCTTATTGAGCCTTCTAGAAAGGGAGCTCTGACCTTATTTTTCTGTCTTCTGATCTCTTTCCAAAGTGCCCAATTGATCAAGCCCACTGGAATGGAAGTCAGGTATCACTGACTATTGATGTAGTTCATTCAGTCAAGTATCCTAGTCAGAGAATGAAAATGGTTGAAAAAAGGATCTTGACAAGCAAAAAAATTATATAGATATATATAAAGATATCTATCTATTTATCTATCGCCCCTCAACATCTGCTTTTGTCCTTCATCTAAGTGAAAAATTCATGTCTCCAGCACAGATTAAAATTAAAATTAAAATTAAAATTGATTTAGTAGTGATCCGTTTATGCAGATAAGGAAACTACCCAAGGTTAAGGAAGACATGCTGATAATAAAATTTTCCAGCTTTTGTATGTCTTAAACAATCTTTATTTCACCTTTGTTTTTTGAAAGCTATTTTTGCTGGGTAAGGAATTCTAGATTAACAGTTTTTTTTTTTCTTTTTGTGTCTTCTTCTTTTAATTTTTGAAAATTTTAACAAGATTTTATTTATTTGAGAGAGAGTGTGCACAAGTGGGGGGAGGGGCAAAGGGAGAGGGAGAAGCAGACTCCCCACTGGGCAGAGAGCCTGATGTGGGGCTCGATCCTGGGACTCAGGGATCATGACCTGAGCTGAAGGCAGACGCTTAACTGACCGAGCCACCAAGGCGCCCCTCTTTTTATGTCTTCTGATTTGTATTGTTGTTGATGAGAACTCTGCTGTCATCCTTATCTCTGTTCTTGTGCACATGATGCTTCTCTTTTCTGTCTGCTTTAAAAATTTTTTCTGCTTTTCTCTTTCTTTTTCTTTCTTTCTTTCTTTCTTTTGTTCTTTCTTTCTTTCTTTCGTTCTTTCTTTCTTTTCTTCACTTGTGAGCAGGGGGGTGGGGATAGGGCAGAGGGAGAGAATCTTAAGCAGGCTCCATGCTCAGTGTGGAGCCTGACGTGGGGTTTGATCTCAGGATGCTAAAATCATGACCTGAGCCAAAATCAAAAGTCAGATGCTTAACTGACTGAGACACCCAGGGGTCCCTAAAATTTTTTTCTTAACTAACTTTAAGCAATTTTATTATACTATGTTGGTGTGATCTTTTTCTTCTTCTAATTTTTCTTCTTCTTGTGCCTGGGGTTTGCTTGGCTTCTTGGATCTGTGGATTTATAGTTTGCATCAAACATTGAAATTTTTTAGCCATTATTTCTTCAAATATGTTTTTTTCCCCACCTCTTCCATTGAGGGACTCCCCAAACAAGTATATTTGGCTACTTAAAGTTGTGCTCTTTGACGCTCTGTTCATTTTTTTCAGTCTTATTTTCTTTCAGCTTTGTTTTTTGTTCTTTTTAATTATGTTTTGTTAATCGCCATACATTACATCTCTCAACTTTGGATAATTGCTATTACTACACCTGTAGATTTACTACTTTTTTTCTCTTACAAGGCTTACTCTGCAGTTGGTCTAATTTGGTGTACTTTTTTTTTTTTTTTGCCCCGAGGTGTGTTTTATTTTCAATACACATACAAATAATTTGCTATAATATCCCAGGGCAAACCGGAGAATTTGGCAGTCCGATTGAGGGGGGAATCCCCTCAGATACTGCCAGGCCAGGGGCGTCAGCACGGAGTGCCCGGGTTCACAGTGCAGCTTGTCGCTCATGTCCATCTTGCAGGTGGCTCTTCTTCCTCCACATCATGACGGGTGTCTCCAAGATGACAGGGGTGGGGACTCCTCTAGGTTCTTAGGAAATTTCACTCCCCTTCTCCTGCTCAGTGGTCTCTTTGGTCAGCAGGGTGTTCTTCTCCTGCATCTCTGTTTTCTTCAGCTTGGCCTTATCGAAGCTGGCGATTTCCCCCATGTCCGGCTTGTCTGCCATTTTCTTAAAGCGATCCCTGGAGTTCTGCTCTGTGCCCGGCGCTTGGTGCTCCCACTCGCGTTGCTGCAGCAAGAGACCTGGTGTACTTTTCATATCAGATATTTTTGTTTTCATCCTTAGAAGTTTGTTTGGACCTTTTATATCTTCCTATTTTTGCTTAACTGGTTGAGTCTGTCTTTTAGCTTCTTGAACATACAGAATATAGATAGCATTATGTTTTTAATATCCTTGTATCTCAGTTCTATTATTTGTGTTGTTGCAGGGTAAATTTCAGTTGATTGGCTTTTCTTCTTATTGATTTTTTCAAGAGTTATAACTACGCATCTATTAAAATGGCAAAAATTTTGGGGTGTCCGGGTGGCACAGTCTGTTAAGCATCCGACTCTTGGTTTCAGCTCAGGTTGTGACCTCAGGGTTGTGAGATCGAACCCTGCATCCAGCTCCATGCTCAGCACGGAGTCTGCTTTTGGCTCTCTCTTCTTCTCCCTCTGCCCCTTCCCCCTGTCTCTCTCTCTCAAATAAATAAATAAATCTTTAAAAAATGGCAAAAATTTTAAAATATTGATCATTCCAAGGTTTGGTGAGGATATGGAGCAACTAGAACTGTTACATAATACTTGTGGTAATTTAAAATAGTGTATCCACTATGTAAATGGTTTTCAGTTTTTTAAAAAGTTAAACATACATCTGCATAACCCTGATATCCTATCCTAGTTATTTACCCCAAAGGATAAAAGCTTATGTCTACATTGACTTGTACAGAAATGCTCATACCAGCTTTATTTGTGTATGAGGCAAAAACTGGAAACAACTCAAGTATCTATTACCAAGTTAAAGGATAAATAAAATATGTTATATTCACACAATGGAATACTACTACAATGGAATACTATAATAATACTGTAATGGATTACTAGAAATAAGAATAAATGTTACATGTAACGACATAGATAAGTCTCAGAACGATTATACCTAGTGTAAGAAGTCAGACAAATAAAAGTACATACTGAGTACATAATGAGTCAATCTATATAAAATTGTAGAAAATAAAAACTGATCTAAATAGAAAGGAAAACTTCAGTGGTTTGCATGGGAATGGGGCAGGGAAGGAAGTTGCAAGTGGAAGGGATTATAAACTTCTGCAGGTGGTGGCTATATTAATTATCTTGATTGTGATGATAGTTTCACATGTGTCTCTGTGTGTGTATATATGTTAAAATATATCAAGTTGTACAATTCAAATATGTGGAGTTTATTAAATCATATCTCAAAGCTCCTTAAAATGTAAAAAAAAGCAAAAACAAAAAATTACAACAAATTTCTCTCCCTCATTCATTTCTGCCCAAATGTCTCCATTCAACGATGATCATTTTCAGTCTTTCCTCACCAGTGGACTTCCAGTGGTATGAGAGACTTGACAAGGTTGATGCTATAACTTCATACATTACAATCAGACCTGACTTTGTTCTCAGTCATATCTGCCCTGTGACTGCCAGGGATGATGAACTCTTTTAGAGCTATCACATAGGCCTTCTGGTTCTACTCTCATATTCTTGATTGTGTGTTAATAGTTTTTAATATCTCCTTTCTCTGCTAAACACACTCAATGGGGCCTTAAGTGGAAGATAGGTGTCCCCACAGTCTGTCGCCATAGAAAGCACATGCCACAGCCATTAGTTTTTCTTACACTCTTTCATCTATTTGCATTTAATCTCATGTTACATTAGTAAAAATTTGAATAATAGGGAAGCTTATCTGGCAATCAAGACTCTAGGGTAAGTTACTGTAATAATTGTTTAATCCACCTGTGTTCCGAGGTGTCCACTTGATCTGTGACATTTTCACATATCTGGGGGAGCTAAATTGCTAAAATCAGAGTTCTATTTTTAAATAATTTAATAAAAAACAAAAAGTGAAAAGTTGACCTAGTTGCAAGATCTTTTTCCTTACTTACCCTGAAGTAGTTGATTGCAGCAAAGGGATCAAATAATTTTAAAATTAACATTTATAAGTTATCTGGAAAATCTGAAGAGCTTGGTCCTATGAAAATAAGTTAAATGCCAGCACGGAAGGTAAATGAAACAAAACATTTAAGTAAATAAATGTAATTATATCTTAAGAGTCATTCCCAGCTCACTTCCAAGGCAGAATGATCTAGACAATATGGATCACAAGATGATTCAGGCAATGTCTTATATGTTACTTCCATAGACAAATATGGGGCTCCTTTTAAGGACTGTTACAATAAGGTCGCCTGGAGGTGAATGTCAGGAGGAAGCTTACTGCTTTCCAGAGTAATGAAAATAGCAACTCAAATTCCAGATGTTTCTGGAAAGCCAGATAATGATCACAGATTTTGTGCTTCCAAAAGTGTTGTTCAGCCTCTGGTTTTGTGCTTTGCTTGTAAAAAGACACCCATGTGTTCAAACATACAACTTTAGCAATTGGCCCCAGATCAAAAGGAAATGTTTTCATTAGCATGTGTTCTCATTGAAGGCAAATTTTTGGCCATCATCTCCCTGCTATGAGAATTCTCAAGGTGCCTAGAATTTCATCAAGAATATAATGGGTTTTCAATAAATAGTTATAGTTGATAAGGATGGCAGGCTGAGCAGAAAGATTGTTCTTGGATTTGCACTTGAGGACTCCTGGATAATTTAAGCAGCTGTGCTGATTCCTTGTGTCTTCTGTATTATGTGCTCCTGATGCTCAGGTTGTTGTGAGGATCACTCATCTCCATGCTTGCAAAGGAACTTCAGTCCCTTCTAAGTCCTTAGCACCAATTTAGTTCATAATTATGTCTCTAATCCCATGAAAGTGTAATTATGCTCACCCATCCCTCAATCTACTTCCTTCCTATCAAATCTTATTTAATTCATATACCTCTCAGTTCCTACTGCCTATTGCTCATCCTCGTAGTCAAGCATTTCCATTTTCTTGCCCACTTAGCATTTTTAGTTTGATCTTATACTTCACGTTATAAATCCTCTAACCCACTAGATGGGCCATAGTAGAGGCAGATTACAATCTTGGCCTTTTATAACCTGCTATAGCTTTTATTATCCATTTGATTTCAGTTTAGCAGCATGTTCATTGAATTCCTTGGTCACTTCTTGACTTCTCTTAGATTTGGGTCTGTGATTCTCCACTCCTCCTCCACTTTCTTTATCTTGACATTTCTCAGACTACCATTTACTAGCCATGTATCTTGGGAAAGCTATTGCAACCTCTATAGTGTCATTAAAATGGGGACAATGATACCATCTATTTCATACAGTTGTTTTGAGGATTAAATGAGTCAATATATGTAAAAATCATAGGAAGTTGCTTGTTACAGAGTGCTATATAAATATTAACTACATGTAAAAATATTTAAAACTTATAAATTAACATATCCATACGTATACTCTATATACTAGTGTACACATGTATGTATGTATGTATGTGTGTATCTGTCTATCCATCTCTTATTTAGCTACCTTTTTGAATATGCAGTTTTTTCCCATTCTTTTTCCTCTTTGCATTTTAGTTTGGGAAGTTTCTCCTAACATATCTTCAAGCTAACTGATCTTTTCTTGGACAAAGATAGTCTAGAGATGAGCCCATTAAAGGCATTTTCTCATTTTAGTTACAGTGTTTTCAATTTCCAGCATTTCCTTTTGATTCTTTCTTAGAGTTTCCATTTCTCTGCTTACATTACCCATCTGGTCTCGCATGTTGTCTACTTTTTCCATTAAATCCTTTGACATATCAATTATAGTCATCCTAAATTCCCTTCCTCTCTGATAACACCAAAATTTTTTTCACATCTGAGTCTGGATCTGATGCTTCCTTTGTTTCTTCAAATTGTGTTTTATTTGCCATTTAGCTGTTTTGCAATTTTTTACTGGAAGTGGGACATGATTTATCAGAGAATAGAAATTGAGGTTAATAATTCTTTAATGTGAGCTTTAATGTTGATCTAGCTAGGAATTGGGCTGTTTAATTTTGCTGTAGCTATAGGTGTCCAAGTCTTCACGTTGCTCTGGTGTCCTAGTTTTTTATTTCTCCTGTTGTCTTTGGGCTTCTCTAATAACGCCTCCTTGAAAGGAAGTGATGTCTTGCTGCTCTTTTAGCCGTAAGTCCAGTGTTATCACACTGGAGCCCCATTGATGTGGTGTAAGATATTGGAGGGTGGGGAAAGTATTCTGGTTTTTAATCTTGTGATTCAATCTTAGTCTTTTGGTGGGCCTGTGTCCCTGTGCTGTGACCTTCAGAAGCTTTTCTTGGCTCTCCCTCTACCTTAGAAGAGACAGGAAGGCTAGTGGGGGGCTGGAATTGAGTGATTGCACTTCCCTCAGGTGGGATAAGGTTCCGGTAGAGTCTTTTCCCCTGCATCATAGGCCTTGGTTATGGATAATGCTGTGGGGCTTTTTCAAAAATGAAGTTACTTTTCCCCTCCTCCTGCCAGAAGCATAGGGAAGTTTTTTTTTTGGCTCTTCACTATGAGACCCTGGTGGGATTCTTGAATATAAAACCTATGAAAATGTGGGGGGCCCTCTAAGACTGTGGCCCCCAAGAGTCTCTCATTCTCACACTAGCTTCTCATTCTCAGCCTCTAATAATTTGGCAAAATTACCATTAAGGTGTTTCTTCCAGTTTATGGCTCCTGCAACTTTTGTTCCAGGTAAGCAGATCTTAGTGATGATGCTCTGTATCCTCTTGTCTCTCTAGATTTCAGGGTGGCAGTTTGCCCTGTGACCTCAATTCTCTGATGGGTCCATTGATTTTCAGTTTGTTAACTGTTTTCTAATTGTAAGGACTGGAGTAACAACTTTCTAGCTTTTTATGTGTCAGAGGTTGATAAATGAGAATACTATGTCAACAGAGCTTTGAAGGCTCACTCCCTCCCCTTGACCTCAGCTTTGTGTTTCAGTACTTTGTGATCCCTCTTCAATGGTATTATCATAGTCGGTTCAACGTAGGTCTGCTTGTGTTTTTTTCACGGTAAATATTTACTGAATGTCTACTGCATGCCAGGTACTGTTCTAGGTTATGGAGACAGTGTGAACACACAGGTGAGATCATCTACCTTTCTCTTTAGCCAGAAGTAATTCCTACATAATTCTGTTCTTACTGGCTCCTTCAGGTTAAGATCATGCCACACTGTCACTGGAATATATCATTTGTTCCTACCATCTTCCTCCACCATGGGATTTCCTTTCTTGTATTCTTCACATCCTACCGAGACTTTATGGCTCAACTCAAAACCTACATTCTCCAAAGAGACGTAACTTTTCTATTCATAGTGACATTTTTCTGCTTTGAATTCATACTGTTTTGCATTTATTTACACCATATCAGTGAAGGTGAGAAAGAAGGATGTCTATTGAGGACTTAATAATATAAATCTTTGATTGGGAGTTAACTTTTAAAAATATATATATTTTCATGTTCACATAATTTTTATTTTTTTAAAGATTTATTTATTTATTTTAGAGAGAGAGAGAATGAGAGCAAATGGGAAGAGGGGCAGAGAGAGAGAGAGAGAATCCCAAGAGGACTACCTGCTGAGCATGGAGCCCAGCTCGGGGCTTGATCCCACAACCCTGAGTGAGATCATGACCTGACCCAAAACCAAGAGTCAGATGCTCAACTGACTGAGCCACCCAGATGCCCTTGATTTTCACATAATTTTTAAACAATTAGGAAGCAAAAACCTGGTTGTCTTGTCCTTGTTCATTTATCGGTTGAGGTCTTTCATTAGTGCAGAGGAAACAATGGAGTGCTGGTGAAGATTCAGTCACATCCATTACTGCAACCTGTAAAGACCAAAGGCAAGAGCAAAGACTTGGTCTAGTAGGTCCTATGCTGCATGCTGATGGCCATAAAAGGGGTATGGCCAATTTCTCAGGCACACTTGATTTCTCCACAAGCATGAGCCTTTCATTTTTCTTTGAGAGCATGTACTTTTTCAGAGATCGAGATCTATACTTATTAAATCTTTTCATACATTTCCCAGTCCTTTGCCATATATAATAAGCACTTGATGTTGAAGCTATCAAAGGATATCTGTAAGTATGGATTGTGTTGCAATCAGTCATTTCATTTGTAAGACAATTTATGCATCTGCACTAAACCAACTCTTTCTTGTTAAAAATAACTGCATGTTTCACAGGCATTTCTATAAATACATCCAATTTTATAATGCTTTCTGTAAATAACCAATGTGGTTTCTGCACTATCGACCATGGAGACACATATGTGTCCTGTACCATCGGCTTGAATTTGCCAAGAAATGTTCTTAATGAATGTGTGGAATGCCCTTTTTCCAGAGTCAAACATCTGGTTTTGGCACCAGTTTTCAGGCCAGCCTCATGCTTAGCACAAAAATGGAACGTACTGCTTGGGTAGAAGTTGCTCACGCAACCCACATTTCCAAATGCCAAGGCTATTGCAAAATTCATTTAAGTTGATTTTAGGTGTGACATGGAATCAAGAACAATACTTCTTGCTTGCCCTAGATTTTGCTAGTGTTAATCATCCTCTATTCAGTGTATTACAAGTTTCTGTGTTACAAGGGAAGACCTGATTTACCAGCACTATCAAATAAGAGGTGACCAGCAATTTCCACACCAACAATCAGAACAACTGCAGATTTCAAAAATTGTAGCAGCAATAAAGTTTTTGTTATTATTAGCCTATGTTCAGATATGAAAATGGAAAAGGCAAACATTTGGGGTTTAGGCTTAACTGTACTATATAATAGACAAGTGTTCAGTTAAATCCTAACATTATAAACCCTTTGGCTTTACTATATTATAGTCCTGAACTGTGAGTCTCTGGAGGAGACTCTAACATTTCCCAAATCTCCTGTCATATCCATTAGTGTCATCTTTTTTTTTTTTTTCCAACAAATTTTTATTGAGGACCATGTGTCAGTCAGTACGGTAAATGCCAAGGATAGAGCCATGAACAGAATAAAGCCCTACAAAAATTGAGCAGGAGCAGGTAGAGACAATAAAAAAGAAATGAACACATAAATATGTAATAAGTAATATGAATTGAAATACAGTGAGAGGATAGTGACAGATGGGGTAACATCTGAGCACACACCTGAATCAAGTGAGGGAGTGAGCCAGTTGTGTAAATGATCTGGGAGAAGCGTGGTCTGGCTGGAGAAAGGGAGAGTACAGAGCAAATGCTCTGCGGCAGAAGCTTGTCCCACCTGTTCCACTAGCCTGCTCCACCAGGAGAGCCGTGGGGCTGAAGCAAGTGGGCAGGTGCAAAGGTGGTGGTAAGTGGTGGTGAGACCCTTGTAGATCAAAGTAAGGACTTGGATTGTTCCTATGTCTGATGGGACGATATCGGGGGCTACATCCCCAGAGCCTAGCAGAGTCAGCCTCATGGTAAATGTTAGTTGAATGATAATAATCAGAAAAAGATGAAAACACAATTACACCTTGTATTTGATTCAGCAATCTATAAAGACTTCAGCAGGACAAAGTGAATAGGATCGTATTATTTCATTTTTGCCCTGCATCCTCTATGTCTGTTTTTGAATATGTTTTTGATTTTCCCTACTTTCAGTAGTGCTCACTGTCTGAAGAGTCACATTAAATTCTTTCATCAGCTACAACAGTGGGACAAGATTTCGTCTGCCTCACTCTGGCTGACTTGCTATGGAAGGGCGTGGACTGTGTGGCCATGTGTGCCTTGATGCTGGCTTGTGGTTTGAGCTCATTATTCCTTGTCATTCTCTAGGACACAGCAGAAGCTTTCTGGAGTCAAAGAGGGAACAGGTTGTGTGATTTCCTCTTGCCCAAGCCAGAGTCTTTTCCTGTTTCATTCATGTAATAAAAAGTGTTTTTCAAGTTTTCATTCCATCCTGGGTCTCTAAGACAGAGCAGGCAGCCAGAATATACCCTGACATGCCTACCCAACCTGGAGGGAAAAAAACATTGGCTTAGAATTTAGACAGACATGGCTGTAATTCTGAGTCTTGGCTCTAGTGTGTGGGGAGACAGTAAGTGTGGGGCTCTGCAGTTGCATACTGTCACTTACCACTTATGTGATGTTGGGAAATTTGCTTACATTTTCTGTACTTCAGCTTCCCCACTGGTAGAACATGGAAGATAAAAGTATTTTCTTTATAGAGTTGATGTAATGATTAATGAGTTAACGCCATATATGAAGTACTTCCAGTAAGCACAAAATAATAGTTATGGCTATAATTATATTCATTGTGTGCCTATAGAAATTGCTTAATGTCTGTGGCCCTCATCTGAAAGTTAGGGATTATTGATCCCTACCTTATAGTATTAATAACAGAAACAAATGAGATAAGATATGTGAAACACCTAGCATAGTACCTGATACATACTGGTGATGGTACTACTGAAATAGTTATTATTTGATGTGATTTTTAAGAGACTAATATTCAGGACCAAGGTTCTTGTGGCTCCTTCATATACAACAGGAAAGCTTTTCTGATTTCTGATTCATGCTTTTGAATATGGTTACTGAATTCTTACAACCCACACCATACTCAGTTGTCCCCCTTCAGTAACATTGAAATGGCAGACCCCAAAACAGTTAAGATGTATTTGTTTGCAATTTAAAGACATCATATTCAATAAATAAGAACAGAAGGTATTACCTCCCAGAGTTGGTCATCCATAGGGATGGAGGGGTTCAGCATTATTGGATTCTCTAGCTCAAGGAAGTTGTCAGGGATGCAGGATCCCTTTGCCCTCCACTTGGGTATTTGCTAGATTTGCCCTCAGATTGGCTATCCCATGTTGGAAGAGGTGTCATATCTAAGGCCCAGTGCTGGCCAGAAGCAAAAAGGGAGCTGGGAATATATCTCAGAAGTCTCTGCAGACTTCCTTTTACATTTCATTGGCTGGAACAGGGTCATATACCCCCTTACAAACTCATAAATAATAATAAGGGCCCACCCACCTTGACTAATTTATACCAACCAAGATTTACCTCTGGATTTGGGATAGGGTCATTTTTAACTTAGTCCTAGAGGGAAGTGGTGGACCCCAGAACAAAACCAGGGCTCTGCCCTCAAGGAAGAAAGGAGAATAGGATGCAGGGTTGACATAGTTGTCTGCTATAAATCATCAACAAACCTTGTAAAACTACTTGTACTATCCTCTAAAATGAACTCATGATAAGATCCTCTATTTTTATGAATTCAAAACACTGACTGACTGCTTGGACAGTAGCTATACTCATGTTTCTCACCTCAGACTATTACATAAGAGATGGCTCCAAAGCCTTGAATATTTTCAAAGCAACCCTGTCTTTTTACATACCCAGAGATGCCCAGAAGTTGCAAAGGATCTCCCGTAAACATTTCAAGAGTTCAGGGTTAGAGACTTTCCTATTGCCAGTTGAGTTGGATTTTGCCCTCAAACCAAGTTTCCACATTCCAGGATGCCAATGGAATGTGGGATGGCCAATGCAGAAGGGAGAATTTGTTCTGAAGCCTGTCCTTTTTGCATTTGTAGTAATACTGTTAGTACTTTAAGAGGACAGGAAAATGCTAGTTTTGCTCCTTGTTTATTAAATACAGCCTGCCATAAACTCATTTTACTTTCCTCATAGCTGTATTTGATTTTCGTTTTGTGTTGGTGCCTCAAATAAATGTCTGGTAGGACCAGCTGGGGAGGATTTGATATCAACAGGAATCACTTTCTAAACAAGTAGTTGAATGTGAGGAGCAATGAAAAAAAGTTAAAAACTAAATAGCAGGGAATTCTTTTTTGCTGATACAAGTTGTACCATCATCACTGACCATGCACTGGTTACAAGAACATTTAGCAAGGGAGTGACCAGGAAAAAGAGCAAGCGAGAGAGAGCACCTCTGGTTGAAATTTACATTTTAGAATGTTTTACAAAAGTTGTTAAGATACTGAAGAAAGCCTTAAATAAGTGGGTTGTAATACTTAATACTCAAGTAGAGGTTATTAATACCTAATACTTGCTTACATGGCCTTAATTTCTGTAAATGGAGAAACTCATTTTTCCTTATCTAATATAGTCATCTTTCTGCTATCAACATTTTAGTGTCTTTAAATATCCATTATTCATTACCAGATGCAATTATCCTTTCTCCCTTATTTCTTTCAACCTTTCTATAGTATTGGCTTTACTCATTCCCTTCTTGAACTTTTCTCCCCCGCTTGGGATCTGTGCTAAGTATATTCAAACTAAAAATGTCAGTTCTGTATTCTAAATGGAGTGATGGAGCCAGTGGCCACTGGAAGTCAATAGAGGGTTAGAAATAAGGGATAATTTCTGATTTACATATGTGCATAAGTAATGTGAGTCTACCATTATGTCCATGGTCCTAAGGGACAGACTCTCTTAGAGATCTAGGCAGCTAGATTGGGGTTTTGTTGGGCTCAAACCAGAGAGAAACGACTGGAACAATGATGGATCAAGTCACCAGGGTGAAGACACAAGAAGGATGAAGAAGAAAGTAGATGAACCAGAGGAACTAGAGAGTTATCAGTACAGTAGAGAACTCCCCCATGCAACACAAATCACAGCTAGAGAAATACATGGGAGAGCTATGGTTATAGCCCAGTTGTCAAAATAATTACTTTTAAGAGCCAAAGCTAGTCTGGTGTTTGGGAGAAAGAAATTATTTCATCATAGTCCAAGGGTGTCCTTTCTCTTTATAAAACTGGCAGCTCAGATGAGTAGGAAAGTTCTGAAGGAAAGTCCTATGTCTGGGAAACAAATGGTAGAGGGAACCAGGCATACGGATTGTGCCACGTGGCTCACATGATACTGGCATCTCTTATTTTACTCTTCCTATCTTCCTTGAGGATTATTCTTTTTCTATCCTCTGATTTGTCTCATCTTCCATCTTCCATGATATAATAGTCCTTTCTGTCCTTTCTCTCTGATAATTTCATTCACTTTTCTGATTTTAAATCTGTATATCTGGTCCCAACCACACACCGAAGTTCCAGTTCTGCATTCTAAACCACTAGTCAAATATCTTCACTGAGCTGTATCTAGATATCACCAGCGTCTCAAGGTGAACTCTTTTTCATCAAAGCCAAACTTTCTGATTCCCTATTTTGTTATTGTGATATCATCTTCTCATTCACCATGTCTTGAAACCTTGCTAATCTTGGAATATACCTTTATCTTCACTCTTCACGCAAGATCCTGCTGAATCCTAGACATTCTAACTTTTCCACCTCTTTTCTATCCATTTCCTCCTCCATTCCCAAAGCTGTTACCCTTGTGCAGACCCTTACTTCTCACATAGTCTACTATTCCAGTTTCCAATTGTTTTCCTTTCCATTTGGTCCTACATAGCACTGTCATATTAAATCTCCTAAAGTATATTTCTGATCCTTCCCACTACTGTGCAGAAATCTTCACCGTTTCTCCATCCCTACTGTCGATACTCTGGTCCAGGCCATCATCAATTCCTCACTCGGATTACTGCAAGAGACTTTTTATAGATTATTCCATCTCCAGTTACTTGGACTCTAGTCAAGTTGGTAACCTGTGACCAGAGTGATTGTTTCTAGAATCAGGTGTGAACTCATTATTTCCTGCTTATGGTTCTGTATTTCCTTAACATAGTTTTAACATAGCTTTCAAGATTTAGCCCCTATTTTTTTATCTCTGATCTCACCTCTTGCTATCAGTTGCAAACCCCTCCACTCCTCCAACCCTCTTAGGTTCCAGAACAAAGAGGTAACCAATAGCAGATGTTTCCTCTTATCAGACAAGGTAGCTCATGTGGGTAGGCACCGGTTTACTCTTTAGCAGTTGGCTTGAGGCCATGGCGTAAACAAAGCCTGATGCTTTGTTTCCATGATGCCAGAAACCATGTTGGTTGAAAATGAAAAAGTCAGTCATCTGGAGGTATCCCAAATATCCAGATGTTTGGCATCATGTAGACAAAAGAGCCAGATGATTTGAAGAGAAATTTTCACTTTTCCAGATAGAATATGTTACGGTGTCTAGAAGTTATCTAAGGGGAAAACATACCCAAGTGACTTTCTTGAGGAAATGAGTTCCAGGTGGAATTTAAAACACCCAAATGCTAAGGAGGAGTGAGGACTCTGGTTATCGCACTTGGAGGACTCTAAAGACAATAAAACCATCTGAATTGTTACAAATTGTTGTTAACAATAATCTGCCTTCTTATTGGTTGATGCTCCCAGCTTTATCTGTGGCGATGGCTTCCATGTCAAGAGCCTCCACGGATACTCTGGCATGCATTAGGCGTGAGTCCACATATATTGCTCTAAAACGACCTGAATGTCTTTGGGTACAAACCAATTTAGTTACCTGTAAGGATTAGCATTACATTAGGGCTATTGTGACTGAAGCTAACATTTCTGGATCTGTACCTACCTCATGGGCAAGACAACCTGAAGAGTTGAAGGAAGACTGACCCAGTGGCAAAATTAATAATATTGGTTTTGAGTCACCTGAAGAAGAAAAATAAACAATGATTTAACTTACCTGTCAAATTAATAGTAAAACAGGAAGATGTGCTTCAACTACCCTGAGGGCTGTAGGGAAGAGGCTTAAGAATTTTAGCAAGAGCGTTCATCCAGCGCAAGAAACACCAGGAAGTTAAATGTGAACAACCCCAAGAAGAACCAATGAAAATAGTTTAGAATTTGTGTCTGAGTCTATTAAAGATGACGTTTATTTAAAATTTAAGTGTTCAGTCTATTACTGAAGCCCTTTCACATACTACAGATATTTGTTAACAATTTAACTCTTATCTAGGCAAATATACCCTGTTTTTTAGATTTTATTTATTTATTTATTTATTTACTTATTTATTTAGGAGAGAGCACACACAAGTAGGGGGAGGGAGTGGGACAAGGAGACTCGTGCTGAGCAGGGGGCCTGACATGGGGCTCACTGTCATGACCCTGAGGTCGTGACCTTAGCCAAAATCAAGAATCAGAGCTTAACCAACTGAGCCACCTAGGTGCCCTAAATATACAGTTAAGAGGGTTTGTTGTACCGTTTGTGGCCTGGAGAACCCTTGGTTAAAAAATGGCTACTGTCTTAGATCCATGCTCTCCAGGCAATGTGTGCATAATCACTCAATGTTTATGACAAAGATTCCATTGCAAAATTTATCACCAGTTGGTTGAAGTTCATGGAGAGAATATTTTCATCAAGCAACAAATTGATGGGACAAATTTGAGGAAGGAGACTGGGAACGCACATAATGTAAAAGATCAACAAGCACAGAGAAGCCTATATTATGGTTGAGCAGCCATGATAACCGCAACAACAATGACAAAAACTCATTGCAAAGAATCTAAGCAGAAAAGTGGCAACTCATTGCATTTTTTTTCCTACTATGTAAATGCTTTATCCTGTTAGGTTGTGTAGGAAGGCACATCATTGTGTTGTTTAAATGAATGTAATGCTTATTTTCCTCATAGGAAAATTGGTTGAGTGAAATTATCTTGTGTGTTCCTTGCACCAATTGCATTTGTAATAACATAAGTCATATGTGTTCTGGGATTCATCTGGCTTACAGTAACAGGGGCCTGAATCCAAGGACCTTCTTCAGCTCTGCAATGCCTGATTATGGTGGAGAATTGGCAGATCTGTCTGATCTATGCATAGGAAAGAGCTAGGCCTCATGGAAATAGAACCCTTGTTTTTAAAATCTTTACAGCCCTAAGTCTTGAAGAATTTTATAAATTCTAAGAAACAATATGTGGCTCTGTTTCTATGAGGCAGTTGAGGGTCTTTTTATTATTTTAGAGGGAAGGCAAAAGTTGATGACATTGTGTGGGTATAAGTTATTCCTTGGGAATCAGGATGTAACTCAGAACCATGTTAATTTCCATAGATATATATACACCCTCTCTACTCACGCACATGCATAGGAGTAATTAAGGTTTTGAGTGGAAAACTCTTTACCACATGGGATGCAAATATGTTGAGACCAACTATATGGAATACACACTCCAACATTTGGTTGTGATTAGCCCCAACTAGTATACAATAAAAATATATTCAAAAGAATGAGGGTGCGTGCTGAGCAGAAGGCTGATAGTTCTTTAAAGTTCTGTTCTATTATTAAATTTCTTCTGCTTTCATATTAAACTTCAATTAAATAGTCTCATTGGTTCATTGGAATAGATTTCCATTCAAAACGAACATTTGTCAACAGATGCATTTATAAACAGCTGTGGTTTTCTTTGGGTATATACAGTGTCATTATCCAGACCATCTGGCCATTCTCCTGATGGGGTTTCTTATTTGAGCTTTCACTCTGACATAATAATTTATCGTCTTTAATCTGCTTCGTTTCTTCAGAGAGAAGTTTTCCTTCTCTCACACCTCGAATGGAACAACAACAAAAGTAAACTGACAAATTAAAAAGGTTACAGGAGGTGAATAGACCTTTCTAAAGGTCACTGCATGACCTAGTTCTTCTTTTTTTCTCTTTTTGCTATAAAGCAGCCTGATTAGAGAGAAAGGTCAATTTAAAAACAGAGCAATGCTACATTAATATTTTTAAGAGAAATTGTTTCCAAATATAGATATTTTCTGGGATTTCTTTGCTTGATTTATTTTTTCTTTAACTTTAGAAACTTTGGCACTTCTCAAATGATTAAGAAACAACAGCTTTATTTTTCCAGGACTCATTAGGCTAACCCTTTTCTTTTCTTTCTTTCTTCCATTTTTTTTTTTTATTTTTACATTTGAGTACAGTTGAAAAATAATGTTATATTAGTTTCAGGTGTACAACACAGTGATTTGACAAGTTTATACCTTATGCTGTGCTCACCACAAATGTAGCTGCCATCTGTCAGCATACAATTATTACAGTATCATTGACTATATTTATTATGCTGTGTCTTTTATTCCCATGATGTATTCATTCCATTACTGGAAGCCTGTGTCTCCCTCTTCCCTTCACCCACTTTGCCCTGGCCGTGACCCATTTCTACTCTGGCAACCATCAGTTTGTTCTCAGTATTTATAGGTTTGATTCCACATTTTATTTTTCTTACCAACATGTTTGGTCTGACTGATACAATGATGGAAAAAAAGGAGAATAAATGTGTTTACTTTAAAAGCTCCATCCATGAACGGCATAGAAACCTAAAAGTATGTACCCTTTTCTTATTCAAATATAAGAAGTAAATTTTTTAAAAAATACAGGAAGGCCTAAGGAAGAGGTATTTTACATGAATGTGAGCCAAATATATCATAAGCATTTTTGTAGTCAAAGAAAAATGTAGGAAAATTATAACTCACACCCTTAATAATTCTATTATGGATATATAAATTATTAAACTTTGATATTAAAGTCATATATAAAATTTTATGCAAAATTATATTGGAAAACAAAATGTTGAATAGGAAATAAAAACTCTTTATTTTCAAGGTGAGGACTGTGTCTATCAATGACCTAGAAAACACAGGATGGCTTGACTCTCGTAAAAAAAAAAAAATTCAAGTAAGAACATTTATTCTCTATAATGTCAGTGAAAAATGTTTTGAATTAGAAAAAAATGGCAAAAGTTTATCTAAAAGGCTAAATTATTGAGGGGCGCCTGGGTGGCTCAGTTGGTTGAGCATCTGCCTTCTGCTCAGGTCATAATCCTAGAGTCCTGGGATCGAGCCCCACATCAGACTCTCTGCTCAGCGGGGAGCCTGCTTCTCCCTCTCCTTCTGCCTGCAGCTTCCCCTGCTTGTGCTCTCTCTCTCTGTCCAATAAATAAATAAGATCTTTAAAAAAATAAAAGGCTAAATTATTGAAAAAAATGGCAAAATTTATTTAAAAGGACAAATTATTTTTTAAATTGATGTTATGGAATAAATAGAGAAAATAGAACATATTTAAAGGTAAATAAACTTTGTGTTTATGACATATGCATTCAAATAACCAAATGCCTTGTTACCCCTAGGTTATGTAAATATATGTATTCTTAAGTTAATTGTTAAATAAATATTTTAGGAGGCAAAGATAGTGTCATAAGAAATAAATAAGGGAGTGTTGAACTTATTGGTAGCTCTTTCAGAGCTTCCTGAGAGTAATTTAAATGCTGGAAAATTCAAGTACTTTCTTGTGAATAATATGTTGTGTAAGACTTATGACAATGATCACCAATGGCTGTTAAAATCACAAAAAGAGAGACAACCAGACATTACATACATCATAATGGTGCACAACACTACATATGAAGTAGTCTTGCCTAAAAGGAAATTATACCTGACACTGATAAAACCACTCCATCTATTTAACATTTTACAGGATATGGAGGAAAGAGACACATGTAAAATGATACCCATGAGGATTCAACCAGCAAAATGTAGACAATGGGAAACTATAGGACAAAATACAGTCTCTCCAACAAAAAGTTGAAAGAAAAAAAAGACTGAAGAAGTAAGTATCCATAGATTAAACATTACTTAGGAAATATTTCAATCAATTGTGATGTATGGACTTTGGATTTAGAAGCAAAAAAGAAACTATAATAAAATGATAAGATAATTTGGGTATATAAGACTATTAAGGAATTTTATGCAATAATTGGCATTGTGATGATATTTTTTTTTAAAAGAGTCCATATCTTTTAGAGATGTGTACTGAACTATTTAGAGAGAAAATAATATGGTGTCTAGAATATTCTTTAAAATTATTTGAGGTGGGGGCTAAGTGAATAGGGAAGAGATAAAACAAGATTGATGAGAAACTGATAATTGTTAAAGGCAGAAAATGGGTTCAGGATATAGCATTCTGTCTGTTTTTACATATGGAAGAGAATTTTCTTCACAATAAAATATTTTATGCAAAAGGACAACTTGTCATATAAGTGAAATACTGTTACATGCTTTTCAACAGCGTAAAATAATACAATAATATACAATTATCCAAACAACGTTACAGTGTAATTTTAAAGATCTTATAGGGACAGAATTTGCTCCTTTCCTTAGAAAACCAGTGCATGACTTATTGGAATCACAGTACTTTGAAATAATGACAAATTCTAAACATGTAAAAAATAAAAATTTTTGTTGTTATTGATATAAAAGAATCAACAGAAAGTTAACAGAAGGTAAAGTGAAATGGAGCCGGTAGTAATTTAATTATCTTCTATTCAGAGAGTAGATTTTAAATGGAAGAAAAACTTTTTCACTCACTAGGGATATAACTGCACATCACTGAATTATTCTCTTCAGGTAAGACTCTCTTGTGATACAAAAGGAAATCATGAGCTAATGAAATGACCTGTGATCTTTTCATGTTTCCAGGATGTTTCCATCTAGACTGTGATATTGTGATTTATAATAAATATATATGTGGTCTTGCTCCTGTTTCTGGCATAGGAGCTCTTCAAACCCTTGACATTTTCTAAGTGTTGAGAATAATCAAGTTGTCTTTTGTTATGTTAACAAGGTGGGTTTTGGGAAGCACCTCAGGATTGGGGCAGGTTGATAGGAGAAACAACCAAATGATCAGATGGTTGGAACTCTCAGTCTCACCCCAGCCTGCCTCTGGGGTGGGAAGCGAGGCTGGAGGATGAGTTGTCACCAATGGTAGATGATTGAATCAAGGATACCTATGTCATGATGCCTCCATAAAAACCTGAAAGGACTAGGTTCAGTGAGCTTCTGGGTTAGTGAACTTGTGGAGATTTGGGAAGAGTTGGTGTACTTGGAGAGGACATGGAAGCTCCTCGCCCTTTCTCCATCCTTGCCCTCTGCATTTCTTTCATCTGTTTCTTCCTGAGATACAGCCTATTATAATCAACCAGGAATCTAGTGAGTAAACTGGTTTCCTGAGTTCTGTCAGCCACTCTAGCGAATTAACAACTCAAAGAGGAACCTCTGATTTATAGCCAGTCCATCAGAGGTGCAAGTGAGAACCTGGGCTTGTGATTGGCATCTGAAGGGGAGAGCAGTCTTGTGGGACTATCTCCAGGCAGAGAGTGTCAGAATTGAGTTGAATTGTAGGACACCCAGCTGGTGCTGGAGAATTTCTTGGTGGTGTGAAAAACCTCTCCCCTCCTTGGAGTTGGAGTCAGAAATAATACTCCTTAACTTTCTTTTCTAACTCCTCCTCTGTTCTATCCATGGCATCACAATTCTCTTAGTAACTCAGACTTGAAACAGTGCCATAATTTGAGATCCTTTCTTTGGGTTGCAATCAGTTCACAAGTCCTGATGAATCTGATGTGTTGGTGTGTCATCTGTTGCCATCTCCCAACCTTAATTTCCAAGCCTCACATCTGAGTTCTGCTTAATAGCTGAATCCTCACACTACTGACAATATAGTCTTTGCTATATTTCACCACATCGTCCTATACTCCAGAACCTCCAATAGTCTGTTGTTGTTTGATGTCAAGCTTTCTTTCTTTGCCTGGCAGTCCACATTCTCCTAAATTTGTCCCCCAATAATGCATAGATATTGCTTCTTTCACCCTACAGTAAAGTTTTGCCCTGTACTCCAGCTTTACTGTTCAACCCTCTTCACTTCGTTCTCGAAGCTACCTTATATAATCACGTGTCCGCTAACTGTTGGCTTTGACCATTGGGGGCACTGTCAAGGGATTTATGGGTTAAAGTAATCCTAAGGAACTTTGAAAGAAATTTGCCTTTAAGATAAAGCAGAAAAAAATTGAAACAAAATTGTTTTCTTTATGTACTAACCAGAATCTCAGTAAATTATATAGAATCTCAGACTCAGAACATAAATTGTGCATACCCCTACCTCCTTCCAATGCCCAAATGTTCTTTAAAGGAATCTCCTGGCTTATGTTTTCTGTTTCCCAAAAAAATTCCTTGCAGCCTTCAGCAGCTTTCACTTCTAGAAAATTCTTTCTTCTATCAAACTTTCTATCTCCTCAGTTACATCCATTGATTCTATTTACAGACCTTTAAAGATAAAAACCCAGTCTCCCTCCTTATGATAACACTTCAAATGTTGTATGATAGTATTGCTTTGTCTATTCCTTCCTAAGCTGTAAATTTCCAGTTTAAAAAACTGTGTCTGAGAGAACATGCTTTTAAGCCCCATAGAGGCTGTTGATTAAGTCTTCCTTCTGTTGCTCACTACCTATGAGAGCTCTCTTCTGGCAAGGGCCTGTGCTGTTAATTGCCTACCTTTTCTGTTATATGTGGGTTTCTTGGCATCAGTGGCTGTGTCCTATGCATCCTTGTATTCCCAGTACCTTGCCCCAGTAATTCGGACTATCATTTTTATTTATTTTTAAACAAATAAATATGTTAATGAGTTCCTGAGGGTGGGGCCTTTATGATGAGATTAGTCCCCTTATAAGAAACTTGCTTTCTCTCTCCCCACCACGTGAGCATTCAGCAAGAAGGTGGCTTCTACTAGCCAGGAAGAGCATCCTCACTAGAAATCAGCCATTTGATCTTGGGTTTCTAGGCTAGAACTGTGAGGAAATAAATTTCTGTTGTTTGAGCCACCAAAAGTCTGTGATATTTTGTTATGGCAGCTTGAGATGACCAAGACACGAAGTGTTTTAAATGAAATTTTGCGATGAACTAAGCTATTTTTACTTACAACACCCTCAGAATTTTTCTGCAAAGGGAAAAGATTCAGTTTGACTTTTTAAAGACTAATTGTACTGGAACTTTGGACATTATGAAGGCATAACCCGATTCTTAGATTTTATTGTGTATCATTGCAGTTATAGCCTGTTAGAACATACCAAGATGCCTCTAAATGGCTTTTGATGCAGTGTACAAATTCATCAAGGGAGAAAATAGTGGAAAAACACACAGCCCTTCTCCTTTATTCTGTAAGAAAATCATTGATATTCAGAACAGCGCCCAGAATCGTAACTAATTAAGTTGGACACGCCATTCTTGGAGTCTGTAATTGGAAATGCCGCATATGTGCCCCTGAACTATGTCTGTATCTTGATAGGACATGATAGGAAGCTAAGTTGTGTAAAAGATTCTGGGGCCTTAGGAGAATACTGATTGCCCGGGAACCAAACAAAGCCATTTCCTGAGTCAGTCAGATGTTCAGATTTCCAGTAAAGGTCCCACAAACAACTAACTCGAGTGCGTTGACAGTCAACTGCTAAAACAACTTCTTCTCTGTTTTCCAAAGCAGTACTGTGTACAGTCTATAAACAAACTGTCAAAGACTTTGTACATCTGGATGACACAGTTGCAAAGTTAATTTTGGTCAGAGAAAACTACACCCCTGGTTTTAATTTGGGCGGAATTTTGATCAGAGAAAGAATCCTGTTGAGGGCATTTCAAATGTTTCTATGGAGATGTGCAACAATGCTGAGAGCTGCCCACCATAGACAGTTTTGATAGGTAAAATTAACACTTCGAGTGAAGTCTAGGAGAGTGTGGAGGCTTTATCTTACGAGGTGTTTAGCTCGCATCACAGGCTTGGGATTTCAAGATTCGTATTACAGAAATAACTACTTTTTACATGTTTTCCTAAAATTGAGGTAGGCTGGGACCAAGTGGATGATGCTTGAATCCATGAAAACCACAGAGCAGTTTCTCCTGCCTTAGAGGACTGTGCTGTTTCTCACTCTTCAAAAAGAGCAACGAGTAGTGTCAAAGTAGTTAAGGGCCTCTAGCACCTTCGCTTAGAGTATTTAGAGCGTTAAACCGGTCTACTTAATCCTTCTCTTACTTCTGATATTATTGAGGTCCATGTTAACCCAATGTCTCCAGGCAGTGATATCAGAGAACCAAACATCTCTCCCCATCCCAGTCCCTTTTTAAGTGAAAAATACACATATTTTAATGATAGGACTCACTGGAGAATATTTGTAGGTGTGGAGAAAGGAGAAAGTGAGTAACATTCATGATGTTGCATAAGCGAACCGGTACAAAAGTCAGATTCTTTCTACCATGCTCATAAGCTTTCCTACTTTTCCCCAGAGTAGACTCTGGTCAACTGCATAATACAGTTGCCTTCTGTTCTGTTGTTGCACTGGACTCTTAATAATTTCCATCTGCAGTTAGGACCAGCTCTGAAGCCTATTCAGCTCAGATTACCACCCGCAGAAGAATCTGAGGAGCCTTCAACACTCAGGTCTCAGGGGTCACCCTGAACACCTATCTCAGCAGCTTTCCTCACCATTCTGGCAGAGGTGGCCTTCCATTCCATGCAGATAGGCTAAAATGTTTTCATAACTTGGGCTGAAGATGTTGGCTTTTTAAAACTTGACTAAAGCCAACATAGAAAATTCAAAGTTATAAATGGATGCATTTAAGAAACTTCATTTTTTTTTTTTTTAAAGATTTTATTTATTTGACAGAGAGAAACACAGCGAAAGAGGGAACACAAGCAGGGGGAGTGGGAGAGGGAGAAGTAGGCTTCCCGCTGAGCAGAGAGCCTGATGCGGGGCTCGATCCCAGGACGCTGGGATCATGACCTGAGCTGAAGGCAGATGCTTAATGACTGAGCCACCCAGGTGCCCCAAGAAACTTCATTTTTATAAGAGTTGAAAATTTGGCCAAAGAATTAACCACAATTACCACAAATAGTGATAGATTCTGGTATTAAATGTATATAGAACTCGTTCAACAAAATTTTACCTGCAACTATATGGGAGCACAGCAATCACCTTTTATGACAATATTTCATACTTTACAAGTGTATTAATTCATATTATCTTAATTTTATAAACCACATAGAGCAAGAGTGGTGCCAATTTTGTAGTTATAGAATCTGAGAGAAATTAAATGACCAGTATGAGGTCTCATTGATTGGGGGATTAAAATTAAAACCCAGATTTCAGTTTCAAGACCCATGTGCTTTCTTTTTCTTCTATACAGTGTCTACCTCTGAACCTTGGCACCTAATGAGAACATTCACGTGGGTTAACACATGGTATCCATTGCTATTTAGAGATTAAGGATCAGGAATCCTAAGTATTAAGGATTATGAATATGAACTCATAATAATAATGGTGCATCTATGCACGTATTTTTTCAATGTCGTCATAACTGTTTTTGACCTCTACGTGGCTTAACTATACTGTAAGCAGAAGGACTGGCTCCATTCCCATCAGGGGAATATGGAGGCCTATAGATTTTAGAGTGAGTCAGGAGGCAAAAATGTGCTGTTAATCTCATATCAATCTGTGACTCTTTTCTAATAACTGGATTGATGAATAAGCTGCACTCATGTAAGTACCCATGTTCTGAATCTCTTTCCTCTTGCTACAGTTTTGGCTCTTCTTCAGTGTCAGGCACTTTAGTTCCTTCTGTCTGCAGAATGTTTTGTTCTGATTGGCCCTATATCTTTAAACAGTCCTCCTCATCCATGTCCAGGCACTTCTACTCTTGAGGCAAGACTTCCTTGATGCTTACATTTGCCTGCCTGGTGGAGATATCATGGACTTTGGAGTTTGACCATGATGGGTTTGAATCACTTAACTTTCAACCATTAGCTTCAACCTCTACAACTCTGTGAGGTATGTATTCAATTCCCAATTTATGAATTATAAAACCAAGGCAAGTCACTTCACTTCCTGAAGTGTTAGTTTCATAGTTTATAAAATGCAACTGTTACTGTTGTTACTTAACTAGGGCCTCTCCAGTGTTGACCAGAGATTGAACTGCCCTCCATCATTGCTCTTCAGGCTTTGTGGATTCTCTACAGATTTTGGAGCATGTGTCAAGACTCCAGGCAACCTTTTTAGGTGGTCAGCTCTACTTTATGACAATCTGGGCTTCCAAATACCCCAGGGACAAATATAAAGTGAGAAAGCAAAGTATAGCAGTTTAGATGAGCTCTTTCTTGGCATAGGTTAAAACAGTAAGCACATGTTATATGCTGTGAAATCTAAAATAATGATCTGTAGTTCAAATTTCCATATTTTATTGTCCCTCTTTGTACCTGCTATGATCACATGTTTACTTTATCTTCTTTATTTTCCTTCCTAGTACTTATCAGTCACTGCTGTCTGGCATTATGGTGTAACTCTGTTTGCTTATTGTCAGGCTACCCCTCAGGAACAAAGGCTCCTCCTCATGAAAGGAGGGTTACCTCTTTTTCCTTGGCACATAGAGGAGTGCTTGGCACACAGCGGTTCCTCAATAACATTTGTTAATGAAGAAGGAAGGAAGGAAAGAAGGAAGGAGTGTACTTGGTGTAAGGTCAGGAAAATAAGAATCTTAACAATATTGATAATAGTGATTTCTAAGACTTATCAAGTGCTTACTCAGTGTCTTATTCTTCTTTTAAGAAATTGACAGGTGTTAATCTCATGATACACATACATATTAAGAGGTAAGACTGGGAAAACTGAAACACAAAGAGTTTAGGTCACCTGTCCATGGTCACACAGCTCATAATAAATCTTCAGACCCAGGCAATTTCCCTCCAGATTTCATGCTCTTGATCTTCTTAATCTATTGCCTCTTTTCTGTAGTATGTAATTGATTCATGGAATAAAAAAAAGTAAGACTGAACATTTATTGTGTTAAAGCAATGACTTAAAGAAGAGACTCAAAGAAGGCTCTCAGTAATTGTTATTGAATTCTATACACTCAAAAAATAGTTCTTATTTGGATGTATTTACAATGAACACTTAAGAGGGCTTGGAGAAAGAGAAGGATCAGGCTGGATCACACATTTCTTGTTCTGACCCACTGTAGAATAATAAATTGTAAACAATTCAGAGGACATCCTCATGCAACTCTGAGGGTATTTCAAGGAACCTTCCCATCTGGAATCTGTGCTGATTCTTTTCATATTGTATTTCCCTAAGGATGACTCATAGGAAATTGAGGTTTCGGAAATATGTTGTGTTTTTTTTTTTTTTATGGCATTTCTCTACCTTCACTGCAGACATTTTAAAGATAAGTGATTTTGTGGTTGTGCTTTTCCCCATTAAGTTGAAGAAAAGAAATTCAGTTGTCGATTATTTTCTACAACTTCTCTAATCCTAATAACATTTATGCTTATGTCATGATAATGATGGTGCTGGTAGTCCTGTTGACTATGGTACAAATATTCCAGTAAATGAGGGGAAAAAGAGAGTGGAAAAAAAAAACAACCTGGATAACAGATAAAATTGCAGTCAAAAACAGTTGTTGGATAACTATTTTGTGTATTGAGCTGTACTACATATTGTGAGGGGCATGAAGACACAGGCAATCACCCCGGCCTCAAAGAGTACATAGTCTGGTGGACGAGTCAGAGGTGGACCAGATGTCTCCAGCAGGAGTTTGGGGTGGAGGTCGGGGGGAGTGGTAGGTGTGAAACAGACACAAAGTGCAGTGATCACACATCCACTGGGAAATGATTAATTTCGACTGGAGGATCATTAGTGTTTTATGGAAAGGTGGTATTTGACATAGGTCTTAAAAGATTGCATAGACTTTCTTTAAAAACACCATGAAGAGTAAACAAGAAATTTGTAAAGGTAGAGATTTGTGGGGGAGGGTGTAGGTGAATGCAGCCATCTCAGGAGGCTTTTCCTTCTTTTCTCCCTCTCACCCTGTTTCCCTCCCTCTGTTCCTTCTCTTCCTTTCTTCCCTCCCCTCCCTCCCCTCCCTCCCTTCCTTCCCTTCCTCCCTTCCTTCTAATACCTTGCATACCACTAAATGTGTAATAGGCCAGAGTAGAAATTCACAAACCTCTTCCCAGTATCTAGGGCAATGCCTGATGCATGTGATTCTCAATACATGTCATTGAAAAATAAATGGGTATACTCTATTCAAATGGGAGCTCAGATAGGTGAACAATTCTAATTTGCAGATTAAGGAAAAACTTTTGTGTTAGATCACCACATGAAAGTCAATTAAAAAATTATGAGTATCTACATGAGTCACCCATTGTGTAACTGCAAGAGAGATAAACGAATGAACAAAAATTCACAGAGTAGGGTTGGTTTTCTGACTCTCTTTCCTAATAGATTCTGAGAAGTCTAGAACAGGAACCATGTCTTTATCATTCAGTAGGCAATTTATTTAATACCTAGGATGTGTCAACCACTGTGTTAAATATCATGGTAGAAAAATGAAAGATACGGTTCTTGCCAATGCTGTGCTTACACCTGATGGGGAAGAAAGATAGATAATGTAAGTGTATGCTATTGCTGATCATTAGAGAGTTTCTGCTGCCAGGCACCATGCTACGCAGCGCAAATACATTATTTATTTGGTGTACTCACACTCTGGGGTGAGTATTATCTCTATTTTATTATTATTTTTTAAGATTTTATTTATTTATTTGACAGAGAGAGACACAGCAAGAGAGGGAACACAAGCAGGGGGAGTGGGAGAGGGAGAAGCAGGCTTCCAGTCGAGCAGGGAGCCTGATGCGGGGCTCGATCCCAGGACCCTGAGATCATGACCTGAGCTGAAGGCAGACGCTTAACGACTGAGCCACCCAGGCGCCCCATATTATCTCTATTTTAGAGTTAAGAATTCAAAGCTTGGATAGTCTAAAGGAACTTGCCCAAGGCCATGGAGCTGTGTTAAGTGGTAGAGCTGAGATTAAAACTTTCAGACTCTAAAGCCTCTGCTCTTAGCTGTTTATTATACAGCTTTAGGGGTTGAGAAGAGTCCCTTCCTATGTTGAGTCTGCATTAATGGATTAGGAATTTATAAGGAAGAGAAGGAATGGGGAGGCCATTTGAGGCAATAGAGCAAGTGGTTTAGTAAGGCTCAGTGTATTGAGACAGAGGGATGGAAGATATGGTTAGCGAGATAGAAATGCACTTAGATAGAGCCCCGCATACTTGGGCTCAAGCAGGGTTTCACCCTCCTGGCTGAACATTAGAATCACCTGTAGAATGTTTAAAGACTATAAAAGCCCCAGCACCTGTCCAGACCAGTTCAAATGAAGTCACTAGTGGTAGGGGTGGCATCTGTATTTTTTAATGTTCCTCTGGTGATCCTGGCCCAAGGTTGGGGGCATATCACTGGGCTGAAGTGATAGGAACCACTGAGGGAGTTCAAGCAGGGTGGTGTGCTGGCGAATTAGAGGCCTAGAGCAGAGGCGGGAAGATCATTTAGAAGTGGGCTAAAGAGTAATGACGAAGGCCTAAATAAAGTCAGGGGCAAAATGGAAGGAAGAGAGGAAAGATACGTGAGAGGCGATCAGGGAGCAAGTAGGATACACAGGTTTTGGCCTCCCTCTGGCGGGCTGGATGAGAGTAGGGAGTGACTCTTCAATATCTAGCTGGGGTGACTGTGAAAGTTAATGCTACCTATTGTAATGGCGAATATAGGAGGATGGACAGGAATGGGGGAAAGATGGTGAAGCCCAAAGCTCACGACTGAGACTGAGATGGAAGAGTTAGAGAAGTGGTAGAAAAGCCAGGGGAAGAAGAGCAAGTTGTGAGTCATGCCAAATGCCAGTGGAATAAGGAACAACAGGATTTTACTGAATTCGTTGAAAACAGAATGTGAGATTGATGTGGGTTTTTCTCCCCATGTCTGCCTTCTAAACAGTCCTGCTTTGGATTTATAAAGCAAAAGAGTAGAACTAGAAGAGGCCTCTGCCAGTTATTAAGTCATTGTCCTCAGCTCTAGATTCACCCCTCTACCTTCTGCTTTGTGGTTCCCCACCCCCAGGGCTGCCAGTTGCTCTCTATTAGGCTCTGCCAGTGAGGGGCGCTAGAGGGAGCCTGCCATGCTGCAGGAGGGGCGAGCAAGGCTGTTGCCTTGCCAAGTGGAGCTCATTTTACTCTAGATTAACCTCCATCATCTCTTGTTGCCAGTAGACTTTGCCAATAGAGGGCACCAGAGGTAGATTATAAAATTGGATAGAGAGGTGGAAGACACTTGGTCTTTCCTGTTTCCTGTGGCCTGTCTGCTCCTCATCCCTGTGAGAGTCACCCCAGCAAGACTTCATCCCAGGGTGGGAGTTCCTTCTTAGAGCAGTAGCTGAACTCAGTTTGCAGTTCTCTCAAGCCTTTGCAGTTTTTTTCAAGATCATACCTTCCCTCAGAAACCCCAGCACCTGCCAAGCAGCACCTCCTCCTTAGAGGTGAGAGTTTCAGCTACATGGGCTCCTTCTTTAAGTCTCTAAGTTTTATTAATCCCACCATCATCTGTTTTCTGTGTCAGTGCTGGGAGTAGTAGTGACTTCTTGTGGTTGCTGTCCCTATGATATTATAAAATTCTCTTTTTATCCTTTCATTTTCTTAGTTATCAACTTTGTTCCTAGTTAACAATTTATGTTAAATTCTCTCTGTTCTTGTTTTTCTCTCTTGGGTGGACCTCTACTGAGATGAAACCATAGAATATCTACATTGAATTCTATTAGGAAGGGCAGGGAACCACTGAAAGGAAAAGAAAGAAAAAAATAAGAGAAGCAGAGAAAGGGAAAGAACCATATTGGGAGAGTTGGGAGAGAAAGAATTGAGGGAGGGGGATGGGTGGATGTCATACTGTGAAAAAAGGTATTTGAGGAAGTAGGGGGATATATAGTTTTGCTACACGGTATGACCTGAAGTTCCTCTCTTTGTCCTTTCACACAAGGCTGCAGTAAAGATTTAAATTGGTTTACAATTTATTTTGGACATTTGGATATGTACTTCTGAATGCAACACTCGGCTGAGACTGAACACAGATAATACAGCTTCATAAATGGCTATATTTGGAGCTACAAGGTGGCTGTCGGACCCCAAGTCTAGTATTTGCAACATCCCAGACACAGTAATGATCCCAGAACTGAGCCAAGAGAGAACTTCCACCATTACTCTTTGGCTCCTGGACCTGTGGGGCAGGGGAGCAAGAACTGACTCATCATGAAATGGGATGGTCCCCTGAATGCTAGTGGCACATTGTAAAGGCTGAATTATTGCAAGTCAGGGGTTACATGACCTGCTAATGGTGAACAGAGAATTCAACTTGTCTAGCGTGAGTTCAGTAAATTGAGCATATCTCAAAAGTCTGATGTGAATTCCCTGGTTAGTTTTTCACCCCAGTTTAACCGATTCATCAGATTCTTGGGAAATTAATCATCTCTGGAGGGGAAGAAAAGATTTGTGGCAAACATGTTTCAACTAGGTGTTTTCAAGATTTTTCCCTGTTCTACCACCTGAAAACAGATCTCCTTGATCTGTACAGGTAGCCTAGACCATGCTATGGATCAAACTTGGGATTCACTGGTAGAGGATGCTTGTTAGTAAAACCTGACAAATGTGGGAGACATACAACACAGGATGTAAATAAAAGATTGACAGGTTACAATGGTCATAACATGAGGTTAGAAAAATACCAGAGCTTCAGTAGAGTGTTTTGGTGTCCAACATTAGGAATTATTTGCATCTTCAAAGCCATAAAAAAAAAAAAAGATTTCAGTGGTGGCTAGCCTGACCATCTTTGGAAGAGCCTATGACTGAACGGAGAGTCCATAATTACAAATCAAATAAGGCGGAAATGGTCTACAAGTTTTTTCTGGCATAAAGGAATTTTGGAGAGAGACATGTAATAGGAAGCTGGTCACTGTGGCCAGCACTATGGAACGTACCCAGCAGGATGAGATATTCTGACTGGAGTTACCAACAGAATTACATGGGATGAGGGAGGAGTATTTCTCCAAAGAAAGTTGGGATGCTGACGTCAGAGGATGAGTGGAAGATGTTTAGGGCACACAAAAGTAATGGATAGCCACTGCAAAATGGCATTAAAATAATTATGGAAGTCTCCCTGTTGTCTTGCAGCTGACTTTTTTACACAGGCAACAAGTACAAGAAGTATTATATCATAAGGTTTGTCACCTTTTAAAAATTTATTTAATAATTAAAGAGGAGAAATTTCCAGAATATTTAATTCAGTTAGTACTATGTATTAAGAAAATACATTTATTGTCCTGCACTCTCAGTTCTGACATTTTCTGAATAAATAGTATATTCTTGAAGTAACTTTAGATCAAACAGAACCTAGCCTAGAATTAACTATAAATACAGTTTCAAGTGTTACCTTTGGAATAAACTAGAAGGAATATAATTATTAGAATTTTATTTGTACTTTGAATTAAAGTAATACTTTTACTACCCAAAGCAATCTACTGAGCCAAGAGAGAACTTTCACCATTACTCTTTGCTTCAGTGTAATCCCTATCAAAATACCAACAGCATTTTCCACAGAATTAGAACAAATAATACTAAAATGTGTATGGGACCACATAAGAACCCAAATAGCCAAAGCAATCTTGAGAAAGAAGAATAAAGCTGAAGTACCAATTTTAGATTTCAAGATATGCTGCAAAGCTGTAGTAAAAGGAACAGTATGGTACTGTTACAAAAATAGACACATAGATCAGTGGAACAGAATAGAGAGCTCAGAAATGAACCCACGCCATATGGCCAGTTAATCTAAGACAGAGGAGGCACAAATATACAGTGGGATGAAAGACAGTCTCTTTAATAAATAGGCCTGGGAAAACTGAACAACTACATGCAAAATAATGAAACTGGACTAGCTTCTTACACCATACACAAAAGTAAACTCAAAATGGACCAAAGATCTAAATGTGAGACCTGAAACCATAAAAATCCTGAAAAACCTGAAAATCCTGCACAGGCAGTAATTTCTTTGAAATTGGCCATGACAACGTTTTTCTAGATATGTCTCCTTATTCAAGGGAAACAAAAGCAGAAATAAACTGTTGGGATGACACCAAAATAAAAAGCCTCTGCACAGCAAAGAAAACCATCAACAAAACAACAAGGCGAACTTCTGCATGGGAGAAGGTATTTGTAAATGATATATCTGATAAGGGGTTAATATCCAAATATATAAAGAACTTACACAACTTCAACACCCAAAAAACCAAGCAACCCAATTAAAAAATGGGCAGAGGACCTGTAGACATTTTCCCAAAGAAGACAATACAGATGGCCAACAGACACATGAAGAGATGCTCAGTGTCACTCATCATTAGGGAAATGCAAATCAAAACTGCAATGAGCTATTGCTTCACACTTGTCAGAATGGTTAAAATCAAAAAGACAAGAAATGGCAAGTGTTGGCGAGGATGTGGAGAAAAAGGAACCCTCACGCCCTGTTGGCAAGAACGTAAACTGGTGCAGCCACTCTGGAAAACAGTATGGAGTTTCTTCAAAAAATTAAAAATAGAAATACCATATGATTCTATAATTCCACTACTGGGGATTTACTCAGAGAAAATGATAAGGCTATCAAAAAGATATATGCACCCCTATGTTTATTGCAGCATTATTTACAATAGCCAGTGTGGAAGCAACCTAAGAATCCACTGATAGACGAATGGATAAGGAAGTTGTGTGTCTGTGTGTGTGTGTGTGGGTATTACACAGCCATAAAAAAAGGATGAAATCTTGCCATCTCAGACAACGTAGATGGACCCAGAGGGTATTATGCTAAGTGAAATAAGTCAGAGAAAGACAGATGCTATATGATTTCACTCATATATGTGGAATCTAAAAAACAAAACGAATAAATGGGAGAAAAAACCAAATCAGACCTATAAATACAGAGAACAATCTGATGGTTGCCAGAGAGAAAGGGGCATAGGGGAGAGGCAAAATCAGTGAAGGGGAGTGGGAGATACAGGCTTCCAGTTATGGAATGAATAAGTCATGGTAATACAAGGCAGGAATAAAAGGTACAATATAGGGAAGGTAGTTAATGGTGTAGTAATAGAATTGTATGGTGACAAGTGGTAGCTACACTTGTGAGTATAGCATACTATATAGAGAAGTTGAATCACTATGTCATACACCTGAAACTAATGTAACAGTGTTGTGTCGACTATACTTAAATAAAAATTAAAAAGCAAAGTAGGAAAATAACATTTTAAAAAATTCATATGCCTCCAGACCTTACAAAAAAAACCTCATAAACAGTTGTTCAAAATCGCTTAAAATCGGGCGCCTGGGTGGCTTAGTCGGTTAAGCGACTGCCTTCGGCTCAGGTCATGATCCTGGAGTCCCGGGATTGAGTCCCACATCGGGCTCCCTGCTCAGCGGGGAGTCTGCTTCTCCCTCTGACCCTCCTCCCTCTCGTGCTCTCTGTCTCTCATTCTCTCTCGCAAATAAATAAATAAAATCTTAAAAAAAAAAAATCACTTAAAATCAAGCAATTTCTGTGATGAGGCACTCCAACTAAATTGCAAGACACCTGGCAGGGCAGAAAATACCCAGCAGCTAGTGGCAAGCCTGAAGGATTTGGACACCTTTGGAAAGAGTAAATGTGAAACAAATTAGAGAGGAAACCAAGGGAACAGTAGCTTGCTCACTTTCCAGACTCAGACCTCAAGCTAAATATAATTTGGAAAAGAGAATTTGTCTGGAAATCTGGGCTGAGAACATGCTAACCAAAACCTGCTGAGGTCCTCCAAAATGCTGAAAATGACTGGTTATTAATAAATACAATAAATTGACAGGAGAATGTTAGACTAATATCAGAGTTTAACAGTTCACTTTTGAGTCTACATTTAATGTGTAACTTTGAATTGTCTTAGATTACGTTACAAGCATCCATTCAAACAGCTGATGCAGATACAATTCATTTACTTTCTTTCTGAAGTGATATATTATAAAAAAGATGGCCCAAATACTACTAAATTTCTAACATTGTCTACTGAGCCCAAACTTGGGTCTCCACACTAGGAAGAGATCCTCTTTTTGTTCCTCAGAAACTCCTTTTCTATGGAGCGATTCCAAGATGCTCACCATTTATTCTGAATTCTGCTCTCTGATAAACAGTTTGCAGTATATTCTTTCCTAATAGAATGCCTTATGTGTAAGGAGCAAAGGAATTGTGAGAAATGGAGCTCCTCCTCCTCTCTCTTCTGCATACGTTCCTCTACCCCAAACACACCACCCAGAACTTTTCCTAAAACTGGCACTTCGCTGCCACCAACAGTGGTCACTAAGTACAATCACCGGGAACAAAATGATGGTGACCTCCTGTTTACACTCACAGAAGTTGACATGCATTCCCCCGAGGAATCCCATGCACACAGCAGCCCCAACATGGAGTGCTTGGGACTATCTCCAACTCTGTCTCCCAAAAATTCACATTTAGGTTGGTTCACAGAATATGCTTAGCCTCTGGGTTAGTAAGTGTTTGGTTATGCAAAAAATAGATTGGCTCCAGGGTGATCTGAAGGGTGCGTTTGAAGTCACACATATCATTGTAATAGGAGCAACTGAGGACCACCTATGGCAGGATCAGTTACAGAAAACTAGAAATCCTGGCATCTTAATAGAACCAGGGGAGGACCAGACCTTTAAAAACCCATCTCATTAGGCTTCCTCTTCCATCTCTTTTTTGAGATTGTAATACTAAAATGGTCTAAATTTTAGATCAATCTATAATATATGTATACACATTTAATGAGGAATAAAAACTGAGAAATACAATTCTTACTAGCCTATGAGTAGTTAGCCTGTATAAAGTGGATTCCGAGCTGAACCCATGCTCAAACTCTGTATTTTGTTTGGGAAGCAGGCAGTGGTGAGAGGAACACATTCTAGTTCAAGGACTCTTGGGATAGAATCTCCATTTTCTCAGTTATTGTGTGTATTATCTTAAGTAAGCTATTTGGTATAACTAAGAGACATAGTTTCCTTACATGTAAAAAGGAGATTAGTAAACTCCACCTTCTTGAAAATATCTGCCTTAAAAAAAAATCCACCTTCTTGGATTCTTGGGATGATTCAATGCCAATATTTATGAAGCCCCTGATGATGTGTGTGGGTGTTTTAAAAGATTTTATTTTTAAGTAATCTCTCCACCCAACATGGGGCTCGAACTCACAACCCCAAGATCAAGAGTCACAAGCTCCACCGACTGAACCAGCCATGCAACAGCCCCGTCTGAAGATGTCTTATGCATCATAAGCGCCCAGTAAAATGTACTGCCTTTCTCTGGGTACAGAGGGGGACAAACCAATATAGCCCAATGTCCCCAGGCAGCTGATTTACAAAGTTTTACAACTGGTCAAGGGGGTAAGATTTTATATGTCTGCAATTTAGTATGAACACTCTTTTTGTGTGAATTTGAGTCTTGGTTATAACCTTATCGTTTTATTGTATGTGCCTTTTACTGTGAACTTTCTCAATATTTTTGGTATAGAATTTAGATTTGGAGTATAAAACACAAGGAAAATGACAATCAAATACATTTCCTACAACGTTGTTAACCCATCTCAGTATAGTTGCTAACACTGGTCTCTGAGGGAAATACACAGTTTCAAAATTCAAGCAACTTTCATATAATAATCACTGTAAGCAAAGCAAACGCCTCACTGTAGAGATTAAATAACATGTAGCTGTACTATGTATACTGTGGAAAAAACTGTGTATTATTAATTAAGAACTAACTGGTCATCCACCTCCATTCAGTAGTGGTTAAAGTCTCTCATCTGTTTTTGTTCTTGCTCGTATTTATGCCCTGACAGCCAGTTGATTACTTGGGTCTAGAAGTCTTTCTTGACTCTAAATTTGTAATGTGCTTCTGAGATGTTGCATTTGGAATTGCCCTGGAGACAGATAGATAATTACTATATGGGAAATGAGAGGAACGACTCTTCTGCTTGGCAGTGTACCAGCATGCTTTCTGAAGCTCTTCTATAGGAAAGTAATGACGTGCCAAACATGTTTACAATCTCCACTGAATGAAATGCCACTCAAAATAAAACAAATGTCATGGCACCTTTTGTCCCAAATATTAATGACCAGAGTGGCCTGGATTTTTCTCTCACAGCCTGGAATGGAAGGATCTTGCTGGCCTGAAATGAGGTTGGAAATGAAAATAATTGAGTTCTTTTCTTTTGATACTCATTCCTCCCACCCGAGACATGAGTCCCTGCCACTGTTCATCTCTGGATGGCCGAATTGATTGGTGTGCCCTTGGTCCTATTTCATTTCCATTCCTACTTCTCGACATGATAGATGGATTTTAGTGGCTCAGGAGTTTACAAAAGAAGGCATAATCGTATCAGAATTTTTTTTTTCTTATAGGGATTATTCAGATGCAGCCCTGTATTTGCAACATAAGAAAAGTGTGGTTCCTCTTGCTTGCCATCGCAGTCAGGCAGGAGCGGGATTAGGGCTAAAACCCAGCCTAGGACACCATTTCCATTCCACCATGAATTATTCTCAAGTTCAATGGAAGTACCCATTTTTTGGTGCCAATATCCAATGGGACAGTGTTCAGCCAAGATTATCATTAGACAAATTTTCTAGACTAAAAGAAATAGTAATTTTCCAAAGGGCCTCTAATTTAATGCAATTTAATGAACGCCATTTAAAGACCAGTATTTCAGTCATAGTATATATAGTCTGGTTCAGGAAACGATTACGTTGATTACCTTTTCACTAGATCCACATAACAAATCATCTTTAGCCCAATATAAGGTCTGGGGGTTGGTTTATTGTGTGCCGAGAGCCTGAACATGTTCTCACTTCCATTCTGTGTCCTAAAATTGTGGTGATATGCTATTACATTTGAATCCCTCAAGCAGTCAAAATACTTCCTAGGTAAGAAGCCTTTTCTAGCCCTTTGGTGTGCAGAAATACTCATCAATCAAAAGCTGTGTAAGGTGTCAGCCTGCTGAGCCACTTATGAATATGCCTTTACTTGCATGACATAAAAAGTTTGGACCACACTGTAGCAAAGAAGAAACTGCTGCATAATTTAGATGTTACTTCAATAGCCTTTTAATTCGCAGAAATTTCTCAGTCATTTTTTTTTTCAGAAATTCAAGGATCTACCTACTCTGGTCTCCAATATATTTGGAGTCTAGAAGAGATTCTGTCTCTTCCCCATGGACGATTGCCAGAGTGTGTTTCTATGCGGGGAGGTTGGGTTGAAGGTGACAGTGAGTTTGTGGGAGGAGGGAGATCACACTTAGCTCCTCTCCAAACACACATCCTGCCTACTGCTCTGTGTGACTTCTCTGGTAGCGCCCATGCTGACTGATGATAGGGGATGAGACAGACATGGGGAAAAAGGGAAGGATGGTATTCTGGTATTTCCCCATGAATGGTTCCCCTGAAGCATTTTTGGAGGAAGAGTGTTGCTGGCACCCACTGAGACTGTAACTTAGTATGGGAACTCTGTGACTCTAGACCGTGGGGCTTTCTGGGATGCAGCTTAGTATAGTGGGAAAAATATCTGCTATGGAGTCTGACAGATTTAACCTTGGTAGGTGGTTCTCCTAGTGCATTTGGGGCATTAAAGAGTCATTACTCTCGTAACAGTAACCATTAGAATGACCAGAATGTAATCCTGGGTGGTGGGGGTGGGCAAGACTCTGCAGATACCCAGGCTGTGGCTTACCAGGGAATCTAAGCTGTGGAATCTGATGCTCATTTGCAAACTGGACTGTTTGAGAAAATACTCAACCCAACAGGCATTTGAGGACAACCTGCCTTGGTGCAGACCCCTTCCAAACCTCTCAAGTAGAACAAAAGTTAAAAACTCCTGTCACAACCAGTCCCTCCACATCATTTTTAGAATCTGCTAGATCAGCTTTTCTTTCCCTCTTCTACTTCCTTCACCTGCCTGCCTCTCTCTCCACCCCCCGCCCAAACATCCATTCCATATGTAAACAGCTTAAGTCACTATGCATTATGGATAGACAAAGTAAAACAAAAAACAAAGTACCTGTCTTCAGAGAACTATGATTCAACCAACACCATAAGAAAAATTATTTATGAATTCCCCAAGTAGAGAAAAATATGTTCTCTGTGAGAAGATTAGAAGATATTTCTATCTCAGGCCATCACAGGACATATATCAGTAGACCAATATTGTCTACAGTCTTTTTCCTTTCATCTTTGTATACCTCAGATATAAACATTTTTTATTCCCAGTGATCAATGGCTTACACACAGAAAATCCAATCAGTCTTGACTCTGTTCTTTAGACAAGGTTTGAGGGACATGAGTATGCATACTCTGCTCCTAAGGGCACTCCAGAGCATACTGATAGGCACATCTTCTTTCACTTTAAGATGGAGTCACTAACATTTAATGACTCTGCTTATTTTTAGATTACCAACTTTTCCATTCAGTAGCTTTGGATCAGCCTTAGGTTTTATCCTAAGATTTCAGAAAGATTTAACCTTATAACTCTAGAACTCAGTGAGCAAAGATGAGTTGTTCCATTTAATCAAATGTACTGTTAGATTTACCTCTTACTCTTATTTCGACATTTATTAGGGAGTGTGACCTCAGCTAGACTTTTGTAGTTGCTCTAATGTCATTTATGAAATATAATTACATAATTGCAATATGCTGTACAGCTGTAATGAACATACAGATATTGAGAGAGGAGAAGAGTTAAAGCACTGAGAAGCTCTGAGAATTGAAATGAGTTCAGGGCAAGGACAAAAATCGACATAATTTTAAAAGTTGCTTTAGTTTCTGAATAAGGCCCCTGGCCATTTCATTATGACACTCTAGGAGGAAACAGATATTGAAGTCTGGGTTAGCCCAAAGCAAAATCAAAAGGGGACTGATGAACCGTTGGCATTCTCCTTCCATGATCAAATTATTGATGCTCTTTTGTTTTCCCCTGTAAATTGAGATTCCTGCTGTCCCAGGGCCATCCCCCAGTGTGGTCTCCCACCCTGGCCAGCCCCCATTCTCTGGACCTGAATTACTTTCTAGGCTTTGACAGATTTTCTGCCTGCTCTCCCTTTCCCTTGGGATCTTACTGGATTCTTTAATGAACTTTTAAAGTGTTAGTAGGTTACTATATATATTTCTTTCTGATCCACCCAATAATTTTTAGGAAGTATATAATTTTTCTTATATATATATGCATATATAATATCTATATGTATATTAAAAGTACAACATACAATATATGTTTTTACATGACTTGTTTTTTCATATATGCTTATTGCTATAATCTGGGTCTATAAAATATGATTGCTAAATGATTTTTATATGTAACGTTAGAGTCTATACACTTCTATGCATTTCCAATATATTTGTGGTGTTTTAATATTTAACATAATCACATGATATTAGACTGATGTTTTCTGCTGTAATCTCTGAGAACTCACTGTGTTTCTAATTTTTTAAAAATAGGAATGTAGCAAAGATTCAACTTTAAGCCTCACCTGAAATTTAGATAGATCTAGGTAGATAAATCTAGTCCTGCTAACTGATGTTCTGTGCCCAACAGAAGCCTGTCTGGATAGGGGCCTAGAAGGGAGGTACAGTATGATGATTTTAGTCAGGCAATAAAAAAAATGTTCAGCATCACTAGCCATCAGGGAAATACAAATCAAAACCACAATGAGATACCACCTCACACCAGTCAGAATGGCAAAAATTAACAAGACAGGAAACAACAAATGTTGGAGAGGTTGTGGAGAAAGGGGAACCCTCTTACACTGCTGGTGGGAATGCAAGTTGGTACAGCCACTCTGGAAAACAGTATGGAGGTTCCTCAAGACATTAAAAATAGAGCTACCCTATGACCCAGCAATAGGACTACTGGGTATTTACCCCAAAGATACAGATGTAATGAAAAGAAGGGGCGCCCCAATGTTCATAGCAGCAATGTCCGCAATAGCCAAACTGTGAAAGGAGCAGAGATGACTTTCAACAGATGAATGGATAAAGAAGATGGGGTTCGTATATACAATGGACTATTACTCAGCCACCAGAAAGGATGAATACCCACCATTTGCATCCACATGGATGGAACTGGAGGGGATTATGCTAAGTGAAGTAAGTCAAGCAGAGAAAGACAATTATCTTATGGTTTCACTCATACGTGGAACATACATCAAAAACTAATGATATACTATATGCTGGCTACTGAACATAATAAAAAAATTCAATTTCTCAGTAAGTTACTGAAATAACGAAGCAAAATTGCTTTGGGATATACTCCTTGTTGTCACCAATAATGGCATGGCTTAGGCAATGGAAAAGTCACAGACACTGCAGATGGAGGATTTCATGAGGGCAGCAGTGGTGATACCTATGGGAAACGGCAGTCCCTGGTGAGAAGAACAAAGCAAGAGTGATGTCCATTGGGAGACTGGTTTGTGGCTACATGGGGGGAGGTGTGACACCTCCGGGGGACTCCTAGAAATACCTGGGGAAAGAGCATGTGCCAGAAGGTCAGGAAAAGATGCCCCAAGAATTTCAAGTTCTTAATAATGATCTGACCCCGGTAGTTCCTGTGATCTAATGATGATTGGGGAATTTGGTTACATAATCATTAACACTTCTAAAACATCTTTGTATTTACAGATTTTCTTCCTTTTCTCTAAAATTATTTCCTTGGGACAATATCCCAGAAGTAAGAAGAATTTAAAAGCACTGGGGTAATATTTATGTTTCTTTTGAAAATATCTTTTATTTCTAATGAGGTTTCAGACATAGGTCCTTTAGGAGAACATTTGGGGGCAAATGAGACTCCTGAAACCACTAATATTCCAGGCTGTATCAATGTTCATATTCTCCATGCTCAAAGGGCTGGCACTAATTAAAGTCTCCCCTTATTAATTTTAATTGATGAAAGAAAGAAATACGGCTTCTGAATAGATGTAATTGGATATGCTGTAGTTATACCAACTTATTTGAGATGATTACATCTAATCTAGTTTCAGACTCAGATATGTATATGTATAGATTTGTTTAAAAGGTAAAGGAAGATTCCTTGGTATATTTCATTTATGGTCAGTATCACCCCCTGGGCTATTCCAGAAACTTCCCTGCCTCTGGGTCAGTCCAGTCATGTTCAGTTTTTTTCTTTTCTGATAATCCAGTCTCTGGGGATCTGAATGGTAAACAATTCCTTTTTTTGCAAATGGCCAACAAGATAGAGTAGAATATGTTTACCTACAGAAACGATTCTTGGCAGCAGAAGCAAAACTATAGAGTCACACAGAGATTTTCACCCAGATGCCCTCTAAAAACAGTAAGTAATGAAAGGATGCATATTTTCTCTTATGCTTAATATTCTTGAATATTCTCTACTCTACTCTTATTTCCACGGAGAGGTACAGGTATGATTTCTTGCCTTTGCCACGGTGATTCTGTTTTACTAAAACCGTAATTACTATTCCATGAAAATTTGTCAATAGAATGAAAGTCACTTGTGAAGAACCAATGTAACCCATACTTCTAATAGCCAGTTTTCCTTTTCTTTTTTTGAGATTTACACTTTAAGTATGTAGAATGGATTATGAATTATCTGAGAAGTAATGATCCATCCCCAAATTATTTTATTAGCTTACATAGTCAAAAAGCTTAAACTCCTATCTGAAACCCAAAATGATTTTTAAAAATATGCAATCAGGTTCGGTTGGTTTAATTGACAATATTGGTGTCTAACAGATCTGTGCATAAAGGTACCTTCTACTTCCATCTTGAAGGTTCCTATACTTATAAATTCTCAACAACTGTCCAAGGGAATGCTCCCAGAGGCCATGATCATCACTTTATCCTTCCTGCCATGGTTATCATTTTATATTGAAGCTGGGGAAATCCTTTTGTCTAGAATAAAAGTGTCTCCAACCATAACAGACTATACACAGAATGAGCATTGTAAGTGTCATGCAATGAGTAGCATTTTTTTAAACATTTGTATAACTTGTTTCAGGACTATTAGTTAACTAACATCTCTCTAAAAATGTCCAAGATATATTTGCCAACTTAGAAAAGAAGAAAACAAAGATGATACTTTGTTGACTTATCAGTTTATATACATACATATGTATGTTTTCATTGTCTGTATTTCCTTGAGTGAAAATCAAGAGCATACCCTGGCATTTCCCCAATTACCTTCCATTCTACAGGATTATTAACCACAGCAGTAAGTATTATGGTCAGAGAAACTTCTGTGGTAAAATAAAGAAAATGATGGCTTAAACCATACGTGATGATTCAAAGGATGTCCACACGTTGTTTGATGCTCCCTTCAAAGGGCAGAGCCTAGTTGCCCTCCCTTTGTTAGTCTGACTTAGTGACTCACTTCTAGCAAATAGAATAAAAGCGGAAGTGACTGTGTGTGACTTCGCAAGCTAGATTATAAGAAGCACTGAGGCTTTCTGCTTGCTTTCTCTTTCTCAGATCACTCAGTCTGCGGGAAGCCAGCTGCCATGTCATGAGGACACTTGGAAGTGTTGTGAAGGGGTGTCTGTGGTAAGGAACTGGGGCCTCCCGCCAACAAGCGTTTGAGCAAGCCATCTTTGACATACATTTCCCTGCCCCAGTCAAGCCTTCATACAATTGCAGCTCTGGCCAGCAGCTTGACTGTAACCTCATGAAAGACCCTGAGCCAGACCACCCAGCTAATCATTCCCAGATTCCCAATCTTTAGAAACTCTGAGAAAACAAATGTCTGTTTCAAGTTGTTAAATTTGGGGGGTAATTAACTAATACAGATTCTTTACTGTAAGACTTCTCAAAGCCTTTAGCTTGCTGGTGCTAGTTGTGGATATGCAAATTTTTTGACCAAAAACATTTTTTCCCCAAAGAATACCAATGGGTAGTGCTTAACTAAATATTTTCCAGAAAGGCTGACATAGAGCTTTGATTCCTCACAGCCACATTAACAAGAGATCAGATCCACCTACGTAAGTAAAAATTTCAGAGCAGTCGACTTAAAGAAATTTTGAAAAAGCCCTGAGACAGTTGGTTAAGTAGGGTGCAGAGTCAAGAGCCCAAGTCTTTGATCTTCGGTGCATTCCCTGCAGTGTGCAGGGGACGCTGCTATGCTTACGTGGCAGAAAATGATCAAGTTTTGATGAAATATTTTTCTGCTAAGAGCCATTGCCAAAATAATTCATGAAAATTGGAATACCTCATTGTAATGTTGGTCCTGTTCCATAGCTGATTGTAAGAAATTATCAAACTGCAAATGTTAAACAGCCTTTAAAATTCAGCCTTGTCATGGGAACAGCATTCACAAATTAATAGGAAATGTAGTTTTTAATTCCTACACTGCAACGCCAAGAGCCTTATTTTGCTGAAGGAAATTGCTACTTGGACTCAGATGAGATAAGACCTTTACAAGGGAGACTGACTATACCATTGCAGCAGGCTTCCTCAGAGAACAGGCTGGGAAAAGCTCAAAGAGGATTTACATGACTCTCAGGGTAGAGGGGTTTTGAGAAAGTCTTATTCCCGAGGCCACTAGCCTCCAAAATGCAGACCTAACTAATGCAGGCTTGCAGCTGGCACAGCAGATGGAACTGCTTAATATCTGACCACTTACCTTGGTTACAATGGCTGCCCACAGATGAGCAATGTAAGAATTTTAGACCACAGGGTCAAAAATGACTTTAATTCTCCTTAATCTAAACCTAATTATGGAAGGTCTGTTTAGCACTGAATCAGGTCAAGTTAACTCAGGAGAAATTGCAGGCAACTTAGCTCTTCTCATTCATTTGTTTTATTCCTTTGGGTTGAACAAATGCTCCATCTCTATCAATTCTCTTACAGCATTCCCTAGTTTGTGGGAATTTCTCGACTGCATATATTTAATTAAGGGTTCACCTGTTTTTTCTCTTGGAGTGTGTGATTTCCTCTTGGTTGACATTACTGAACTCTTTACTACAACATACACAATGTGGGTAGAGGTCACTAAGGCTGCCAAACATCCCACAACATGTAGAACAGCCCCACAACAAAGAATTACCCAGTCCAAAATATCAGTAACACAGAGGTTGAGAAACTGATCTAGTTAGAAGCCATATTGTTTTATTTTCCCAAGGGGTGTGTTGTATTTAGCTGTTAATCACTCTCTCTCAATCACAGTTAGTATGTGTCCAAACTTCCCCAATTCAGCTATTTTGTGACTGGTTTACCCAGCTCACTTCACTTTGCAACTTCTGTGGAAGCCAAGGAAAAAACTTTAAATCTCTCCAGCCTATACCACAGCTGTGTGATTTCAAGACAAACAGTATTTTTGGTGTGTTTTCTGTGGCCATTTCAAATCTTACCGTTTTCAGAATTCTACCTGAAAAAGAAATGTTCCCAGTGGACTGCAGAATAGTGTGATCAAATATGAGGGTGGAACTGGCCCTAGGGAAAAGTTCGCTTTTAAATATAAACTATCAATCAGGAAGATTCCATAAATTCCTACATGAATTGTGAATAGACTCCTTTCTTGTTCTTAACCTCTACAGAGGATCATCTCATGGCCAACCTCCTTGTGAGCTATGTCAAGCTTGGCTGACCTCCATGTGCACCCAAAATTCCAGACCTATCATCTGCATATTCAGTCTATAAAGTTGACCAATCCATACTCCATTTATACACATGTGCCAGTAGTTGGGTCAAATATCAGAGAATAACACCACAAAATTTCTGCTATCCAATTCTTATTGAAAACTGTGTTGATATAAATGAAAATTTGAGAAACCGTTTCTACCTAGTGTTCTGTATTAGTTTCTCAAAATGTAAATCTTGGAGAACAGGCAGATAGGGGTTCATTTTCTGGGCTTTACTCTATACCTACTTCAGGAGCTTCTCTAGTGATGGGACTCAGAAATATGCCTTTTAAAATCCAATTTTCAGGTTATTCTTAGAGATAACTGAAGTTTGTAAAAACATTTCTGCTATGGAAATTTAAAACATTACTTAGGCAGATACCCAAAAGATGTGCACATGGGTCATATTGTTTTGACCTATGCTGAAGAAATGTTTTCGCTAAGCTAAAATTGGTGCTCTCCCAATATCTTGTATCTAGAATTAATATCAAGAACAGTCATGGAATCCACTGTAACATTTTTGTAGGGATATTGTATTCTGTTTCTCCTGCATCTCTCTCTGTTACCTATGTGAAGCCTTGAATAAAACTTTTACTTTAGAACTCAGCCCTAGAAAGACTTATGTTTTCATGAGACGTGGATATACTTTCTCATCACGGACATTGAGAACCAAGTCATTAATGAGGCTTTTACTTTTCACTTGGGCTGCCTAGAAACTGGTAGCTGTGTTAAGTGGCTCCGAATCATCACCTCTGTATTAAAATTTTTGTGTTTTATTTCTCCTTCCCCTGGGTCTGACCTGCTATTCCATTAGGTAACTTCGATAGTTGTCACGAAAACAGAGTCTGAGACAGGGATTCAGGTGCATGTGATATTTAGGAGTGTGCCCTCCGGAGAAAGGGAGGGAGGGAAGCAGGAGAGGGCAGGGGAAGGTGCTAAGCAAGAATGTGGTTTCAGCTGGAGTCTAGCCTCAACATGGTCCCACAGAGAGCTCTGGAGTAAGTTGCAGCACAGACTAAATCCCACCTTAAGGAAGGATGACTGCCTTTTGCTATCCACATGTTGCTTATTGGCTGGGCGTTGCCCACGTTGTGGTGGGGTTGGCGCTGGGTAACCTCCTAGTGGTGGCTTCTGATCTGCAGAAGATTACTCTGTAGAAAAGGGGGCAGCTGTGAGCTGTTAGCCTCTAACCCTCAGAGCATCGGGACATGGGGCCACCAGCCCAGTCAACTGGGAATCAGGTTCAGGCACCAGCAGTACCTGCCACAGTTGTCATGTCCGTTGTCATTTGTATTTCTCTATTTTAATCCATGTCGTAGTTCTATTTCTCTTTTTCAAGATAAGAGGATATCCTGGGAACATATGTTAAAATTAGCAGAACCAAATGAAGTTGTGTAGGCATGGCTAAAATAAAGTACAAATGTATATATGCTTTGCTGATGAAAGCCATTTACCATAAAGAAAAAGTAGTGTGATTACTGTAGTACCAACCTGAAAGTAATGCTTGATTATTGTTTAGGTTGGAAAGGTTCTAAGACCTTCTTATGTAATTCATATGAGAGGGTTTTCTGACTTGCAATAAAATACACCTGATATGTATCATTCCAAACTGGATTAACATTTAGAAGGGCCTTTTACCTAATGCTATTGACTATGGTAAGTAACTTCAGCTTTTCACTATTAATATGCAGCACTTCTCATGTTAGTGATTCCCACATTCATTTCTCTACCTGGGATGCCTGACCTGAGAGCATTTGAGTATTCTAATTGCCCACTGCGGGTTTTCACTTTGGTGACCCCATGGATACTTTAGATTCAAAACATCAGTCTCCCCGTCGAATCTTCTGCTTTCTCCTAGCTCCATGTTCCTCATCTTAGGTGAAGGTGGTGGATGCACCAGCATCTCCCAGTTGCCCTCATATGGTTTAGACATGAATCCCTTCCTCAGGGGCCACCGCAGATTCCTCTGACTTCCTGCGTTGCATCCCAGCTCTTTTAGCTTAGCATCTACCCCATACCATTGCCAGAGCGATCATCCTAAAAGTACACATCGATTCACATTACTCCCTATTTTAAAGCTTGAAATGTCTTTCCAGTGTCAAATCCAAAATTCTCAGATGGGGCATCACCGTTCCTTCTGAGGAGTCTGGCTCCAGGCTAAAATCCTGTGTGTGGTCTTTCAGACCCAACCATGGGTAGTTTCAAGCCTTTGCCTGGCAGGCAGCATGGGGAAAGCTGCCCTTCCCACAGCCAGCCCACTGTGGTTTTCCCGAGGGAGTATCAGGCAAGGACTCAGAAGGAGGCACCTCCGTTTGGAGGCCTCCTTACTGGGCCCTCAGCTGAGACCTTTCTCCACTCTGACTCAGTAGCTTTCCACTGTTAGCCCTTCCCTCTTCCTTAGCCTCGGCCTCCCAAGTCCATAAAAAGGCAAGAGCCTTTTGGTCAGGGCTCCTCAGCCCTGAGAAGCTTCCCTCTCTCTGTGCTGCGTGTCACTCTCTGACCTGTGGACTGCTATCTCCCAGAGAGCAGACATTTATTTGGCTTAGTATTCCCAGTAATTGGCACAATAAAGGCTCTTGAAAAATGTTGACTTGGTAAACCATGAGCATGGTAATATTTTGTTTGTACATACAACATAATCATTGAAAAGATTTATACACTTGGCTAATCTACTTGTATATAGCTAGACTTTGGCAATATTAAACTTTCTCAGTGCATGTGTAAACTTTGAATTTCTGTACCTGACTGACCGAGAAACAGGATGGGTTAATTAGATATATTGACAGTATCTTGAGGCTTTGTCTTTCCAACTCTGAGATACTTGGGCAATGATAAAATTTGAATCTGGACCAGACATTGCCATCAATGCTCATCTAAAAATTTTTAGGAACAATCATGAAACATAGAGTCTGATGTCAATAATATTTAAATGTATAAAATGTTTTAAAATTAGAAAGTATGATAAAAATCATCTATATGCTACTCCCTATGAATTGTACAGTGTAAGAAGAAATACCATCTGCAAAAGTCAAGCATCAACTACATGAAAACCAATGTTTATTCTGTGAGTTAATTTCAAAATTATACCATGTAAGTGACTAATATTCTCTATTGGATACAGTTCAAAATGTGCCCAATAATGGATTTCTTCCCAGACTGCTTATAAATTTAAGCATGAGAAAGCTGAATTTCATTTGGCAAGGAGAAATAAATGTGTATTTAGCTTTCTACTAATAAGAGGCATCCGTTTACTAGTACTGGCAAATATTTTACAATTAATTTCTAAACAAATTTTCAAGATTAAATTGTCATTGAATAGTTTTGATGGTATCTATTGTGAGCCAAAATTTGGAAATGAAAATAATGAAACCCTTGCTTATAAGGAGTAAGTGTATGACAAACTGAAAGTCTCTCTGGTTGAAGAACTGGCTTTGATTTTTCTTCTATACCATGAGTAACTAGTACCAGCTTGTAAGTAAATTGGAGAAATAACGACTATCTGTGCCCCATTTACTACTAACCCAGTAGAAGAGGACAGATGTTTGTGGCGCTGGGAGAACCACACACAAGTATACATCAGACTGTTAAACACCTGTTTTTATGTTATTTGTTCACCATGAATTTTTGGAGCACCTGCTATATGTACTTGGCTAGGGTCTGGAAATAGCAAGCTAACACAAATGAATTCTAGTGGGGAAGACAGATAATAAGAATAGTGATGACTAATCATAAATCGAAGGAAAAGAATAGGATTTTATACAGTATATTATAAAGGTACCGGAATTGGTGTCAGGGAAGGCTTATCAGAGGAAGTGATACTTGAGAGCTGGGTTCTGAAGGATGAGTACAAGTTTGTTAGGTGAAAAAGGCTGAGGTGTAAAAGGAGAGCAAGCATTCCAGGCAAAGGGAACAACAGCAGGGTAATGTGATCAAAGAAATCCAGTGGGGCTGGGATACAGAGGAGTAGGGGGTAATACAAGATGAATCTGAAGATGATGGCATAAAGTAGACCAAAAGAGAGCCCTGTAGGCGATGTGAGGGATTCTGGTCTTCTATAAAATTGAAAGACAATTAGTGGATTTAAACTGGAGAGTAACACAATCAGATTTGCATATTAAAAAGACCACTCTACCATCAATGACTGGAGCAGAAAATGATGCAGAAGCAGTCAGTGCCAGGGGAGTTATATGGCAATGGCTTGGAGACAGGTAGTGGCTGTGTACAAATTCATGACATACTCAGGAGGCAAGTCTGTAGGGCTGTGGTGAAAGGTGGATGTGGAGTTGAAGGGGAGAGGACATCAAGGATATTGCCCAACCAGATGGATGGGGGTGCCAGTTGTTGAAATAAGTGACACCAAGAGGGCCAGGTCTGGGGAAAAATCAGGAGAGTCTTAGACATGTTGAAATGTCTTTGAGAAGTGGAGATAGCCAATGGGAACTGGCTAGATGGCTGTGTGGCTTGGAGAGAAACCCAAGCCCTTAGTGCAAAAGAGAAAGAATAAAAACGAGGCAGTAAGAAACACTTTGAAAAGGAATGACAGAAAAAAAGAAAAAATAGTAAATTGAGACAAGCATGACAATGAAAATATTTTATAGTGCTAATACTAGGGAAAATCAATGGTTTTATGAATATTAGATATAGTAAAAACTGAGGTTAGTGAACAAATGGTGCTGAGTCAAACAGAAGAGCAGAGTCAAAACTCCTGGTCCTTGGAACTAATCCCTGTCTTGCGGGAAGGTGTAGTTGAGATCTGAGTGGGGAAATGTCATGTGTGAAACAAAAGCTGGATAAACCTTTGTGGTAGAGTGGGATGAAGGAAGTACATGGAGCTTATGAAGATTTCCCCTTATTAAGAAAACCATAATAAGTGAGTTACCCTCAGAAGTCCCCATTAAAAGTAACCAGGTTTCATCTTGGAACTAACACAAGAGCATGTGCAAGGCCAGTAAGTTTCCCTATAAAAGGACATTTAAGTAAACTCATGCTGGAGCAAAATCATATATTAATTTTAATGGAATTATGAGTATTCAAATAGAGACATCTTTTACTTTATACAAAAGCAAATTTATACTTGCACTTTAATAAGGAATGCAAACCACAAATAAGTTATGATTTTACTAGAACAGCAAACATTTTTTTAAAAAGGAAAACAAACAATATAAGTTGATCTAGGTCTGTAGTACTTAGGCATAAATAGGTATCTCAAGTCTTCAGAATGGCTGAATTTTTTTTTTTTTTTGGTATTCCATCTAAAATTTCCCTTAGTCTGCTTGAAACTCTAGCCTTAAGAATCAAAGAATTCCACAGACTTTTTTACACAAAGTGAGGTGGAATTTAGTCTTTCTTGTATGTCACATATTCCTTAGAATTTGAGAAAGAAACAAAGCCCTACATACACACTGCTCCCACTTTATTGATGGCTAAGAAACAAATTATTCAGTTCTCTCTTGGCTTTAGAAGTTTCACTTCTTCCTGTATTACAGAAGTGAAATATTATTGAAAAAAGGGTGGATGACATTAACTAAGTAGCAAAATATATGGATTTGTATAAGAAATTGAAAGAACTCCAAAATAATCACTTCTACATTTAATACTGTAAGGTAGAGGATTCTTGTCTAGAATCCACGTCTAAGATTTCATATCAAAGAGTTCCTGATCCTTGCTGGTTCTAGTACTTAATTTTTTTTTCCAGATATTCTTCAGGGCAAAACTACTCTTAAAACTGGTCCAATGAAAAAATAAATTCACTAGAAAATTTGAGACTATGTCAAAATCTGTATCAATGTTCTCTCCACGGTAAGTAAACACATTAAAGCTTGAGGAAATAAAATTGATATAATATACAGTTTTTCTTAGATTTTCCCCAATTTTGAGGATAATGTTGGGAACCAGGTTTAAGACATTTACTGAGCATCAAGGTGCTTAGGAATGAATCAATACATTTATGCAAGATACTGATAAGGTATGTTGTTCAAATATTTGGGGTATGAGGTCTAGAAGATTAGCTGGCAACGGACTTCTTTGGGCTTCGACACTGCCAGGATGTTTTGATTGTTTTTTCCCTTACAAAAAATATTCAGGTGCCCATGTTTGGCATTCGGATTACTTCAGTGTCAAGACAAAGTCTTACAATGATAAAATAAGACATTAATATGTCATAATGTAGAAACAATCTTGAATTTACATGCTATTTAAAATATATTTCCAAAGGGAAATGTCAGGATATTTACTTTTGATTAACAGTCACCAAGAAGAACATTCTGCACATATTTAACAAGGGTAGTAATACCGCATCAAAAATATTTCTTGAATATTGTGAATGAAGGAGCCACAGAAATCTCAGCATGAAAGGTGACATCCTGGAGTTCTGCTCGGCTAGAATCCCATCTCCATTCTCAGCAGCAAGCAGGAGACTCAGAAAATGCTGACTTTAATTACAAACTTTATTTGTCAATACAATTCACAGTTTATACATGGTGCATTCCACCATATGAACTGTCAGAACAGTTATTGAGGAAATGGGTGTAGCTTTCTTTCTAAAAGAGCCCGACTTTCTAAAATTTTGGTTAGAATTTTTTAAGTTTATAAAAGTACCTTCAACAAGTTAACTGAATATTTACATTTCTAGCTTAAATTTAAATTTTGGAAAATAAGCATCTATTTAAATGTTGTTTTTTTTTTTAAGATCCTCGGTTTATATTTTAAGACCCTAATCCGAATGCCACTTATTCAGATATTTCCACCACCCTCACCCCCCGAATAAAAGAAATGTTTTGCAATTGTATTTGGAGAAGTAATCTTCTTTCTGCATTTGAAAAATTATATATACAATGTACAGCAGATCTAAGTATGAAAATAAAAGAGAGGAGCAATCTCTACTAGGTGCCTTTAATGAATTTCTTCTGAATCTTGGAAACATCCAAAGAGTTACAGGATATAAAATTCAACTAAAAAGGGTTATCAGCCTTTTCTATCTAAAAAAAAAAAAAAAAAGCTCTCAAGATTTAAATTGTGCTAGAACAGCTTTTTCTCTAATGTCAAAGATGAATTATGCTTGCAATCTGCATTTTTTTTCCCATGTGCAATATCACAGTGATCCCAGTTTTAACTTCTGCTCTCATGCTCAGTCACAGTTCCAGAGGGACACCCACACAAGGCGAGGCTGTGCCCAGCTCCGACTACAGCATCACCTCCCCTGTCTGGCAAAAGTCACCCAGGGAAAGAAAATCGGGTAAGCCTTCCACATCAAAAAAGCAAAGAGTTGCTGGCAGTATTATGTTTATTAGCAAATGGTGGTAGCACATTATCGTGCTATCTTCTTTTCCTCAGAACGGTAATTCACACCAATTGTCTTAAATCACCTCCAGTAAGATCCGTGTTTAACAGCTTTCTTCTGTCAGATCATATATATATACATTTTTTCTTCTTCTGCTTCCACCTTTCAAAATATGTAGTGATGAATAAATGATAACTTCCAAATACTGCCAGGAAAAAAAAAAAGGGACCGTTTGGAGCAGCCCATTTTACCGGGCTGGAAATAATTATACTGTGTATATGTACCACTGGTACCTGAGTCAAATAAATACTCAGAGGGGCCATCTGTGCACCTCATTTCTTTGCAGTGCCTTTAACGCTAGAATTTCTGAGAGTTGCTTCAGTGTCCATCTAATTTGGCATCTATTCCTTCTTTGGGCATCATCACTTCAGTTTACACACTGTTCCCAGCAAGGTATGGTATTCAAACGGGAGTTGTGGGATAAAGGGCTGCAGAGGTGAGCCTAGGGGTTGGGGTGGGGAGGAGAAACCACACATTAGCTAGAGAGGTTCTGTTTCTTCGGAAGATAAGGCACTGACAGAAAATTTCTTAGGTAAAAGGCTGCATAAGAATCTCTTGCCATTTACAAAAAGAAACGTGGTCATCCATAAATGGTCCGTATCTAGGCTCAGTTAGGTAGACCCTGAAAAGTTAAGGACTGATCCCTCGAAGCTACATGATTACCAGAAACAATTATAATTCATTCTGAGGCCTTATGGCACGTTACGAAAAGAGGGAGGAAAACAGTCTGGGCACAAAAGGCATCAGACATTGCTTGTTTTATTCCACTTGTCAAAGAAAGTGGACTGCTCAACAAGCATCATCAAAAAGATAGTGCTGGCTCAGAATTCCAAATTCTCTTGATGGTAGATGGCCATGATGGGTGTATCTATTTTTTCCCCCTTTGGAGCTCATGCACAATTTAAAAAATGCTACCAGCAACAGTCATAAAGAGCATATAGAAGTCCTCACCTATGGCTACGCCTAAGGTTCTTCAAAGAGAGGGTTATTTAATGTTCTCGATAACCGCAATTTCCTCGCCTGCGCAGTGTGGCGTCAGTCCATTCAAATAGATACTCTCAGTTTTCAGTAAGGGAGGCAAGACATCCCTCTCGCTGGCTAGGTGATTCACAGACAGGGTCCTCCTACAAGGAGTCAGCTCTTGGTTGTGGTTCCCGGCAAGCTCCGCGGACAACTTCCGCTTGATGGAGGTGGCGCGTTGGAACTTGTCGTAGATCTCCACACTCAGGCGCCTCCTGGTCTCCTTGAACTCGGCTGTGACGTTGGCCGTCCACTCAGCGGCATGGGCTCTGAACTCTCCCACCTGGAGCATCACGCAGAGAAAACACAGAGAGACACCCACATGACAGTCAGCATTTTGTGTGCTTTATCTTCGGATTGTTTTATTGTCGTGTTTTTTTCAAACAGGAAGATGGTAGTAGCCCTTTGTGATACAGGAGGTCTGAGAATTGGTGTAATTAGGCACGTTGTGCAGGGCGACACTCCACCTTCTAGAGACAGGGCTCTAAAAATTAATCTGGGAACTTAAAACTCTCTGACCCGGATTGTATTAGAGGTACTAGATGTGCTTGTTTTTTTGTACACCGATCCTGCCATGGAAACTGCTGCTGCTGTAAAATGGCAATCTCTAACTCTTTAAAACGTTCTGAGTTACTTTTTTCATCTGTAATTTCAAGAAGTATTTGAATGTAGAAAAGGCAGTGAGACACAGTAGGAGCAGCAAGCCTGAGTCAAAGCCTGGAATGTGAACCCAGGTGATCTAGGTGGTTCTGGAAGCCATGCTGTGTGCTCGGGATGCAAACACAGGTTTGAGAGAGCAGAGGTGGTGTGTGCAAGAGCTCTGTATCCAACCCCACATTGGTCAGTGGGGAATTCTCTGTTTACTAAATACGCAGTAAAACATTTTGTTTCTGCTTTCAGGGAAAGCAAAGGAATGAGAACTGGCAAGCCCACTGGGAGGCCCACTTGGAGAGTAAGTCCAAGGACTAGTTTCTCAATGAATGTTTGTGGAATCAGTGAAGTTACTCACTTCCTCGGGCGTAGAACAGGCGTCTTACGGCACACACATCTTCTCCCTACACTAACCGTACTTTCTGCCACCTCTATTTTGATTATCATTAATATCTTTACAAAAATGGTCTTATATTAACCATGGTTTTGCAAATGGCTTCCCCCCCCCTCTGAGCCAATTTTAGTCATTTCTCCCTATTAGTATCCATTATTCTACCTCCTAGTCTATTATCAGCTGATAAAAATGGGATGTGGGATGAGAGCCTCCGGTTCAGCTCTATTACTCACAGTTTGTGTGCCCACTGGCGAGCAGTTTTACCTTTTTTGAGCTTCAGATTCCTTATCTATAAAATAAGGGTGCTAACAGTCTATCTCACGGGAGAAATGTGTGTGTGTGTATCCTTAAAATATAAAGGACTACACAATGACTAATTACGACAACGAGGCTGGAGATACTATAGCTTGCCAAGGGTACTTTGAGAGCTTAAAGGAAGAGGACCAGATATAGACTAAGTGATACAGAACTGAAAAAATGGGACATTTCCCCCTGCAATATAATTCACAGGTTCTAAGCATCCAGTGGCGCCATGGTCTGAGGTCGCTTTGCAGCTCTCCCCAGAAATACGATGGATTACTTAACCTCTGAGTTATATGGATCTTTAAGTCATGAGGTGCTTTGGGCATGTTGACGGCACACATAAAAGATACAGCTGAACAGGGGCGCCTGCCTTTGGCTCGGGTCATGATCTCAGGGTCCTGGGATCAAGGCCTGTGTCAGGCTCCCTGCTCAGCGGGGAGGCTGCTTCTCCCCGTCCCTCCCCTACACTCGCGTGCGTGTCTGTGCTCATGCGCGCACACTCACTCTTTCTCTCTCAAATAAAATCTTTTTTGTTTGTTTGTTTGTTTGTTTTTTAAGATACAGCTGAACAGTCATCCTGGCCAGATACACTGGGTGATGTATTTCATCAGTCAAAGGAAGGCCAAGGCAAGAGAGTATTTATGTTTACCTTCTACTCATTATTATAGCTGGAATAATATTTTAAAATACGATGCATTCAATGTAAAACTCAAACATTTACTCAGAAAGGATTCTAATTATTAACAAAGGTCTATGTCATTGGATTGTGTAAAATTCTGTATGTATATACAGTGCCTACTGTGTTAGGTGTTGCTCTTTTTTAAAAATGTTAACTTATTTAATCAACTCGATGAGGATGATTCTATTATTTCCCCCATTTCACTGAGGCTAGGAGGTTAAAAAACTTAAGACACACAGTAAATATGTGGTGAAGCCAGAATTCAAACTTGGAGGTCTAGTTCCGTCTTATTATTCTGTCTTGCCAGGACAATCTTTCTTACTAATTTTAAGGACTAAACATCTTTTGGAGGAGCACAAGGAAAATTCACATCATATGGAAATCCATCCTGTAGCAGTTATACTAGGGTGAGGACACCCTGCCATAATTTCCTAAAGATACTGGGAGAATAAAAGTTTTTCCAGTATCTGCCCTCGGGCTACTTATCTAAACCAACAGTAGTATCTGCTCCCTCTCTGTTGTGCCCTGATCTTTCTACTATTCTTCATGATACTGGATTTAGGCAACATAGCCACTCAAACTCAAAGCTTGAAAATAAGGCAGAAAAACAAGAGAAAAATAAAAGAGAGTCCCTCAAAAATGAAACCAACACCATCAAAATAATTAACTTATTCCCATTCCTTAAAAAAAAAAAATCCTGACCTTATAGAATTGTCCATAGCAATGTATTCATTACTGACCAAATAACAGTGTCCTGAAGTACAGACCCATTTCTGTTAATGAGGCTAAAATTGTATATTCAAACTCTGAAGGTGCTTTTTTTTGTTTTCAATGAAATTAGAGCGTCACATTTATATAAGTCAAACTTTCCTTGATTGAAATGTTAATGCTTGCGGTGCTCTGGATAATTACAGTTAATCCTTATGCACTAAAACATTTTTGTTTCATCGGATTTTTATTAAAAAAAAATCTTTCAATAACTTAATCAAATAGTATCTCATCTCCCTAAAACTAAGCAATCTACACCACTTAGTAACAAAGCGGAGGACTAAAAATGAGCAAAAATAGCACCTAAAAGATCATAGCTAACGTTCCTAAAACTCATACACTTGACTCAGAGTAGAGGTCTACCCCCGGATTCCAGGAATTCTTAACTTTTACACAGTACGCCCAGGTCACATGATTTGCTTTATAAGAAAAGGAGGAATATGGAGTGCTACAGTCACTTGCCCTCTAACCTGGAAGGGAACTGTTCTCATCCTTGTCACTAAATCCAGCGGACCATTCTCTGTCCCTGTTTTGCCTGATCTTCACAGCTGCTAAGGGTTTTGCTGACTCCTCCCTCCCTCCCAATCTTTGGTCCTAGTTATCAAATCAGCACCTCTCAAGTTGCTGCTTTATCATTCAGGCTAATTCTTCTCAGTCAGCTTGGGGGCTGCTTTCTCTTAGCCTTTCCTTGACTAGCTCTGCTCCACAGGGTTCTCTGCTTCTCATATCCTTCCAATGGATGACTCCCAAATCCATATTTCTAGGTCTAATCTCCCTACCGAATTCTGTATCTGTATAACTGACTGCTTGGTAAACACCTTCCCTTTAGATGATGTGCAGGCATCTCAAACTCAGCCTCTCTCCAAATGAAGTCATTTAACTCCTCAAACCTGTTCTTACCTAATTTCTTATCACAGCGAACAGCACCATTAACCACTACGTTTCCCAAGCTGAACTTCAATATCATCCTCTGTTCTTCCTCTCAGTCTTACATCAAATCAGCCCTGAGTCTCGCTGATTTACACCTCTTTTTCTCTCAGTTTCTTTCACCTCTCTCCATTCCTGTGGTCAAAACTGTGGTCCTGTCCTGAAGTACTACCTCAGCAGCCCCCCTCCACCTCCCTCCACATGCATTATCCATGCAGCAGCCCGAGTGTCCTTTCATAGACTCTTATTGATCAGGCACTTTCCCTTGCATAAAACCATTCAATTGATTCCCGTTTCCCTTAGGATAAAATCCAAACTCTTAAAAGTGGCTCATATGGTCTAGGGTCTACCTCTTTAGCCTCACTTCTAAGTCTACTCTGGGGGGGCCATCCTGAACATTTATTTCCTCAAACATGCCACTCGTTCTTTTGCCTTTATTAATTCATTGCTCATGATTTTCTCTATTCAGAATACTGTTCCGCAGTCCTTCTCTAGTGCCCACTGCATTTCCTACCCAACCTCAACTAGATCTCTTCAGGTCTACCATTCCCTGCCCCCCAGACCACGTCAGGATCATTCCAGCAGTCTGTACTTCTCTAGCGTTACTGACGTGTATTACAACTACTAGTTTAATTGCTGTCCTGGCTTCAAGGCAATAGAGAAGAATAAGTCTGCCATCTCTTGTTCAGCTTTCCCAGAAATTAGAAGAGTGTACATAGTTGGAATTCAGTATTTGTTGGACAAATGAACGAATGAATGGTAGAAAAAAAAATCAATCGTGTTTGGGAAACATGCTCCAATAAGAAGAGTGTGATGTGCGTCTTGGTTGACTCTAATGGGAGAATCCTGTTCCTTTCAGGAGAGAGATGCAGCCGGATCTATTCATAGTAAAGGTTCAAAGTATGTCTCCTCAGACTTTTTACTCTTTGTAAAATCTCCTCACCATTCTAAGAAGTCTGTGATGCCAGCAATGTCTCATCTTCAACGTGAAGAAAATCATTTAAGTCAGATTTCCTTCTCCCCACTAGCCCCCTAACCTCTGTCGTCATTCTCACCACTCTACATGACAATACCTGACTAGGCCACCCCACCATCCTTGTGGAATGTAACCTTTAAAGTTAAAGAATGCTTTTACATTAGAAAAATCACCAACATCTTTGTCAGCAACTATGAATACTTTTTAAGCATCTATAGCTTTCTAAGGTAGCAAAGTCTCATGATTATAGTGGTATTTGCCTCCTCAGTAGTGGTTCCAAGCCCTACAGTTCACATCCTCTAAAGCATCTCAAATAATACTAAGAAGGCCCTTGGAATGGTAGCAACATAATTTAAAATCAAGCACTTGCCATATATTTCAATGCTTTTAGAGCAATTTTCCTAAATCACTTAAGGTTGATAGGATGGCCTAAGAAAGATGGAAGTTCACTATTCTAGAAACTGGTAATTTATGAAGTTCACAGGAGGCTCATTTGTAACCATAAAGAATATTTATCACCCCACTGACTCCAACCAACCAACAACAAGGCAGATTCTTTGAGGGTAAAGATTACTGGTTAACTTCTTATCAAGCTCAGCCTTTCTACCTACTCATTCCACACTGCAGCATTTGGGACAGTGCTTTGGATAGAGTCATTGAATAAAGTTTAGTTTCCCCAACCTAGATGGTAAGCCTAATGACAGAGACTATGCATCTTATTTATTTCTTCTGATAAAAGTATCCAACGTGGTCATTTGAACAAACTAGACTCTTGCATACTTTCTGACTGTCGAGTGAGAAATCTGTGACCGTTGACTGACACAGCCCTCTTCCTATGTACAAACACTCTCAGGGGCTCTCCAGTAAAGCTGCGTATGTCCTATATCAGTGTGTGTTGGTACAGCCTGAAGAGAAAGCAATTTATAAATCAATTTTACTAATCACTAAAATGTTCATAGCCTTTGATAAAAGTCAATTACTCCAAAGAAATTTATTCTGGGCCAGAATTTTCACCAAAGGAAAAAATATGTATGAAGATAGTCTCTGAACCACATACATATTTTTAAAGTTTTTAAAATTTATTTAAGTAATCTCTACACCCAACATGGGGTTTGAACTCATGACCCTGAGATCAAGAGTTGCATGCTCTTCCGACTGAGCCAGCCAGATGCCCCTGAACCATATATTTAACAGCATAATATTGAGATTAATAAAGGTCATTTAAGAAGTCAATGTTTATGAGACATCCTCATCTATAGAAACCCTTTTCTGCTACTATGTGTTAAATAAAGTGATAAAGGAAATAAAATTATATCTTTATTTTGATTACAACTGTGCAAAATAATGAATGTATATAGGCAAGGGTAGTAAAAGTAACAGTATATAAAAATGGAAACTGTAAATTTCAACAGTCACATAGGGAATATCTATTATGGACCAGGCCCTGGGCTTAGCGCTCTCTTGAGTTGCAGAAATTTGAATAGTTTTTTTCCTTTTAAATCTCCCCTTACTGATGTTATAGTACTACCTATGCACATTCAGTGTCCAGCATACCCAACCCCGAGTAAAGCTCATGAGGGCAGAGTTCTCTATGGAATGCTTTTTATTTGTTCAACACATGCATCAGAATTGGATTGCAATTGCCACTGGGAATTTTTCTTATCCAGATATCAAAGTGAAACAAACCCTGAAGGAATCTTTAATGTTACAAAGAAAGAAAAAAATGAGAATCAGTAAGATGAAAAGGCAACCTACAGAATGGGAGAAAATATTTGCCAATCCTCTTATCAGATAAGGGGCTCATATCTAGAATACATAAAGAACTCCTACAACTCAATAGCAAAAAACTAACCCAATTAAAATAATAGGCAGAGGATCTGAAAAGACATTTTTCTTTTCTTTTTTTTTTTTAAGACTTATTTATTTTAGAGAGGGAGAGAGAGAGCATGGGGTGGGGAGGGGCAGAGAGAGAGAGGGAGAGAGAGAGAATCTCAAGCAGACTCCCTGCTGAGCAGGGAGCCCAATGTGGGGCTCAACCTCACAACCCTGAGATCATGACCTGACCTGAAATCAAGAGTCAGATGCTTAACCGACTGACCCACCCAGGCGCCCCTGAATAGACAGTTTTCCAAAGAAGCCATACACATGGCTAACATGTACATGAGGTGTTTATTAACACCATGCATCATCGGGAAAATGCAGTTCAAAATGAAAATGACGTATCACCTCACAACTGTTAGAATGGCTAGTACCAAGAAGATAAGAAAGAACAGGTATTAGCAAGGATGTGAAGAAAGGGAACCCTTGTGAACTTTTGGTGGGAATATAAATTGCTGCAACCACTGTGGAAAACAGTATGCAGGTTCCACAAAAAATTAAAAATAGAACTAGCATATGATGTAGCAATTCCACTTCTCAGTATTTATCCAAAGAAAATGAAACCACTTACTCAAAAAGCTATATGCACCCCCATGATCACTGCCACATTATTTACAACAGCCAAGGCATGGAAACAACCTAAGTGATCATCAGTGGATTAATGGATAAAGAAACTGTCACACACACACACACACACACACACACACACACACACACACACACACACAGGAATATTATTCAGCCATAAAAAATGAAATCTTGCCATTTGCAACAACATGGGTGGAACCTGCGGGCATTATGCTAAGTGAAATAAGTCAGACAGAGAAAGACAAATATCATATGATTATGTGATCTCACTTACATGTGGAATCTTAAAACACACACACACACACCCCCAAGCTCATAGTTACAGAGAAGAGATTGATGGTTGCTGGAGGCAGGGAGTAGGGGTGGGGGGTAGTCAAAATGGGTGAAAGGAGTTAAAAGGTATAAACTTCCAGTTACAGATAAATCATGGGGATGTAATGTACACCATGACAACTATAATTAGTAACATTGTACTGCATATTGGAAAGTTGCAAAGAGAGTAGATCTTAAAAGTTCTCATAGATAAAAAAATTCTGTAACTATGTGTGGTGATGGATATTAACTAGACCTGTG
>NC_138374.1:102335049-102385962 GCF_054177405.1 Leptonychotes weddellii
GAGCTAGAGTTTATCCTTGTAAGTTGTATCCACCTCATTATGAAAGTGACTACTTTGGAGAGCACGTTTTTGTGCGTGTGTTTGTTTTGTTTAATCATAGACATGTAAGTCAAGTACCTATCCCCAGTTCTTAGAACAACCTTACCAGAGGAAGCAGTCCAAATGGAGTTGCTTTAGACCAATCCAATATGATGTTTAATAATTTAAATGGATATCTCCATTTGGGGGAGAATATATTTGCATATGTTGTATATTTTTTATATATTGGGTATTATTATCACGTCAACTGGTTTTCTGCTGGTTTGGTCTCTGCACTCAGGAGAGGGAACACCCAACAGAATAAACCCATCTAGAGTGACAAACAGACCCCTACAATATGCCACCAAGCCAGAGGTTGAAGAGTGAAATGGCTGAGGCAGGAAACTTTGAGAAGATGACCAGTGGATTCTAGGAGCAATTTGCTTTGATCACCTAGCATCAAGTTGTCCCCTTTAGCTCTGTAATTCCCTTAGGTTATCCTCAAGCCTTCCACAAAGCTATAGACTGTCTCAGCCTCATATTAACTGTATTATGAGGAATAAAGTGAGGAATCTCTATTCCTGATTGGCTTGAAGTGGCCCCAGAGAGAGCTTCAGCAGCTATGACATGCCCAGATAAGGAAAGAACAGGGAAATCCAGAACTACAGTCTGGTGTGACCACTGACAAGTGTAATAAGGACAGGCGTTTGGAACATGCAGCACAACCAACTGGTCTGTCTTCAAGTTGAGATAATCAGTCTACAGTTTATACATAATTGAATGGAATTTTGACAAGTTTTAGCCAAGTACTGAATAAAGCAATGTTTAGCCAAATATGATTTTGCCTAATGCGTAGGTCATAATCCAATGTACAGATTATAATATGAAAATTATAATATTTGTAGAAACTGGCTTGTAAATCCAGTTCCTTAGACTAATAGATTAAACCATATGGAATTGTGATTCTTAAGGTCAAAATGGTTGAATGTCAATAATTTCATATAGTTCAACCTAATAAATTTCAAAAATATAAGGATATTTGCTCTTTTATATTTGTGATTACTTTGGTGTTAGACATTAGTTTTATGAAACTCAACATCAGTTCAAGATTCTTTCTTCTAGAAAGTTTACATATAGAACAGATTCAATATCACTGGACCCAATCCTGAATGACGGCAGAGATTGCTTTTTTACAGAAACAGGACTATCTGGTCTCTGTACAATTTAAAATCCATCCATAGTCTCCTTGCTTCAACTGTTACTTTGATGCTTCTGTTCTAATAAAACCACTAGTGAATCTTAAATAATATAAAAGCAGATAACATAGTATCTTAAATATTATAAATTCAGACGATATACCTAAGTTCATCAAAGATTTGGAAACTAATACAAAATTCACCAAATATGAGCACAATACATAAAATTTTAATCCTCCAAATTATTATCATGACTCTTTCCTTGAATTGGAGCAATGTTTATGTTTTACCAGATTAGTCAAAATAGAAGCAGTTATAATCTCTAGCAAACAGCTCCTTAATTTTAGTGGCTTAAAGAACAAAGGTTAATCTCTCACTCAGGCTAACTGCCTACATGTCACTGGTGTTAGTCAGGGACCCAGGCTGACGATGCACCATGGTCTCCTATAGTCACTGTGCCGGAGGCAAGTACACTCTTGGTGGGGGGCTCACAGGTGCAATTAAATCTTCTTTTTGTTCTGCTCATATCAGTTCTGGGCACAAGTCATTGGCCAGAACTATTCATATGGCTCACCAAACACAAGGGGAAGAAGTGCAATCCTCACACGTGTCTGTGAGGAGAAACACATATTTCATGAATAGCACTGATGGACTAACACTTTTACTGGAAGAAGAACAGGGAATCTTCCTTGTTGGGAAACAGATTTTATATCTGTGTGTGTGTGCATGTACACATGATCATTCATTGGAAGCCATTCTTCGGGTTCAAATCAAGTTTAGGCAGGAAGAACTAAATTCCTTTACTATGATCATTCATTGGAAGCCATTCTTTGGGTTCAAATCAAGTTTAGGCAGGAAGAACTAAATTCCTTTACTACAATTAGGGTGCCATCCACTAAACACTAAACAAATCACCACACTTTGTTGCAAAAGATGATCAAATAATCCCTGATTAAAGTTCAAAGTGGGCCCCCTACTCAGCTCCAACTGACCACAAACAAATCTTCTTTTAGGAAGAGCCATCTATGAATAGGAACTAAAAACAAATTTATTTTGTTGACCCATCTTTGAAAACATACTTGCTTGTGTTCTCAGCAAACACAAGCTTGATGTTTTGTAAAATTTGATGGATTTTATTTTTATTTTTTTAAAGATTTTATTTATTTATTTGACAGAAAGAGAGAAAAAGTACAAGCAGGGAGAGCGGCAGGGAGAGGGAGAAGCAGGCTCCCCGCTGAGCAGGGAGCCCGATGCGGGGCTCAATCCTAGGACCCCGGGATCATGATTTGAGCTGAAGGCAGAGGCTTAACCAACTGAGCCACCCAGGTGCCCAAATTTGATGGATTTTAGCTCTGAATACAGGCAAGCACAATACTTTGGTTTGATGAAGAAAGTCCAAAAACAATTTTGAAAGCAAAGTTCATGGTGACCACTATTCCTAACACAAATTCTCAGAACAGATGACGGTATCAAAACAGTCAAAAGAGATAACATTATATCTTGATGCATTAAATCCCCATAATATGCTCTCTAGCGAAAGAAAATAAAATTACTTATAAAGTGCTTTGAGGCAAAACCTATTAAGTTATTTTCCTATTATGTACAAATGAATAGAAAAAAATTACTCTGAATATCCATTACGAGATAACATTCTGTGAAATACCTGGAGCAAAAACAAGTTACAATTTAGAAATAGTGACGGTTCAATCTAAAAGAGAAAAAAAAAGAAAGGAATCTTCCCCCATTTTTTTTTAAGTAAAATTTGAGCTACTCCTTCCCAGTTTAATAAAAGGAAAAATACAAATAAGATTCTACCTCAGTCCATACATGAAGACACCAGAAAATCTGCTGCTCTAATTCAAGAAAAGAATTAAGATAATAGTAATGTGGGTAGATTTAAGGAACATTTAATGCAGAACCTAGTTTTCAAGTCCAGAGAACATCCAACATACTTGAAATTCTTGCACTCACTTTTTCCTAGACATTTCATATGGACTCTGGGTTTATGATTAAATTCTAGCAATATACATAACCTTAATGTTTTCTTGTTTACCTTTTCTTTTATTTTTACTTTTTATTTCAGCCAGATGAGATGTTTAGACATATAAGCATTCATAGCATTTCCCAATAATATATGATGGTATCTAAAGGATAGAGCTTTACAGGATTCCTTGATTTGGGATAGTAATTTGATACTAATTACTTCAGAAACCCAGAAGGAAAAGAACAAGCATCTAGTAAGCACTTAGCCACATCCCACACTCTACCCACTAAATCTTTATAAAGCAGCCTCATTAAGGAGGTTAAATCTCACTTTATAAGAATATGGAGACTCAGACAGATTAGGTATTTTGGTGAAGTTTGCAAAGCTAGTAAATAGTTGAGATAGTTTTAAATCTCAGTTCCAAGGGCTCCAAAGCCCATGCACTTTTTAGAAATCATACAAATAATTTGCATGCATTTAAAAGAATGTTAAAACTTTATATTTCAAGAGATCACTGACTTGTACCATAACATGGTGACCAAACGAAATTCACAAAGCCCTTTTCTATAGCTACATAGTAACAGATGGGTCAGATTTGGGTACTTATTTGTAATGTGTTGATATTACCTACATATAAAATAATAAGAAAAAAATAGCAATAACAATTATCCATACCTAACTTTTTTAGGCACTTGGGAGGCAGCATAGCAAAAAAAAGACAGCTTAGCAAAAAGATTGGGCCACGGAGTCATGCCATCTGGGTTGATTACAGATTCTACCACTTACTAGCTTTATAACCTTAAGCAAGTCATCTTACCTCCCTGTGCTTCAGCTTCCTTATTAGCAATTATTATTTAACAGCTGAGCACTTTGCCTCATTATCTCATTTAACATTAAAAAAAGAAATAAAGTATATTCTAGAAGAAAAGTACTTCCATTTTTACCACTCTCAAATCCAATTTTGTTTTTAGCATATATTTTGACTTGTAAGAGCTTCCTAACACTGGACCTGCAAAGGTTCATGGATGCAATATAATCCTGGGATGATCTAGAGACATAATTTGGGGTCTTGATTCTACAGAAATGGCTGTCCATAAAATTTAGAAATTAGACACGTGCTAGTTGGTGTGTAAGAGTTACTGTTGCCTCAAAGCAAAATTTAAGTTTTACATTGTTATTTGTTGTTTTATTTATCTTTATTCTCCTTTCCAAATTTCTATTTACTAATACTAAATAGGTAATAACTTGCCCAGCTGAGGCTCAACCTGGAAAAAGAAGGACCCTTCTCTTCGGCACAACCAAGCAGAGTCAAATATAGACCAGCAGATAAACCTCAAAGTCTGATTGCTCTGAGCTTTTCCCCATAGCACAGTGAGGGACACCTCCCTCCCCATGGGACAGAAAAGAAGGGCCCTTTATATCTGCCTTATTTTAAGTGATACCGCCTGCCTTGATTTTATTTTATTCTTACCCTTTAGCCAAAGAGTTATATGCACTGAAATATAAACCTGTGAAGTCTTATGATCACTGTATATTGTGCCCATAGTCCAACTTCAGTTATTTACAACTACTTTAGCATCTCAACAGAGAACAACAAAAATATACCAAGAAAAAATTTGAACTAAACAGTAATGCGCCCCCCGCCCCCACCTCGCCCCATGCTGGAAATCAAAGCAAGGACTACAAAATCTGATATGCTGTTTGAAGGTTAAAGAAAGGAAGGGAAGGGAGGAAGAGGGGGTGGGGAGAGAAAAGAAAAAAGTAAAAGCAGGCTATTTTTGGAACTAATCAAAGACTAAGTGCCTTCTTAGTCAAAACTCCTTTTTCCATCTCTAGAAGTAAAGGCAACATTATAAAGATCAGTTAGGAAATGCACCACCTATGGAATCTTCCCAAAAAAGACATCAGCCTCAAATTAGCACCAATGAAGTTACTCCCAGAAACTAATGCAGCACTCATCATATAGTACTTAGTAAGTATTTTTTAAATGAGTGATTTAAGAATGAATTAGATGTTAAATAATCTCCCAGCTGGTCTCCACGCCTCCAGTCTTTTTCCTGTCCTGCCATTTTGACGCTGCCATCCCACAGCTCACCTCCCATCCCCTCACCGTCCATATGCACCGCGTATGCATGCCCAGCAGTACCCAGGATCAGGACTGCTAACACTGCTCAACCCCATACAGCACCATGCACATAGTTTTCTGTCACTTGTGCTCCAAGGGCTCCTATTTCCATAAAAAAACCCTGGGTGTTGGCCTTGGAAATTGGGTTTGATGTGCCCAAAGAACCGTCTTAGAATATACCCACTCCACGGCACAATCCCAGGAGGCAATGTTTACGCTTTTTTCTTCCTACAGGACTGGCACCCCTGGAGCACAACCTCATAGGGAATTCTAGTGACTTATCTGTTTTACGTTTGATTCCTTTTCTTCTCCATTGTCTTTAGCTAATCTGATCCATCACTTCAATTATCCTCGCTTCAAAACTCCAACTCCTTTGTCCTTCCAACAGACCCGACTGTGAATCAATGTATTTGGATACATTATTTGCTGAATAGTCCTTTATAGTCACTGCGTTCTACCCCTTCCCCCTTAAATGAAGGTATTGTATGCCAGGTTCCATTTTTAGCTCTCTTGTTGACTTACTTGGCAAATCTCGATTAGGTGAATTTATCTGTACTCACAACTTACACTGTCATTTATGTAGTGATGACATCCCCAAACTATCTCTCCAGTTCCCATCCTTCTTTGTTTACACGTACATTAGCCACCTGATATCCAACACATCGTTCCATCACAACATGTCCAAAATGACATCTTTATTCCTCCCTCAGAATCTCTCATTTTCCTGTGTTTTGTAATTCCATCCAAAGCGAGAACCATGGATGTCACCCTCCTTTTCTCTTTGGTGCCCAAAGCTAACGGGTTACCAAGTCCTATTCCTTCTATCCCCCAAATAGTTTTGAAACCCACACTTTCATCTCCATCCCACTGCCACCATAGTGCCTTCATTCTGTAGTAGCTGGATTCCTGCACTAACCTCTCCCGAATGATTGTTCTGCCTCCAGCTTTGTTTCTAACCCATCTTCCTCACTGTTGACAAGATCATTCATTCCACTTACTTAAAATCCTTCAATGGCTCCCTCAGGTTTTCAGAATTAAGGCTAACCTATTTCAAAGGGCATACAAGCCTTTCCTAGTCAAAGCCCTTCTCCCATAAGAAATAACAGAAAGTGGTCTGCTGCTACCTTTCCAGGACTCAGGCTGCAAATGCTCTTTACTTGCCCATCCTGGACAGGAAAAACGGCTGCCTAGTCTCAGCTCTTTCACAGAAGGAGGCCTCACCATCCCGAATGAGGTCTGGGAAAGACCAAATGCTGCTGCCAGCTAAGCCTTCCTCCATATTCTCAGGCCCCCTGGGGCCAACTAAGTTCCAGGCACAGTCTTGGAAGCCTTCTGGCACCACAGCTTCCCAACCAAAGGCAGTTTTCACTATGATGTAAGGCCAACCTGCTAACATGAGCATCTCCATTACCACGAACCCCTCTGGAGAGTAAAACACATGACACTGGTAAAGACGTGATACTTGGCTGTCTGCTCACTGTGGGCCAGCTGCAGGGCCACGCGGTCTGACAACCTGGCATGCTGGGGGTGGGGGGACGTGGGGGTGCTCGTCTCACATATGGACAGGAACACTCCAGACATGGGAACGTATACATCAATCAATACAAGACCTATGCAGAAATCACAGGCTTTTCAAATGAAAGGCCTGTAAACAGTAGAAAATGATGCATAAGAAGGATGCACGATTCTGTGCTTGCTTCAAAATTTCCCTTCTGACTTTTGTGGTCACATTTTTCTTTTTATTATAGCTGCCTCAGATAGTGGTTTTATTGTATTATCCAGAATACCTAAGTAATCTTTATTTTCTAAATGGAAACATCATTTCCTCAGAAGAGGGTACATGGCTTAATAGGAAAAGATAATTAGTCATACAATTCTTCTTGTTGAACATGCGCCTACTCTCCATTAAACTTTTAAAAATAATGAGACAAATAAACACTTTTACAGAAACTCATGTGTCTCCATGGAAAAAGGGTTGAGGTCATTATTATTTCCCTTGAGGAATGCAGATCAACTATAATTATGTATGACATTTTGAAACAATGCAGTATTGCTTCAACCAACTATTTCTTCTGCAAATATTTCATATGGATTAGCTATACCGACATATTTTATCTCAGCATGTTCATTAAAAACTATTTTTCCTTATTTCTAACCATATTTTCATTAAAATTAGTCCTCATTGGAAACAAAAGATACTTTAGCATTAAAAAAAAACAGAAATAAGGCCACATATGATTAGATGTATATATTTATACTCAACTGATATGGTTTAAGAATATTTTTTTTAAATACATAACACATTATTAGGCAAAGTATTTTCATTTGGGGAAAATGTATGTTTTAATATTATCACTTGCAAATTTAATGCTATATATTATTTTGTATATTCTATATTACATTTTTAATAGACAGAATTTCAAGTTATCAAAAATATGCAGCATTTTTATTCATCAAGACTGAAAACTAGATAAAACCTTGTTGCTTCTGAACATGTAGGAGGTTTGTAAAGGGTACAGTATCTGGAATGGTTTAGGGACAGAAGGTAAGGAATACACAGAGAACAGCCACCTGGCATGCATGGTCCATCTACGTAAAGATGACAACTCGAATGTATTTAGTTGTGTTTTATTTAATTATGCCCTTTTGGGAGTTATTTCAAAATAAAATGATCGAATAATCCTTCTTCCATTGCTGTAGACATTTTTGTAGTATTTCCGTTTGTAAAACATTTAGCTCTGATCATCTATAGCTCAGTTATAAATTGTCTGTCCCTTTCTTTCTTCACATTCCTCTGTTGAATCTGTAACTCAACTCTGTCATTTCCCTAAACTGCATTATAAATAAATTAGAAAACACACATCTGCTCAAACTGGCAGCTCCATTTTAATTGGCTCAACCGCCCAGAGCAGCTCCAGGAGGGCTCACAGTAAATTTTGCTCGTGGCCTTTACACAGGAGCTTTCTACAGACGCAGTCACCAGAACCACATGTGAGTCCGAAGGTCAGGTGAAAGCTCAAAGACGTAGAGTAAGAAAAAAAAAAGTTTACTACTTTGCAGTGTTTAAAAGTACAAAAACACAGTGATAGATCTCCTACTTCTGTTTGAGAATCATGAAGATCACGCATAGGAAAGCACGTGAACTTGTTTTTCATGTTAAATATAGCCAGGTAACGTAGAAATTTCACTTTATTTCAAAGGATGGTGTTATGGCCCCAAATGTGTCCTCTAAAGATGCGTAAGTTGAAGCCCTAAACCCCCAATGTGACTGTTTTTAGAGATGGGGCCTTTCAGGATGTAATTAAGGTTAAATGAGGTCATAAGAGTGCATCCCTGAGTCTACAGGGCTGACTGATGTCCTTACGAAAAGAGGAAAAGCCACCGGAACTCTCTCTCCAGGCAGGTGCACAGAGAAAAGACCACGTAAAGACCATGGGGAGAAGGCAGCATCCGTAAGCTGAGGAGAGAGATCGGACCAGAAACTAACCTTGCTGGCACCTTCATTATGAACTTCCAGCCTCCACAACTGTGAGAAAATAAATGTCTGTCGTTTAAGCCCTTCAGTCAATGGTATTCGGTTACGGCAGCCTGAGCAGACTAAGGCAGATTGTTATCTCATTACTCTGGAGAACTGTGTTCATGCTTTGTACCAGCTAGTCCTAGCACAGAAAGCACTGTTTTTTTAATAGCACAGGTTTTAAACTTTGATCAAATAATCTATACCAGCATCATAAAAATACAATTTCCCACTTTTCTACATGTGCCTTAGTGGCTTTCACACTTTTTGACTGGGATCCACAATAGTCTTAGTATTTATATATGCATGTATGTATATAATATATAGTGTATTTATAATATGTATGTGTCTTTCACAAAACTTTTCCTATCTAACTGTAGAAGATCTGTTCAATTCTATTTTATTTACAATAAATGCCTGTCAGAATCAGACCAATAAATACAGAGAACAAACTGGTGGTTGCCAGAGGGATGGGGGTGGGGGGAGGGGCACAATGGGTGAAGGAGACTGGGAGATACAGGCTTCCAGTTATGTAATGACTGGGTCCACAGGCATATAAGGTACAGCATAGGGAATATAGTCAATAATATTGTAGTAGCTTTGTATGGTGGCAAACAGTAGCTACACTTGTATAGAGATGTTAAATCACTATGCTGTACACCCAAAACTAATATAACATTGTGTGTCAACTATACACAAATTCTAAAAGTTAATTAATTAAAAAAATAAACATGTGTGTATGTTTTTAACATCCACTTAAGAGCCAGTTTATGGCTAGATGTTTGAGGGTTTTTTTTTTTATGTTATCCAAAACATGTCTTAGTTACAATTTCCTTTTTTCCCTTAGCATCTCAAGATCCTTAAAAGTACACTGAAGTTCAAACAATTACAATATTCTCTCTCTCTTTCCCTCACATTCATTCTCTCTCTAACACACACACACACACACACACACACACACACACAAAATGAGTCTAACTAAGATGGAGACAAATCAATTGGGGTCCTGGGGCACCTGAGTGGCTCAGTCATTAAGCGTCTGCCTTTGGCTCAGGTCATGATCCCAGGGTTCTGGGATCAAGCCCCACATCAAGCCCCACATTGGGCTCCCTGCTCAGCGGGAAGCTTCCTTCTCCCTCTCCCACTCCCCCTGCTTGTGTTCCCTTTCTCGCTGTGTCTCTCTCTGTCAAATAAATAAAATCTTAAAAAAAAAAAAAAATCAATTGGTGTCCTGTTCAAAGCAGAACTTTTTACATGATTTAAACCAGAATGTCAAGCACATTGTCTTGCTGATTTGTTGATAATAAAAGATTTTGGTTTTATGGTGCAACTAGATATAGATTAATGCATACAGACTATGTGAATTCCTAATTGAGAAATAGGATACCCATGAAGGGAAGTGCTGGATAACTCAGTCTAATTCCTACTTATAGGCACTGTGGGAACTGATAAGAACTTATATGACGAAGAGTTTCAAAGAAAGTATTTATTTGTAGAGAGAAACTAATTTTATCATTTCCTATCTTATTCTGTTTCTTTTGGGTTTATGTTTAAAGAATCATGCTTGCTGTATCAAAGATTTTGACACTGGTGTCTCCTGGCATATGAACATCACTGGATAATGAAATGGAGGGATAATTAGAGGAAGACAATGGATACAATTGTTGCAGGTTTTGCAGATTTGTTCTCTAAAAATACTGGTAAAGTTGGCTAACACCAAAAAACCAAAAACTCAGAATTTGTAATAAGACACTACTCTGTCACACTTAACTGATAATACTTCTGGACCTGTAAATATGAAATCCAAATGTAATTTCCAAAGTATAAAATTTCAAGAACAAGATTAAAATTTTAAACTTTCCAAAACTTCATGGGTCAAAATTCTAATGTCATTTCTATATGTATAGTTGTATAAAATGGGTAAAACAGTATCTTTTTGAACACCTGAAATCCGTACACAGGGAACTTGGCCATAATGCATACAGCTTTGGGCACATAGGTATATATACCTATGTGTACTTGCACACGTTTATAGGGATATAAGAAAGAAGGAAATAATTCAATATAGTAAAAAAAAAATTCAATATTATATGATACATTTACTTTTCCATGCTATTGACATTTTGACATAAATATTTTCTATTGTATTTCTTTTTATGGAATAACATTTACCTTGTGCCCTTAAGGAAAAAAAAATGAAACAAAAAAGAAGAAATAGTGAGGAAAATATTTTAAATTACATCTTTTTTCATTATAAATTAGCCTCAGCACCTGGTACATAGGGGTGTTTAGCAAGTATCTGCTAACTGAATTACACTTTACAGCAAATTCACACCAAACATAAATATTAAAAATCTTAAATAAAAAATAAATGTCAACAAAGATGAACAGTAATGTTTACTGAATTAGCTAAATAGGAGTGCTTTTTGCACACTCCTTCTTACCTCTTCCTTTGTCTTTTTTGATATCACTCGGAGCCAGTCTCCAATCATGCTCAGGACAGCTGCAAAGTAAGCAAGCCCTACAAGGATCCAAAACCACACGACAGGCTTATAGAAGTCTAGATATTCAATATCTGATCCACCTGTGTGAGAAAAATAAAGCAGAACAAAATAACTTCATATTCATAGGAAAGTAAACAATATGGATATTTGCAAAAAGTATCAACTGAATTGTGGCTTACAAAACAGAAACCTCCACATTATTTTCTTCATTTGGGATTCTTTCCCGTCCGTATCTATTTTTCAAGAACCAGTCACTAGGTTTTTTTTTTTTTTTTTAAGTTTTTATTTTAATTCCAATTAGCTAACATCCAAGTGTTATATTTAGTCACTATGTTCTTCTTCTTTTTTTTTTTTTTTTTTAAGATTTTGTTTATTTATTTGACAGAGAGAGACACAGCGAGAGAGGGAACACAAGCAGGGGGAGCGGGAGAGGGAGAAGCAGGCTTCCCGCTGGGCAGGGAGCCCGATGCGGGGCTCGATTCCAGGACCCTGGGATCATGACCTGAGCCGAAGGCAGACGCTTAACCGACTGAGCCACCCAGGCACCCCGTCACTATGTTCTTCTTAATGAGACCTTTCATTACATCTCCAAGTCATAATGATTTGTCTTTGTTCTATGTTTCTTTTTTGTTTATTATAATCTGTCTCAACTAGTCTAGCACTTAAGTATTCCACGTGTAGTAGTTTCTCTTTCCACCTCTACTGTAACAAGTAGAAGACAGAAATGACACTTTTTTGGGTACGCATTCAACTTAGCATATTTATTACTGCCAATCAATTCATGCTACCCAATCAATACATGCTAACCAATCAATTAAAAGTAGACCTGGACAGAAGTGGTTCTTATTCTAAAATCACCAATACAATGGATTGATAACAAAAGCCTGAGACAATGCCTTGGTAGGCTAATCGGAACAAACAGTGATTTGCAGATGATACTGCCATTCATTATTCTTGGACTTTTCAGAGGAATTCCCATATATGTCACATATTTAAATCCTTGGCTCTCAAGAAAAAATTAGCAAAGGAGCTCTTCTGCTTTACTGTGACCTTTGTTACTTCTCCATCCATTTGATACAGAAACTGCACCTAGGAGAATCTGAATACATTTCAACACATCCCTACTTCAGCACATATTAATGGCACACTTAGTAACTCCCAAACGCTCCAACAGTTACTTCTCTTCAGGAGAGAGAGAAACAAGTCTCTCTCTTGAGAAATTCATAATTTACTCTGAGAAAGCCTCACAGAGACAACCATTCATAATGGGGTAGATCAAGTGACAGCAAAAAAGAATTTTTTAAAAAGTGCTTACAAGAGGACATGGAAGAAATGATTTTTTTTTTTTTTTTTTTACTTCTGGAAGGGGAAAGGTGAGAAGAGAGAAAGGGAGTCTTCAGTAATGAAGATCAAAACAGAGAAAAATTCAGTGTAAAAATATACGCCATATCCAAAGGACTTTTGGTAGCTAATGCTACATATGGATGGGGGCCAGGGAGTAGATGGGTAGAAGAGAGGAATCTAGAAAAAATGAGTTGTGTCAGCTTGTAAAAACTCGCTCCTGATGCAATGGGGCATAGGTAAAGTTTATAGGTGATAAGTCTTCTATTCACGTTTGGCCATGTGCATGGAAAGATCCAGAGAGAAGGAAAGTTGACAGGGAAGTCCCATGAGAGACTTTTGTTCTGAACTAGCCAAGAGTTCATTGTGCCTGAGTTAGGGCTGGAATGGAAGGAAAAGGCGGTAGAGCCAGCATCGTCAAGGCGGGGCTCTAGGACGACCAGAGTCCTTCTGTTGGGAGAGGATACTAGCCACTGAACAGGAAATGCAGGGGGAGGAGCAGGGATTAAAAAAAACTGGGGGCGGTGCTAGCTCAGTTAGAAGAGCACTGACTCTTGATCTTGGGGTTGTGAGTTCAAGCCCTGCTTTGGGTATAGAGATTAATAAATAAAATAAACTTAAAAAAAGTAATTCAAACTGGTACATGATAGGTCTCAAGTGCTTGAGGTAGCAGCAGGTGGAAGTACGCAGCAGGATCCTTAAATAAAGATATAATGTGTAACAGGGCAGAGCAGGAAATAAGGACTGTAGTGAGAACGACACAGAGATGGGATGCTGGGAGGGGTCACGGAAGCACTCAAGTCACAAAAATCCAACCCATATGTTCAGAAGAACTCCTAATAAATAGCAAGTACACATTAAAGTCAGATATAAAATACTGAATATAACATGGCTATAAATTAGACTTTGAGTGGCCTGCAATGACATTTTCAAATATCAAAAGGTCAGAGTAAAAGAGAACATTTTCTATCAGGCAAGTAATATGAATAGACACAGGTTCAGCTTGCTTTGGGGACAAAAAAATAATTTAAAAAGCCCAGCTTCCAAATAAATAATGTGACTTTCAAAATATTGTAGAAATTTTACCTTGTGTAGAATTTCAAAAAGTATCATTTCTGGGAAGGATTGTGGAGGCCAAATGCATCTCATGATGGTTAAGACTTGGCCCAGCGGGGTAGCAGCTCTACAAATTCACAGAAGTGACTTAAGAAGTGCGTGTGGAAACTTGTTATGTGATAGGCTCGCTAGCGAATTCCATTTTTCAAAGGTTTCCATTTCATTGAAACCAAAATGACATTTTTTTCCAAGTACTTTCTCTTTCAAAACCAGAAAAATCTTCATCCAAATAGTTGTGACTCACTTAACACATAAGTTCACCAACATGTTAACTTTGAAAGTTAGTTCATACTCAAGATGACTTTTTAGAAGTCTTCTTTCTTATAAACAGGATGTCACAGTTTGAAAAGAGTAAATTAGCTTAATCACCGAAAGGTCTATATTTGGGTAAAATGTTCATCCCACAAGTTCCAGTGGATTCTAAGCCTGAGCATGGGGGTGGAGAGTTTCCCATTCCCGCTCTTAGGATAAAATACTGGTGGTCAAAGGATTTGGGAAAAACTGATGTACACAGGAGTGTTGTCCAACAACTCACAAGTCCTATTCACTTCCTGGTAGCCAAGATTTATGAATTAATTTCTACATTATTTCATCCACTTGATCCAAGAATCCAAATTAAAATATCTGTAATATTAAGATAAACTCACTTAAAAGGAGCTGTTAGTCTTATTTTTAAATCAGGAAATGCCAACAAAAATTTTTTCTGGCTGTTGTAAGCATCAATTTTAGTCTAGCTAAATTCGGGAAATCTGAACATGGGTGGGTCTCTCGCTGATTAAGAACCTAGGGTAATTTCTCTGTCCTGGATTCACTGCCTATGCCCCCCACCCCCATCTCCACTCGGCTACTCTGTTTTTTCCCCTCCTTCCACAGACTCCTGAGATGTAGCCTGCAGGATGTCACGACCCACTCTCCCCTCCTGGGCTCCTCACCCACTTGGCAGGATAGGTCACCTCACGCTGTTTGTTGCTACTGAAAATACACACACAAGTCCTTTCCATTTTCAGACCTTTCTAGCTAATCCTTATAGGAGAGCAGACAGATGGTAATAAAAATAGCAAAGAGGGGTGGAGGTACAAAGGTTCCAGGAATCTTACAAACTGTTCCAAATAGTAAAGTAAATCTCTTCCTGACGCTCATGATACGTGATGGCACCATTTTTCTCTGGATTTCTCCTTAGTGCTTAAATAAGGAGATCAGCCAGAATCTAATCTGATCTAGCAGATTAAACTTCTAAAAATAGAGCTCAGGAAAGGTTTATTATTATTATTATTACTGTTATTATTACTTACAGCATTATTGCTAGGAACCCATTTTAGCAATAGTGGGTTTCCTAAACATTTGCTTGGAACAATCCCTCCATCTAGCATTAACAAAGCCATCTCCTACCTGGGCCCAAAGAATCACTGCTTAGGGGGCAGAACAGCCCACGAGACTATAGTAGGTACATACAGGTTTTTTAAATAAAGGCCCTGCTAGTCCTCTATAGCTCCATCTCTGCTCATTTCAGCTGATTTCCGAAATATTCAAAATCTGATTGAGAGAGAAGAGTGAAAAGTAAGACTTCCTGATTGCCCACCTAAATGAAATCATTCCACCCTAAAGCCCTGGGGGGCAAGTGGTGAGGGGAGTTGTATTCCCACTCCTCACATTTCCACTGATTGATAGGACAGGGCTATTAGACCATTCACTATAGATTTAAGCCACATCTCTGGCTGCCTTTATCAGTAATTAAGCTGATAATTCAATTGCTATCACTCTCATAGTCTGTTCAGAACTGAGGAGTAAAAGACCATTTTTGTATTGGCTCCTAGAAATCCCAACAGTAAGTAGCCCCACTTAAAATAGAGGAGTCATAGTCTCAGTAGGTAAAAGAACATGTGTCAGGCCACACAGGAAAGGAGGCAGCAGAACTAGAATTCAAACCCAGGGCTCCCTGGCTCCAAAACACAGGCTTTTCCCCATTGACCAGGTTGTCCATGTCACCTATGATCTCAGCTACTGTCCTTCCTATCATTTGTCCACCAGCTCTTTGTGTCCATACTGCATGGTAGACACTTAGCTAGGGCTGGAAACACTAAGTCAAACAAAGCTGATAATCACTGCCTCTTCCCCTCCTTCCCCTCAACAGTCTCACCTGGAAACCAGGTGGGTCTGAAGATAAGTACTATTGAATAAGGGACAGGTGGGGCTAGGGAGGGGGATGTGATCAGGCTCACAAAATCCAAAATGTGGGAGATGAAAGGAAACCAGAGAAAAGGGAACAAACCAGACCATCCTGTCCTAGGTGTCAGAGGGGAGGTCTTATTCTAACAGCTACTTGTGACCAACCTAGAATTACCAGACCCTAAAAAGGAAGTAAGCCATTGAAGGTGTATCACTAGTCCTTACTCAATGGTGCTATCAATAGAGATGTTTGATAGATTTAAGCTCCCTGGCTAGCTTTCTATAAAAGACCATCCTTAAAAGCCCTCAGTGACGACCCTGTTGGGATTCCTCTCACGCCTGAGAGCTTTTTTCCTGTATCCTCACTTAATAAACTTCTATCGTTTTACTCACTCCCCGTTGTCCGAGAGATTCATTCTTCGACTGCATGAGACAAGAACCTCACTCTGCCGCATCATTTTGGTGCCGAAACCTGGGATCACTCCCATCGAAGGGTGAGTAAAAGCGACTCTTTTCTTTCCTGGGAGAAGTCTCTCCCTTAGATGACCTCTTTTAACAAGCAACAAAACCCAGCACCTGTCGGCCAATTAAAGGCTAATAGCGCGGCCACTGGTCTTAAGTCTCAGGTGACAGGCCTCTGGAGAAAGGTTTGGTCAATCCCCCTTTCTCAAAAGAAGGGAATGTTGGCCTAACCCTACCCAGCTCTGCTTTCTCTTCATTGGCTTTTCTTAAGTGGCTTTCTCCCACCTCAGGGACTTTGCCTCAGGTCCTTCCAATCTCCGATGATCAGTATGCCCTTTTAATCAGGGATTCATTTCAGGAAGAGTGTTGCCTATGTAGATGTAAGACTTTTTCATTTAAAAGTGTCTTTCATGAGAACTTGGTTCAGGATGGACAGGAAAAGCGCTCAAGGGGTGAGGTGAGGAAGCATAATTGGAAATTGGCTTATAATGGGCCTGACTCATAAGGCACCATGGGGCTAGGAAAGCAAGTGCATTTACATGACCAAAAATGAGGGCTCAATCCAGAGAGCTCCAAAGAATGAGGTCATTACAAGGATTCCCTACTTTGTATAAGATTCATCGGGGAGCGCACGTAAGGACTGGCAATCCAGCGCTCAGAACCTGCCCTTTGGTTACCATGGGTGATCTTGCGGTCTCTGAGACACGTAAAAGGCTAGAGACCTGGCCCTGGGGGTCACACCCCAGGGAAGCCTCATCCATAAGCAGAACAGGCCTCCCATTAAGAGACCGTAGCTGTTTCGCTTGCATTCTTAGCCTTCTAAAAAGAATATTTCGAAGTTTAAACTGTTAACCTCGCCAAAGCCTTATGATTAGGCCAGATTTTTTTTTTGGAGGGGGGAATCCAGAGGAGAAAAGGAGGATCAGGTGACGGATAGGTAAGAGTGGCTACTCCTGCTGGCCTGAGCCCTCCTCAACCCAAGATGTTAAGCCACTCTTTGACCTTGAGTAGGAAACCATGGGACACCTTGGTTCATAGGCAAGAGCTGATACGTAGGGACGCCTTCATAGTCACCTCTCCGTAACAGGTACGGGGTAACTGACTCCTACTGGGATCTGGAGATGGGAAACAAACCATCCTCTGAGGGGACCTCTCTGGATTGGGTACTGCAAAATTGGGTAATTTCTCCTTGTAAGACTTTTCTAGTGTTTCCCATGGGTTGAACACGGTGGGTTCTTTAAGGCAAAATAAAATAAGGCATGACCTTCACGACAAGGCATGGTCTCTTCTTCAGTTCCCAAGGACTCTTCCTTGGGGTGCCTTTTAACCCACTGGAAACAATTTGGATTGCAAATTTAGGAAAAGACTGAGCTCCTGCAATGTTCACTGCATGGCCAGGGTGGGATCTATCAGGTCTCTTCTGCAGGAAACAAGGCAAATAGACGGAGCTACCCCTAGATCCATCCAGGCTTTCAGGGCTCTAAATCAGGACCCAGGCCTACAGACCTCTTGCGGAACATGTTTGGTGGTAGCCAGACAAATAAACTCCCTTCTGACATATTGGATAATTGTCTAAATAGGCCTCCTCCAAATAAACCTAGATTGCTGGAGGAAACAAAGGCCCTCCCTAGCAAAGGGGACCCTGACTCTCCCTCTCTCTCTCACTCTTCCTCCTAATAGATGTGGGGGCTTCTACCTCACTCATTTCCCAGGTTAATGGCTATAATTGGAGCCATCTGTGGTTAGTCTACCTCAGGATGGGGACTTTAAGGAATATTTCCAAGCAGCTGCTGAAACTCCCTTTGTTTCGGGGAAATTCCCTATCTTCTCCGATCTGACATGGACTGCCTATTCCCACTTGCTGGTGGAAAAACATGACGTTTACTCATTGGTCCAAGTGGATGAGCTTCAGAACTAGGAACCCTTTTTCTCTGCCTTCTGGGTGTACTCTTCTGCCTCCCCCTCCCTCTCTACCTGTTTCTGCACCACTTTGGGTGTGGTCTGCATACATTGCTCACTTGAGATTCCCCCACCTGTGTCTCAGGTAAAATTGACGATGGGGAGCAAACTGATTGACTTTTTAAAAATGGGCCCAGGTGGAACATAAGTAGGTATTAAACTAATTTAAGTTTGGTTTACTTAAAATAGACATGTCTTCAAAGTTATCAACATTAAATATGAAACTTCTATTCCACCAAAATCTATTGAAGGCCAAATAAGTTCAAGTTGTCTCTACTGCAGTTTGTTAGCAGAAAGATGACTTAAAATGATGCTTAATGTTTTCATGGGTAATTGTTAAGATAGCTTTCAAAGTCTTTAGTAACCTGAAACTTTAAACTTTTGTTAGGATGACAAATGGGATTAAATTCATTGGACATCTAGGTCTTTTCCAAATGGGATAAGGTGCTAAATCATTGATTGCTGGACGTAGGTTTGTGCTTTTGACTACTTATTGCGAAGAAACTAAGGATATTTAAGTCTGTTGGTAAACATGCTTTGTGCTTAACTGATTCACAAATTTGCCGTCGAAAGTTTTTGTGTAACAGTTCACAACTGGTTACTACTTAGTTTTCACTGGACACCAAGGTTTCTAAGAATGCAAAATTCTGTTAAATGTAATTAAGACTGATGGAAATAAGGGAAACAACTCTGTATGTAGAAAAATAGGAGATATGTAAGAAAGATATAAGGAATGGGAATACATTTTTGTTGAAGGTAAAAGAAGGTAATTTTGTCCTAAATGGAGACTGGTTGTTTGAAGAGAAATGGCTTGGGACAAAATCTGAATGCAAAGGAAAGTTGTAGAAGGTTTGAGAAGGGTAATTTTTGGAAAGGAATTTTAAATATGGTGAGGATGGACTAAGATTGAAATAAATGGATTTTAAAGTACACTCGTATAAGATTAAAAGTGCTTTCTCTCAGTTCAATAAAGTTTTCTTGAATTAATTGATCTGCTCTTTAAAAAACAAACAGTCGTTTTCTCTTTGCCTGTCCAGAAAAAACAGTTTCTATGTTTTGCCCTTATCAGGTTTTTGAGGATCCCTAATCCTATTTAGGCATGTTTCAAAGGATTTAATGACTTTTCCAAGATTTAATTATAAATGCAGTCTCTTTAACTCATTAGGCTTTTTATTTGATTTGTTAAGTTACTCCAGAAGCACTGTTAAACAAATGATAAGCCTCAGGTTATGTCGTTCCGGTAAATGCTATTACCATTCTAGAGATGATATGCAATTTTTAAAGTATTAATATATTTTAATCTTTAACCATATCCATTCTGAATTTTTGTCATTTATAGTTCTTATTCTCTTGCAAAAAGACGTCCATCTTCAAGGAGATTCATATAAAGGATTTTTAGGACAAATACAGGTATTCGATATCTTTAAGATTAAAACAGAAATGGGTAAGAATTTCTAGAACTAAGGCTGCATTCAAACTAAACAAGAATTAGTAAAGTGTAACTAAATGAACTAAAAGTTGATTATAGTTTTGTGACTCTTTTTTGAAACACTGCTGGTTCTCTAATGTTTATTCTCCCAGATTAAGTGAACTTTCTCTCAAGATATCTATGACTTAAAAAAGTGTGATAAAGTATGCATGTGTAAACAAAAGCATTAAAGCATTTAACATTTCTCTCTACCTAAACCCTCTGAAATTCAAAAGGTCTCAATCAGCTTTCTTCCATGGTAAACAATCATTTGCCTAAGTTCAATAAGAATCTGTTCTCCTTGTAACAGGACACCATTTGAAACACTGGTTATTTTACCAAGGCTTTGACTGGAATGTCGTATTTGAGAGAGACATGCATAGACTCAGATATGATCAAACAGCTTTAAGGAACTAAAGTTGGCTTTACAAAACCTGGAGCCGTAAAGCCCCTTGGGAATGTTGGCCTGATACCTTGCTTATAGAGTTCCCAGCAGCCTTACCAGATGAGTAAAGAATGTCACTTCCTGGCAGGTGTAGGAACCTCAGGATATATTGGGGACCTCGAGAAGAGAAATTCACCCAAATCTACAAGTATTGCAGGCATGTCTGATGGCAAGTACTTGGCGTGGCTTCTGGCCTGGAGAGACTACTAAAAGTTCAATCTAGAGATTCCTTATAGAAGTTCCAGCAAAGCAGATTCTAAAAGATAACTCTACATGATCTTTCATTATTCTTGCTGAGCTTATGTAAATAATTAGGCCAAGTATGTTAAAGCTGGACTTGTTTTGCAAATATATCAGTCCTGATTTGGCTACCTCTGGTTAAAAATGAAGGTTAGTATAGAGGGAGAAATTATGTTTCAACAACATACCTTTGCGGATGTTAAATTTTAGTTCTGATTGTCTTTGAATGTTGTTTACCTAAGCTAGACAACTTGAGGTAAACTTCAGAGAAATTGCCACAATAGCTCATATAGACAGTCTTCGTGCTTTTTATTCTGTGGGGATAATAACAGGACCCCATGATCATATGATTATTTGAACTAAAAAAATGGGATTATTCCCCAGCGTTTACGTAATGCAGCTAGCACTTTCACCAATTTTGTGTGGCTGGGATAACGAAATTGGTCCTTTAAAGCCAGAGCGTACCCCACTGCATGGGGTTAATTATGGACTTATTATGGAAATGATGACCCCACTTTCTTTATGATTCGATTGGATAATGTACTTGGGGATGCCCTTTTCTCCTGAGACAAGTCTTCTCCCACTTGCCAGTGATTCATTGTAATTACAATACTGCTCAAGCTAGACCTCAGACAAAGAGAACTTCTTGACTGTTTTATTCCTTAGTCCTATTTATCCTAGAAGCCACCTCTACTGAGGTACAATTACAAACAAAGACTTTAGCCAAGCATACAACAGCCCTCCTGGTAAAAAGAGTCTCAATTCAAAAAAAAAAAAGAAAAAGAAAAAAGCCTCAAAGCTCCCTATGGGCTTCCAGGACTTATGATAGGACTGCAATATAAAATAAGCAAAACAGTCTGCTTGCTCAGCCGGACTCTAAATGATCCTTTCCAGGCACTAGATGCACTCGGCCAAAACTTAAGTCAGAGAGCTACTCCTCGAGAACCGTGCCACTATTGACTGTATTCTCTTGCTACACCATTTGGGGTGTGAGGAAGTTCCTCACACGTGGTTTTAACATTACAGATAACTTCCACAAGGTGTCCCAATCAACAGGGGACATTTGGGATCAATTAAATAAAATCAAAATATCCACTGATCTATTTGACAAAATTAGTAATTGGGGATCTTATCTAAGGGTTGTATTCATAATTTGGGGCCTAATGCTTGTTTTATATTTATCCTTTTGCATGTGCTGATGCACATACCATTTGTTGTCCATCATGACCCCCTGGAGCCATACCGTGGACCCCTGAACCAACCCCTGGATAGATTCTAACTGCTGCGCAGCCTGCCGCCCCATTTCAGCAGGAAGCAGCTAGAGTGGTCATCATCCCGTTCTCCCATTCCCTAAGGGCAGTTAGGGTTACTATTCCAGGGGGAGGAATAAGGGACAGGTGGGGCTAGGTAGGGAGAGATAGGTAGGGGGCCATGGGATCAGGCTCACAAAATTCAAAATGTGGGAGATGAAAAGAAAGCAGAGAAAAGGGAACAAACCAGACTATCCTGTCCTAGGGTGTCAGAGGGGAGGTCTTGTTCTAACAGCTACTGTGACCAACCTAGAATTACCAGACCCTAAAAAGGAAGTAAGCCATTGAAGGTGTATCACTAGTCCTTACTCAGTGGTGCTATCAATAGAGATGTTTGATAGATTTAAGCTCCCTGGCTAGCTTTCTTTAAAAGACCATCCCTAAAAGCCCTCAGTGGCAACCCTGTTGGGATCCCTCTCACTCCTGAGAGCTTTTTTTCTCTGTATCCTTGCTTAATAAACTTATAGCGCTTTACTCACTCTCCATTGTCCTCAAGATTCATTCTTCGACTGCATGAGACAAGAACCTAGCTCTCCCGCATCACTATTTTATCAGGTGCCTCCCTACTTTGCTTCTGTCCTCATTCCAACAGTTTCTAGTGGTTGGCCCTATTCTGCTCCAAGGAACTTGAGAATGCGATGCCCTCTCCTACTTTTAATTTTCTTTCCCTGAAATGCTTCTGAACCACAGAATATTTGTAAAGGAAAAAAAAAAGAAGATATATTCTGGATTTAAAGAATCATCTAGCTATTCGGAACTAAAATCATCAACGCCATGCCCCCCTCCTCTGGTTTAAAATGATATTTGTATTATAGAATATAGATACAGACATAGAACTTTGTTCTAAAGAAAATGGGCATCATTTCTTTATACTGGTCTTTAAGTATTTTAGTTTAGGTATCAAATATTGATTTTAATTTTTTTGTTTAGCTTTACTTTTATTAAATAAAACTATCCTGCCTTAATGTAAAGGGGGGAACTTATTTTCTGCTTTAGCATGCTTTTCTTCGTTACAGTAAAGCAATTTAACTGAATGAAGAGTTTTCTCAGGGCTTCAAGACCTAAGAGGCTCTTTCAATAATGTCATAAATTGTTTTTGTTTTTTTTTTTTTTTACAAACGGAAGGTATGACTTCAGTATTAAACCATAGCTCACCTACTAAACCAAACTTCTCATATGCTATTAAGTCAGAAAAACAAAAGGCAAAAAAATGGTAACTAAACATCTCTAGCATTTGAACCTATATTTTTGGGATTTTTAATTTCAGCATTCAAGATATTGTCCATTTCCTGCTAGGTACTTGGTCTAAATTTAGGAAAAGAGCCATTAGAAGAGCAGGAGTTTCATGATCACAAAGAAAGATCAACACATTGTCACTCACTCATCCTTTACAAGGATGGAAACCTATAGTATTTAAGATGTGCATAATTGTTATACCTAGAAATAATCATTAAAAGTCTCAATATAGAGCAATTTGGAGCCTTTTTCATTACACTTAGTACAATTTACTGCCTGTCTCACTAAGCCATAACTATCAATCCCTGAATGTTTTCCTTCTCATTTTTTTCTGCACATGTTTCCACAATGCTTCTATATATCCATTCTGAATCTGAAAAGTTAAATAACTTCTCGGTTTGTCCTCAGATCCTCGGACTTCTGGACCATTTGGATCAAATCCCATTTAATTAATCATGCAGACACTATCTGTTCTCTTGTGAGTTCTCTGAGAGTCACTGGCTGAATCAGGGGGTGGCCAGACTCTTTGCAGTATTTTCCTGTATTATAAAACAGTTAGGGGCGCCTGGGTGGCTCAGTCGTTACGCGTCTGCCTTCGGCTCAGGTCATGATCCCGGGGTCCTGGGATCGAGCCCCGCATCGGGCTCCCTGCATGGAGGGAAGCCTGCTTCTCCCTCTCCCCCTCCGCCTGCTTGTGTTCCCTCTCTTGCTGTGTCTCTCTCTGTCAAATAAATAAATAAAAATCTTTAAAAACAAAACAAAACAAAAAACAGTCATTCACTACCAGGAAGAGAAGAAAAGTTCCCTATTGAATTTAATTTTTGCTCCCGGATTTCAAACATTCTGTCCCAAAGGAAAAGGAAAGAGAGCAGTCATCACTAAGTGCTAAGCACAGTATCTAATATGCAATATGGGCTCGCTAAATACCTGAATAAACAGAAGAATGATGAATATAATACATCTCCCTGGGAGTCACATAAACCCTCCCTTTCTGATAAAAGCGATTTTTTTTTTTCTGAGACATTGGGTGGTGGTGGTGAATGTTCTTCAGTAGACCTCACTCCTCATCAGCTGCTTTCCTTCTTATCTGTTGAATTCCTGGGAAATTTTTACTGTTATTGATCAGTTCAATAACAGCAAGTTTAAGAACTGGCCACTGACATAGTTGCAAAACCTCAGGAACAGTGTTCTGGAGGGTCTCTGCTAGAACTGTTTTGAACCAAAAACCTGCCATGATTTTCCAACAGAGACTTATATGTTTTCATGATAAAATTCCCCTCTATTAAGCAAGCTCTAAGCACTCCACCGAATGAGTCATGTTTTCATTTATAAGGAAAAGCAATAGTCTGGTTACTAAAAACTTCATTTCTGATAATGACTTTGAAAACATAATTCTAAGAAAACTTAATTCTTAATATGAGATATACAAATATGTTCTTCCCAAGTTAAAAAATGTGATGACAAAGTATTATACAACTGTGAAAATTTGAAAATTTAGTAAAGGTAAAAGTACCAGAAGAATTTTACCTTGGAAAATCCTAAATTATATTTTCTGTATAGAGAAGCATAAGGCACTAAGCATAAAGCTTGATTAACTCAGTAAGCTTTGATCGGGGAGGAAGGCAGCCACTATACCACAAACGCCGGCTTTTTTGATCGGGGAGGAAGACCTTCCCCTACCCTATGGTCCTTCTAGCTGGACTTAGAATCAAATTGACACGAGACAGATTCAGTGGGGGAAATAAAATTTAATAGGTGTGCAGGCAGGGAATCCATACAAATATGAAATTCCAAAGACAATGAAGCAACATGAAGCTTTTATGAGCAAGGAGAGGGGTAGGTGTGTGAGGACACAAAGGGGAGGAAGGCCATTTCCAGGAGGGTGAGAGGAGATATTTGGAAAAACAAAGGTTGCGCTAGTATGCAAGTAAGTTTCTTAGGTAAAGGGGAGTCTCTGTTAATAGCTCTCTTCCTGGTGTAGACTCTCCTTTCCAATATATTTAGGCAGCTGTGGGGGAGGCAGAGAGGTTTTCCTGCATCTGTTGGGTTTTGATTACTTTCTTTTTTTTAAATATTTATTTATTTATTTGACAGAGAGAGAGAGGGAACACAAGCAGGGAGAGTGGGAGAGAAGAAGCAGGCCTCCTGTGGAGCACAATCCCAGGATCCTGGGATCATGACCTGTCTGAAGGCAGACGCTTAACGACTGAGCCACCCAGATGCCTCAGGTTTTGATTACTTTTAACTCAAAATAATCTTTGTGCCAAAGTGGCCCATCTTGGGGGCAGTGTGCCCTTGGTCCCTACACCTTCAATAACTACCTGTCAGATATGGAAAATTTCATTATTCAACTAAATATACTAAATTTCAGTAATCCAAATTCCACGAAGATATATTTGGATGGCTAAATAAATTTATGCTCTGATGGAAAAATCTGTTTCATAAGATCAACCGTGAGGATTTCTTAGAACATCTAAATTTTTGGCTAAAATTTTTGGTTTTTATTAGAAGAATAGATAATGTGAGGACACTGCTTTGTGAAACTATAAATTTTCATCTGGCTTTCACTCATTCAAATTATGTCTTATGAACAAACCTGGCTTATGAAAAGGGGTGTTTTTTGAGGACTTCTTTAGGCAGCTTCTCAACAATATGTGGCAATGTTTTTCATGGCTTGCATGACCCACTCTTACCCCAAGAGCATATATATAGGAGATACTAGCTTTGGAAAAGAATTTTAAATTGCATTATATTTGGTAATTATTTGACTTCTCCCTAAATTTGAAGAATAACCATTTTTTTTAAAAAAAAAATGGACCTGGAAGACCAGTCATAGAGGTAAGCCTGAATAAACAGAATTCAATCTGTCACACATTTCCACATAATTAATATTATTGCTTAGGTTTTAATGAAGAGCTGATTTAGCTCTCAGTCTATAAAGTAAGCATGATTTAACAACTTATCACCAGACTTTTCATCAAATGAAAAATAAAATGGCAAAAGTTAAGAAACAGAACGCAGGAAATTAAGTTAATTCTCAAACATAATTTTTGCCATTAACTTTAACTTACCTGTATAATGTGACTATAAATTACAGGCACTGCTAAAATCAAGTAAATGACACTCTGCTAAATAATTGACTTTGTCTCTTCTCACCTTTTAGGAACGGTTACTGTGTGCAAGCACTAGTCTTAGTAGTGGGGTCTGTTTATTCATGTGTAAAGTAAGTGTGGGAGTACCCTGTGGCCTCCTGGGTTCTTTTTAGTTCTAGAACATTGAGAGCTAATGAAAGAACAAAAAAGCCCATTAGAAAGGAGCACACACCAACCACTAAGGTAATCAACTATTTAACTAAAACACCTTCCTTGCATAAATATAAATATAAAATTAAAATTTTCCAGGTCTCTTCTTGCAGAAAAATTACTAAATGCTGAATTCCTATTTTCAGTCACATACACAATGAGACTTGAATACTGTCTTTACTAGTGATGTGTAAATGCTTTTGAATCAATATTACCAACAGTGAAAAGCACACACAAATTTAAATGCATGTTTATGAATTAGAAATCTATTATACTTGGGGTGCGTGGGTGGCTCAACACTTAAGTGTCCAACTCTTGATTGCAGCTGTCCCAGTCTCAGGGTCATGAGATCGAGCCCCACATTAGGCTCTTTGCCGAGCTTGGAACCTGCTTAAGATTCTCTCTCTCCATCTCCCTCTGTCCCTGCCCGCTTGTGCTCTCTCTCTCAGTAAAAAAAAATCTACTATGCTCTTATATATTATATCATGAACACTATGATGTACAAATAAGAGAAAGTAAGGAATGAAGCTTAAAAATACATAGAAACAGGAGCTGTCCTGTTTGCCTCCCATGGCAGAAAATATACCTGGCATGGACTTTCTTGCTTATGCCCTAGAGATGAGCTCTTTGTTTCAGAGTTCTGGTCTAAAACACCACGTATCTTTACTTGTTGCTCTTGAGATGCTTCTAATAATCACACCAAGATGACAACTTGTATCCTAAACATTTAGACATCACTTTCCAAAATTTACTTATTTTCCTTTAATAACATCAGTTTGAAGAGTATGTTCTTTAATTGATCTTCAGAGGAGTTCAATACAACAATGTGATTAAACTTTCATCCCATTCAGAGCAGGGTTGGCAGGTATGAGAAGGGCATCAGACGGTGAGTGTGCATTGAAGGAGGTGTCTCTTTGTGTTCTTGTGAGATTTAGAGCCCAATAGAAAGGCGAGAAGATTCAAGTTGGAGCAATGCCTCCTGCTTTTCCTTGGCAAAATTACCAAAATTAAGTGAGAATACTATCTTATAGTGACATGGAACTTCAAAGGGGAAGGTTCTATAAAGTAAACCACTGATATTTCCCAGATGGGATACTTGCCTTTGCTCAATAGCTGACTTTTGCTTCATAGCCACAAGGTACCCAGAAGCAAAAACTGTGTGTACCCTATTGAATTAAGTGAGGCAATTCTTTTCCCAGGTCCTTAAAAAAAAGAACTCAAGATTTTTGTTTTTCCAAAGAATCTTGCAAAAATTACACATTTCCTACCAGCCTTTGACACATCTGTCTCATCCGCATGCTCCTTCCAAAACTGCTCCCTGGGCACAAGGACCTGCCTGGTATGTAAGGACTCTCCTTTAATTTATCTTTCTCAGCATTTGTCACTTTAAGCCCATCACATTCCTTTACTAATTTTTAGCAAGGCATTATTTCTAGTGCTTTTTATTACTTCCTCTGCAAAATAAAAATAAAATCATAGTAATGGATTTAGCAAGGGGGGGCAACAGAATAAAATCCTAGTAATGATAAAGATGTTTATTAGATGACAATGTCACACAAATATCATTTTGTGACCATGTTTCCCTAGAGTGCTCTGCCACGACTCTGAATTCAGGGTCCCTACTCATATATACAAGATGTTCTCGTTGAACTGCTCTTCTAATAGAGAGTGGCTATGAAGAGATCCACGTGATCTAGCCAGTTTCAAAGTGTTGATCTCTTAAGGTTAGTTTAAAAAAATAGGTGGGGCGCCTGGGTGGCTCAGTTGATTGAGCCTCCAACCCTTGATTTTTGGCTCAGGTCACGATCTGAGGGTCATGAGGGCTTGTGAGATGGAGCCCCTCCCTGGACTCCTGCTCAGCAGGGAGTCTGCCTGAGATTCTCTCTCTCCCTCTCCCTCTGCCCCTGCCCCCGCTTGGGCACATGCTCAGTCTCTCCCTCTCTCTCTAAATAAATAAAATCTTTTAAAAAAAGGTATTTTTTTTTTTTTACCTTCTACAAAACCATAAAGTAAAAATATTTGTTCTTTTTTTCTAAGCCATTTTATACTGTGGTCACAAATACAACATTATTTTAGGATTTCACCCACTTTTTTTTTTTATTCATAATCTTTTTTTTTTTTTTTTTTTTTTACCAGACCAGGACTCATACTGGACTGACAGAGTCTGTCAGTTTCTTAAAATAACATGTGCACTGTATTGTATTACTGAAATCTGTTAGGAGTAGAACTTAAATGTTCTTACCACTCCCCACTCCCTCAAAAGATAAATATGTGAGGGGATGGATATGTTAATGTATTAATTAACTAGACGGTGGGAATCCTTTTATAATGTATACTTAAATCACCATAGTGTACACTTTTAATATCTTATAATTTTATTTTTAATTATATCTCAACAAAGCTGGAAAATAAATAAATGTTGTATTACTATAAAAAATTATAAATTAAAATTTAAAATAGCATATGCAGTGCAAAGCTGTTGGCCTTAAGCTCCTCACCAAATACCTATATATTCCATAGCTGCTATAAGACCTTGTTAATGATATTTATAAAGGGGTGCAAGAGGCCAAGGTTAACATATCACCAATCTAAATCTTATCATCTCACTGTGTCTTACTTTCTTTTTTTTTTTTTTTAAGATTTTATTTATTTGGCATAGAGACACACAGCGAGAGAGGGAACCCAAGCAGGGGGAGCGGGAGAGGGAGAAACAGGCTTCCCGCAGAGCAGGGAGCCCGATGCGGGGCTCGATCCCAGGACCCCGGGATCATGACCTGAGCCGAAGGCAGACGCTTAACGACTGAGCCACCCAGGCGCCCCTGTGTCTTACTTTCTCCTACATTAATGCACTTTCCACTTCTACTTAAGCCAACCATACACCTTCAGAGGTAGAAAAATGGGCATTTTAGAGCAGAAGTTGTTCCTCCTATAAGGAGCTACAAATATCTGAGATTCTTCTCTACATTTTGCTAATTAGAAAACAAAAGGATCTCCAGCAGAGGGATGCCCCCTCCCCTTCTGGGGCCTCCATCCCGTACAGAGATGTGTGCACAGGATTTTTGACCAAAAACAAGGCTTCCTTCATGAAAACATCCCCATCTTCAAGGGGAGTATGGTCTTTGCCAGATTAAACCATAATTAACAAATAAATGGAAACAGAAGAACTATCAGCCTTCTCTGAGATTTTATAAAACTGCACAAAATATTTTTTCTCTGAAAACATTTAAGAACTTTGGGACAAGAAAGAAGAGTGAACGGTCAGAAAGTATAAAACTCTCCTAAAGCTAAAGTAGGCTGGTGAGTTTATCCTGCAAAGTTTAAGGGCACATTCCTACTCTAGTGTTTAGCATGTTCTTCTAATACTTGAAATTGGATTTTCTAAAAAAGAATGGTTTAGATTTTCAGGAGCTAGTCAAATGATCCACGATAGAATGCCATTGTGCTTACTTTTACCACCATTATTATAATTTATTTAAAATTGGAATTAGAACAATAATGATGATTTGGATAATATAAACGGTAAAGAGAGAGTTAAAATAACAGGAAGTTAAGACCCAAGAGATACAACAATAAAGCAAACTGCAATTGTAATAACATGTAGAAAAGGAAATATCAAAAAACATGAATAAAAAGTGGACACTGGTTAACGTAAAAAAATACTGTCCTGAGAACTGAAAATTAAATAAGGTAAATATCTTAGAAAAAAGAAGGTCTTAAGTAGCTTAGAACATCTTCTGAAGTTTGCGGGTGTTTTTAAAACTGAGACATGAAAAAGCCTAAGTAAAAAGAGCAAAGATAAACTCAAATTTGTCTAACAGTAAAAGAAAAATAAATACATAAAAAATAAAAATGAGAGGCAGATTGTCTGGTTTCTGAAATTAGCATGGGAATATAAGATTCTGAACAAACAGCAACTTAAATTTCTTTCCTAGAATGAAAATAAATGTTCAACTGCACCCTTCTGCCTACCTCCACTGTCCCAGAATGACTTTTCTTTTGTCTCTCTGTCCCTGTTACAGATTAAATGGTCTTCCAAAATGGTATGCTCAAGTCCTAATTCCCAGTACCTCAGAACATCTGAAGATGAAATTAGTTCATCTGAACTCATACTGGAGTGGAGTGGGGGCTTTTCGTCCAGTATGACTGGTGTCCTTATAAGAAAAGGGAAATGTGGACACAGCAACAGAGACACAGAGATAAGGAACGCCATGTGATGTTGTAAGCAGAGATTGGAGTAATGGAGCAGGACGGGCAAGGACGGATGGCCTCCTCCACAAGCTGGAATTGGCAAGGAGGGATGCCACTTAGAGTCTCAGAGGGACCATGTTCCTCCTGTCCCCTTGATTTTGAAATTCTGTAAGGCAATAGATTTCTCTTGTTTAAAGCCACCCAGTTTGGGGGCACATCGCTCATGACAGCAGGCCTGGGAAACTACGACAGACATTTGTGCTGCAAACCCGAGTGTAAAGTCTAACTAAAGGACACGGGCTAGGCAAGTAGGGTCGGTGCCAGGAAAAACTTACCTGCAACGTAGTCGCCAAATCCAATGGTTGTTAAAGTGATGACCACAAAATAAATGGCGTCCAGGGCACTCCAGCCTTCTATGTGCTTGAATATGATCGCGGGCAGGGCAACAAAGAGCACGCAGCCAAACAGTATAAATATGATCGTTGAGATGATGCGAATCTTGGTCTGACTAACATTCCACTTCTAAGGATGAGAGTGAAGAGAGCGAGACAGAGACACTGACTGAGATTTATTGATTATTGGCGTACCTGCAAAGCTCACCTTAAACACAATTCTCAGCAAATTAGCAAGTGAGGATGTTATTTTTTTCCCTTTCATAATTAATGTTCAATTGTCTTATAAAAATTGGGTATAGCAGAAAGAACTCAAAACAATCAATGCCAATGATGATGCTACTTTACCCTTACATAGCTTTACAAGAGGCAAAATGCTTTCAAAATAAATTACATTTGCTCTGAGAATACAATTTCAGAGGTACATCACTCTTTGTTTACCTGAACAACTTTTCAAATATTTCTATTCTATAGGCATAGTACTGATGGTGGGCCAAACGTAATCTACAAATATATGAAAATACACAAAACGGAACCATGGACTAAGTAGTTGGTATTAATATTCATGACCACTGGAACGTATTCACCACCAGGGTACGGGATGCGTTTTATGCACCGATGTAGATGCAGCATGAAAAACATTACCAGGCATCCAGTGGGCACCCAAAAATTTGTTGGAAAAAAAAATAAAACAAATGAATAAACAAAAAAAAAGCAGAATCAGAAGTATAAATGTAGAGAACAAACTGATGGTTGCCCGAGGGGAGGGAAAGGGGGAGAGTGGGGGAATTGGACAAAATGAGTGAAGGGGAGAGGGAGATACAGACTTCCGGTTATGGGATGAGTAAGTCAAGGGAATGAAAGGCACAACGTAAGAAAAACAGTCAATGATATTGTAATAGCAATGCAATGGGCCAGATGGTAGCTACACTTGCGGTGAGCATAGCATAATGCATAAACTTGTCAAATCACTAAGTCGTACACCTGAAACTAATGTAACATTGTGTGTCAACTATACTCAAGTTAAAAAAAAAAAAATTTAAGCCAAAAAAACTTTGTTGAATGAATGCATAATTCAGCATTACCACATTGATGCCACTAATCTTCCCTCTTAATTAATAAAAATACAAGATACTTTTAAGATCAATATAAGAAAAGTATATTACCCAGAACAGGATGAAACTCCTATTTTAGAATAATCATGCCTACTCCATTCCAACTCTAGAAATAGCTGAGTGAATTTGGAACTTAAAAAATAACTATTGCTAAAAACTGGAACTATAAATTGAAAACCAATACTCAGTAGTCTTGTTTTATCAGTAGAATTAAATGTAAAATACTTGTTGAAACGCTTGTGAAAAGATGAAAAGACTACTGAAGAGCAGGTAAAATGTGTTTGTAATACAGGTGATGGTAGTAACATATCCTTTATAATCCTACCCTCTCATGCAACTATTTTCTTGGTAATTTTCTTCAGGAATAAAAGCTTATAATCATAGTGGTATTATTACTACTTTTCATTTACCATTCTAATAAAAGCATTGTCATGATACTTATTTTTTTCGATTGAGGATAATATAGCCACGAACATCATGTATATTACTTTTGGTTCTACTGAGTTATATCCCTTGGATAAGTTTCTATCAATGACATCACTGAATTAAGTTATATGATCACCTTTATCGTGTTTGCTAAATAGGATGTCCTTCACAAAAAGGCTATATAAATTTAGAATGCCACCAGCAATGGACAAAGGTACCAAAGCAAATTTTAAATGAGAAAGTATTGTCAGTTATTTACTAGCTATGTTAAGCTTTTATTTATTTATTTTAGATTTTATTTACTTATTTATTTGAGAGAGAGAGAGAGAGAGAGACAGAGAAAGAGTGCATGCACATAAGCGGGGGGTGGGGCGGGGAGGGAGAAGGGGAGAGGAAGAGGGAGAGAATCTTAAGCAGATTCTGTCCTGAGGGAGGAGCCCAACTAGGGGCTCCATCACACGACCCTGAGATCATGACCCGAGCCAAAACCAAGAGTCGGACGCTTAACTGACCAAGCGACCCAGGTGCCCCAAGCTTTTATTTATTATCTCTAACTCTCAAAGTGATGTCTCCATTGCCAGTACCATTTTTCACATTATATAAATGACAAAATGGAGATTTCAGGGTAAAATAACTAGCTTAAGAGAATACAGCAAGACAAGATGTCTGGAATTGGAACCCAGGATTGTCAGATTTCTTCTTTGTTTCTGCATATATTTGGATTTTTCCCATGTACTAATTTACTCATTCAAATTAAGTATAAAAATAACTACGAAGTGAGTTACATGCTAATAAAGGTACATATAAAAGGTTATGGAAAACCCAATAACTTGATGAACCGTACTTGAGGTGATAGTTTTATTTAAAAAAATTAAACAACATATGTACTTAAAAGGCTATTATACTTACAATAAACGTATCTTCCACTTTTGCAATTCCTTTTCCAAATATGGTCCCTAATTGATCACCAACTCCAGCCAACAAAAAACCAAAAAGGGGAATTCCCAGTAAGGCATAGATGATACAGAATATTTTTCCCCCTTCTGTGCGCGGTGAGATATTTCCAAATCCTACATACAAAAAAAAAAAAAAATTTTGTTTTCAGTTGTTTACAAACGAGTAATAGTTTAAAACATATGACCTTGTTAAAAAGAAAACAAAGAGGACTTGGGCTGTCTCCATTTTGATCTCAAACTTTCTGCTTGGGTGGCCCAGGCAGAAGACACACACTAACCCCTCAAGCCATAAAGTCTGCCCAGAGCCAGCAAGACCCTGCCCGTAACTGACTCCAAGACAATGATGGATTTAACCTCCAGCACGTGCCCACCCACTTTGCCCCACTTTTTCCTATGTAAACCTGGAAGTATTATTGGCTTTTTGGACACAGTTTTTGAGACGCTAGTCCACTGTCTTCCAGGTGTTGGCTTCACTGAAATAAATTCCTTTCTGGTTTCACCACCACTCATTTCTCTGCCTTCAGAATCTGTCAGCAGCGAGTGTCTGAACGTGGTCTGTTTGGGCCCCTGGAGCCAGGTGCTCTTGCTTCCCTATTCCCCAGCTACAAAACCACAGGCCCAAAATGGCACCACTTAGGCTGAATCCCCAAACTGGGGATTAATAGCTCATCTAACTGCAGTTTCAACTTCACCCATTAATGTAGTCTTAGTTTTAACCTTAAGCAGTCAGGAATTTTCCTATCAGAGGCAAAGTGTCTGCCGCATTGGCCCTCTCCATCACCCCCTCCCCCAAAGGAAGATGAGGTGATCTGCCTGATAAGACCTCCTATTCCTCCCTCTCAGGGATAGCTACCTTGCCTGGAAAATCCTTTTCTTTTGTTAGTAACTTTCTTGCCCCCACCCTTATCCTATAAAAACTTTGCGTGTTGTACAATTCCTCAGAGGTCCCCTCTGCTTGTTAGATGGGATGCTGCCTGATTCATGAATCATTTAATAAAGCCAATTAGATTCTCAAATTTACTCAGTTAACTTTTGTTTTTTAACAACCTCAAGGGTAATTCAGAAATTCCCCAATATTAAAAGATATTAATCACAGATTTCAACTAGTTAAGAATCCCTTTTAAATATATTTTAATATACAATACTTCAATAAGCAAACATTTCAATAATCGACAAAGTACAGCTAATGTTCCAATTAAAATAGATGATGAAAACCAAGGGGGTAACACATGCAATAAAGCCAATATTTTAATTAAATTTCCTTCTGTCTCTCTATACTGATAATACTGTTAACTACAGAGCTTTCATTGTCATTTATTGAGAAGAGCTTACTGCCTTAAGAGAATTCAAATATGCTAAAGTTATTTAAAGATTAAAGTTTAATAACAACTTTTAAAATCCTGTTTTCATTCAAGCATGTACCAAAAAGTAAAAACCAAAACCTTGAAATTATTAAATTTTTTTAACGTTCTGAGGATTTCGAAGGTCTAGGGAAGCAAATTTTGCCACCTCAAGATATGTCTCTTTGGCATACTGATCATTTTAAGGTGGTTATTTTTAAGAGATTGTGGACACATGAGAGACTCTGAAAACTGAAGACAGGCCACCCTTTAGCAGGAGACATTTACAGGTAGAAGGGAAAGAAGGGTGTCCCCCTCAGTACCAGCGAGGTGGGGAGGTGACTAATCTCTAGAAAATGTTATCTGTGGAGAATGAATGGACAGAAACCTGCCTAGCAACTTTACTCTTCTTCACTGCGCTTTCCCTCCCAAACTGAAAAGTTGTAGTCAACAGCTTTATTCTGGAGGTGGACTGGAAACAGCTCTTATGCAAGTTAAGATTAGTGGTTCCAAAGAACTTTGATTACTTTACAGGCTGTCGGCCATGGGCTCACTTCTGCTTCTAATTTTGGTGTCTTTAGGAGGTTCCCTTAGAAAAAATTTCTTTTTAGAATCCTATGTTTTGCTTGTACCTGGGATGTGGGCTCCTTAATTCAAATTTCATTGTCATCTGAATCCATACTCTTCATATCATCCCCAAATCCATTCCTGTTGTGGTTCCCTCCACACCCTCCCTGCCTTCAACACACTGTGGACTCGCCACGCCCCCATTATTTTCATGTTTTCTCTCATCTCAATGCAACTTTTCAGTAAGGTGAGGAACATGCATGTTTATATCATACAGCTTGTAAAGTAAATTCATGTTTGTATCAGATGGAATTAGATGTTTGGATTTACCAGTGTCTTTTAGCATGTTAAATACTGATCATCTAATAAAAAGACCACAGATATATAGTAAGGCATGCAAACACCATGGCTTTTAAAAGCATTTACTTTAAAGTCTAAAATTAACTGACTGAAAGAACTATAAGGAAAGGACGCCTGGGTGACTCATTCAGTAAAGCATCTGCCTTCGGCTCAGGTCATGATCTCAGGGTCCTGGGATTGAGCCTGCATCAGGCTCCCTGCTCAGTGGGGAGTCTGCTTCTCTCTCTCCCTTTGTTCCTTCCCCCTGTTTGTGCTCTCTCACAAATAAATAAATAAATAAAAATAAGGATAAATACTCTGTAAGAGTTTGGTAATATATCACAACCATTCCTGGATTCATGACTCAAGAGATACGTGGCCTTCAGTAAATTATATCCTCATTTGGTAAAGGGTATATTGCTATTATTATCTACCCTCACTGAGTTAGGTATCACATGAAAGGTGCTCAGGAAATTTTTCATATTGTATGTGCTCAATATATTTAGGTGCTATAATCATTATTAGTATAATTACCATTAATCATACTATTGGTAGTAGTAAAGATTAGCAGGTCAGTGTATTTAACCCAGTCAGTATGCAAACTATTTAATAGCCAGATTAATGGGGTCATGATTACACAGTGTTTTCCACTATGTTCTATCAAATTGTGGATGCCATTCTTTAGAAGGAGCACTGGCAAAATAGCATGCATAGAGGAAGGCAACTTTTCACATATGACATCTACACATTTAACTCATTTGCCTCCCATCTGTTCCTATCTACTAATGCCTTGGAGTGCTGAACACCAGAGCAATACGTGCAAAGGATACATCCAGGGAAAGTGTGGAAAGGGCCCAGAAATCTTGTATGAAGGTAATTTTAAGGGAAAAATTTTAAGCTGAACTATTTGGGACAGTGCACTATTTCTGAATGCTATCCAAGAATGGAACTCAACAATCTCAACCCTGTCCTGTATTCTAACATCAATAAGCAGAGTAGCAAGAACAAGAAGGCTATGCTAAGTCAGCAGGGTGGACTGTTTTGACATAGGTTCTTTGATTATTCCAGACAGTCTTGCTAAGATCCAACAATGTTCTTTATCGCCTCTCTAGATGAATAACTACGTGGTCTGAGGTAGGGCCGAATTCTGAGTCATCCTATTCCACCCCATTTTCTCTTTTTGATTAAGAGGACAAAGGTCTTCAGAGTTATATCCATAAGAAGTAACCTACCACCAGGAAGGACCAGAGATGAAAAATAAGGGATCCTGTTAGTGAGCCCTCTTGCTCAACTGTAGACTCCAACAATTAAAACCAGAAATAGACAAGACAGCTTAACTCATGCTCTAACTAAAGTCCATTGTGCTTATTTCTTACCACACTCTTTAAACATTCTAACCACCAGACCACAAAGCCCTGATAGCAATGGAATGCCTAGAAGACTTCACCCCACAGGACCCCTTCCCTGCCCATGACCATGGGCTGAACACCTACTACCCCCCGCCCATGATCACGCACTCTCTGCCTGCTCTCTTGCATGTAACCCCTTGCCCCTAATCTTTCCTTATAAAACTCTGGGTGTCCATCTTACCAGTGGAGAGGTCACTTGTTAAGACTTGAACCTGCCACCTCCTCCAGCTGCTGGCACCCGAAATAAATTTCTACCTTTCTCTTTTCCAAACCCTCATCGTTTGAGTTATTGGCTTCTCTTATGATGAATTTATCTGAGTTTCTTGGGCAACAGTGTTGACAAACCCAGTGAGGAGCTTTGCTTTGGATTTGTCCAGGCCCCTCGGGATTCCTTGGGACAGAGCAGTTGCCCAGGGCAGCACACCGGAGCTCACCCATTCATTTCCCAAGTTAGCAGCTGTGATAGATTGATAGATAATAATACAACTTTTTTTTTTTAATTCTGTGACATTGCTATAAATAGGCTCTAATGTTCAAAAAATAAAAGTCTAGCTGTCAGAGAGCTCAATTTGATCTGCTCCATGCAAGTTAAACGGGCATAAGAAACAACGGCTCCAAATTTTCATCCATCATTGACTCAGAATCAGCCTAGAGGCCACTGGAACATCTTCAGAAAAGCTGACAGAGGATTTCCTCAGAAAGCCTGTTTACATCACCAATGCAATGACCCAAGATCCAAAGACAATTCGAGATCTAAGGAAAGCCAATCTACCTTTCATTGATCAAAAAATTGGAGACCAGTGCTTTCTGGCATCTCTGTACTTCATTTTTACTACCTCCAAGTCAAAGTTAGCAGAAGAGAGACCAAGGGGAATAGGAATGAAGGATCCTGATAGGACTCTTCTCTGAGTGTCTTCTGTTTTGCCTTCGAAATATGTCTTTCATTACCATTATACTGAGCTTTATGATGAATCTGTGCCTCCTAGGTGACATCCTTCACACACTGACCACTTCCCATGGACAGACACACACAGTGACCCAACAGTTTTCTGACATAAAGGGAATGCCTACAACTCCCCAAACATTTCCCTGGGTGAGAGAATGAAATGGCTGTTCAGAGGATGGTTCCTCATGCTTTCTTCCCTCTCAAACTGTGTAAAATAAGAAGAGACATCCCTCCACAGATTTACCACACATTTTAACCAAAGAGTGGGCACTGGTTAAATAACTTGATACTATCAATGGATTTATGAAAGGTATCCATTGATTCTAAGCAGTATGCTAAGCTTTTAAAATATTAATCGTTGTGATTGTCTGAATTTCTTGACTCTTTCCCTGGTCAGATAGCAGCATCTTCATTGCCTCAGGGCAAAATGGATTGTTACAGCAAGAAGAAAAGGGAAAAGAAACAGTATTAAGTTTTGTTTTCTTTTAACTCCTAAATTAAGGTGTTCACAACAAAATGAATCCCCTGAGGATAGCAGAGGTCAGTTTATGGCATAACATATATAAAATAAGAGAGTGAAAGGAATGGCCTCCAAAGAGCTTGAGGGAATAGACAAGACTGACCAGGGATGGGGTATGACTTTGGAGGAGGTGGGGTTAAGCAGAAACCAGAGGACAGGACCTTGGGGTGGGGGGTATACTGGAGCTCACTTGAGAGATCAACTATTAAATCTTCGGGAGTTTTACAAGTCAGCTGACTTCACATTGGTAGCCTGGAATCAGCTATAGTAGGAATATTTATACCACAGAAATTGGCAAGCAGTATAATTTAGTCCCCCCACCCCCCGCCACCTAATAGTTAGCAATATGCTACAGAATAAAATACAGTGAAATTCAAGAGACTGTATGTAGTCTGTGCCAGAGATCTGGAGGGAAGCCAGGCCAATGCCTATGGGCCAACCCTTGATATTTATGTGAGTACATCACTAGCACAACTATTACTGCTACTTCACATCACTCTAAGGAAACGGCCTTCCATGGAAAGCTACTATAAGTCCATTGTAAGTGGATCATCTAGCAGGAGACCCAAATATGCCACTCTCATTTGAATAGTCTCAAGTGAACAGGCCATTTTTCTGGGATCATTTATTAATACTACAAATAAATAATACCCCTCTTTACGCACTGTGCACACTTGACAATTATTTAATTATTTGTAAGTTTATTTAATGTCTATATTCCCCACTTGACTATGAGTTCCATGAGTGGAGATTGATTTATTATTTATATATATATATATTTTTACAATTATAATTCCAAACCTTCCTGACTTATTAACTAGTGCATAATTGGTAATCGATAAGTATTTCTTCACTGACTGACACATAAATCTAAAAATCTCACAATACTTTAAAAAGAGGCAAAGAAAAAAAATACAGAGAAATAGAATATCTGTGTGGGAATTTATAAAAAAATTAAATTTCTCCCCCACTAATTAATAAATTTACTATCTTTGCAATCAAAGTCCCATAGTTTTAAAAATTTTACAACTTAATGAGATGATTCTAAAATTCATCTGGAATAAAATTAACAATAGTCAATAAATATTTTAAAAGAAGACTAATGTGAGGCAAAGTTTACTTCCAAATTAAAAAGATGTTATCTATAGTTTTAAGAACTAAAACTACGTGGCAAACTAATGAATGAAAACAATAGAAAGCATAGAAAAGGACCTCAGCATGTAAATGAAAATTTGGTAAATATATTTCAAGTCAAGATAGAAGGAGTTGATTATTCAGTATGTAGTGATAGGATAAATAGAAAGCTACTTGGACACATGAAAAAGTGTTCAACATCACTCGGCATCAGGGAAATACAAATCAAAACCTCAATGAAATACCGCCTCACACCAGTGAGGATGGCTAAAATTAACAAGTCAGGAAATGACAGATGTTGGTGAGGATGTGGAGAAAGGGGAACCCTCCTACACTGGTGGTGGGAATGCAAGCTGGTGCAGCCACTCTGGAAAACAGTATGGAGCTTCCTCAAAAAGTTGAAAATAGAGATACCATATGATCCAGCAATTGCACTACTGGGTATTTACCCCAAAGATACAAATGTAGTGATTCAAAGGGGTGTGTGCACCCCAATGTTTATAGCAGCAATGCCCACAATAGCCAAACTATGGAAAGAGCCAAGATGTCCATTAACAGATGAATGGATAAAGAAAGATGTGGTATATATACACAATGGAATATTATGCAGCCATCAAAAGGAATGAAATCTTACCATTTGCAATGACGTGGATGGAACTGGAGGGTATTATGCTGAGCTAAATAAGTCTACCAGAGAAAGACATGTATCATATGATCTCACTGATACGAGGAATTCTTTTTTTTTTAATTTTTTTTTAAAGATTTTATTTATTTGACAGAGAGAGACACTGTGAGAGAGAAAACACAAAGGAAGGGGGGGAAATCAGAGGGGAAGACGAACCATGAGAGACTATGGACTCTGAGAAACTGAGGGTTCTAGAGGGGAGGGGGGTGGGGGGATGGGTTAGCCTGGTGATGGGTACTAAAGAGGGCATGTACTGCATGGAGCACTGGGTGTTAAATGCAAACAATGAATCATGGAACACTACACCAAAAACTAATGATGTAATGTATGGTGACTAACATAACATAATAAAATAGAATAAAAAAAAAGAAAGCTACTTGGAAATAAATGGTGTACTTGCCTCACATTATACACTAATATTTTGAATGGATTAATTCAGCAAATATAAAGAGAATATGACCATAAAATACTACAAAAAAAGGCAGGAGAATAACTCTTTAAGCACAACTTCTAGGACAGAATCATAAAGAAGTTAACGATAAATATGGCTATGCAAAAAATATAATGATGCTGTATGTCAAAAGAAGAGCATAAACTCTATGCAAAGGCCAAATGCTTTTCCAAGAGGCAGTGAAGAGAGAGCCAAACACCTATGTTATGGGTCTTCTTAGGGCTCCTCTTGGTCAAAGAGCCAAGCTTTCATTTCATTTGCAGGCCTGAAGTTGGATTGAATCAATCATGTTTGCATTGTGATTTGAGATGTTCTAATTTAGCCTTCCACCACCATTATATAAAACTTGGATTATTAAAGATATATCTGTTATGGGGAAATATCAAATATTCATAATGATAAGTTGATAAGCCCCAAGTACACTATTGGCTTTGTGTACTTGAGATTTACTGAAAGCCTGTCAACTGGCCAACTTTAACAAACAAGTTCACTTCCATTGAAAAATGTCAGGCTAAATGTGTAATAAGCAATACCTTTGGATAATCGTAGTCTTTCCACCATCTGAGTGAGACTTACTAGTAGTGAATAATACAGTTAAACTATTTGGACTTGTTGGCTGCAGTGTACCTATTCCATATTTAAGAGTTCTTTTTGACTAATAGGTAGTTCATGAAAATCTTTGCTCTCTTAGCCAGCATTCAATGTGGAGACTGTAGTTTATGATTACATTTATTGACAAGAGCAACAATAAAAGCAACGATAATTTGAAATTGCATTTATGTGGACCCTTTAAGAGTTAAACACATTAAAAAAAATCTAAGTAATTCTGACCAAAATTTAGGAGGTAGAACTCTATTACTCCAATTCCATGGAGAGAAAATTTAGGTAAGAAAAATATTGCATACTATTACTTTACTCTGACCAATTCTGTATCATAAAGCACTAAGTTGAATGCAAAAAAGAAGAAATCAAATATCATCACAGCAATCAGTATGATTTAATTCTGTTCAATGACAAATTATTCAGTAATAACTACCTGCCATTCACTGTGCTAGATACTCAGTACAGAAAGAGGAAGAAAACACTGGAATTCAAAAAATTCCAAATTGTTAATAAAATCAAATAAATATGCTATCTACCTACTTAGTAAAAAGATTTTATTTTGGGGGCACCTGGGTGGCTCAGTCATTAAGCCTCTGCCTTTGGCTCAGGTCATGGTCCCAGGGTCCTGGGATCGAGCCCCACATCAGGCTCCCTGCTCAACAGGAAGCCTACTTCTCCCTTTCCCACTCCTCCTGCTTGTGTTTCCTCTCTCATTGTGTCTCTCTCTCTAATAAATAAATAAAATCTTAAAAAAAAAAAAGATTTTATTTTTAAGTAATCTCGACACCCAACATGGGTCTTGAACTCACAACCCGGAGATCAAGAGTGGCACGCTCCACCCATTGAGCCAGCCAGCCATCCCAACCAACTTTTCTTTAAATATTAATGAAGATACATAAATGGACTAAAGATTTGCTACATAGAAAACCAAGGATGGCAGTATGTATGTGAGAAATATCCCCATTAAAACACCGCACTTAAAAAGTGTGTAGCAGAGGGGCGCCTGGGTGGCTCAGTCGGTTAAGCGTCTACCTTTGGCTCAGGTCATGATCCCAAGGGTCCTGGGATTGAGCCCCACATTGGGCTCCCTGCTCAGCAGAGAGCCTTCTTCTCTCTCTCCTTTTGCCTGCCTCTCTGCCTACTTGTGTTCTCTATCTCTTTGTCAAATAAATAAATAAAATCTTAAAAAAAAAAAAGTGTGTACCAGAAGTTTGGTTCCATGTTGACTTTGATCTCTGAAAGGAAGTTAGGTCTATTCAAATGCTGAATCTACAAGAGGCTAAAATTGCTCTCAGTATGCAGCATTTAAGTACTGATAGTAGAACAGACGCAAGGAGAGTCTGGAATAACTCCCTACTCAGATAATAAATGTTAGTGTATTATATCAGGAAATTCAGCAAGGACCCAAGGATAAATGAAGAGTGAGGAGTAAAAAGAGAATGAAAAAGAGAAAGGAATATAAACCATCCTACTCAACATGAGCCTCTAAATAAGAAGTCTATAAATAAATTGAATGCTAAGAAACATAAACACAATTAACACTTGCATCAGGAATTCATGCCAAGTGCAAATAATTTCAGGGGACTGTCCAAACTAAATTTTGAAAGAAGTAGATGAGAATATTCAGAGATATAAAAAAAATAAAATTTTTATTAAAGTTATGTAATAAAAAGGTACAAAAATATAAACAGGTAGATAAGAAAAAGGATAAATAAGAAATCTTGGAAACGAATCATATTAACTATTTTTTAGGGAAATAAAATAGATGAAATGGACTGATATAGGTGAAGGAAGGACTGGTGCATTTGAAGGCAATACTGAATAATTCATGTAGAACTTGACACAGAAAGGAAAAGGGATTTAAAATAAAAACATAAAGAAGTATTAAGAGACAGACAAGGAGGACTAAGAGACCTCAACAATCATGTATGAGTTCCCAGAGGAGAAAACGGAAAGACTAGCAAGGACACAATATTTAAAATACTGTTAGCTGAGAACTCAAGAATTGAAGACCTGTGGACTCATATTGAAAGTGCACTCTTAGTGTTAAATATGATAAATAAATATATACCCATGCCTAGATGCATCATAGAGAACCAAAGAACATAGAAATAAAGATAAAATCTAAAGAGCTATCAGGGAAAAGATTATTTACAAAGGAACAACACATGAGTAATAATAGTCATTGGAAAATAATGGAGTCCTGATATCTTCAAAGTGTTAATAACCATTATCCTGAAATTTTATATTTAGCTAAACTATCAAAGAAGAATGAAAGGTCCTATTTTAGCATTTTCCAGACATACAAAGTCCAAGAAACCTTACCTCCTCCAGAAAACCCTCACTAAAATCACTATCTAGGTATGCTTGAGAAATTATGTACATCAGAAAGAAGAAAAGGAACCCAAAAGGAAAACATAGTGTAAGAGAAACAGAAGTGGGCATGGAAGTGGAAAAAAAAGTCAGAAAATATAGTCAACTACTAACTGCAAAATATGTGCACATACATGAACATGCACGCAAACACTAAAAGTAAACAATGGACAATAATAATAAGATGGATGGGAGAATGGGGAGGTTCAATAAATAAGTAATTTGGCTAAAATGCTAGAAATCATAAATCAGTAGCCAAATATGTGTTCAAGAATAATGGTAACCACTATCTTTCCAATAAAAGAGTAGGAAAGTAGTGAAAAAAGGAACAAAGAGGAGGACATAAACAAGAAAGAAGTCCAAATACATAAACAATCACAATTTATGTAAATAGATTAAACACAGATTATTAGATTTTCTAAAAATATCACAGATCAGATGAAAATAAAGGGATGAATAAAGATTGTCAGCAAATTCTTATCCAAAGAAAGTCAACATAACAATATTAATACCAATCAAACAGAATTTTAAGTCTAAACATACTCTTAAGGATAATGAGATTGAAAAATTATAGGACCTGAAAAATTATAGGACCTGAGTATAACCTGGAAGGCCTTATAGATATAAGGATGCAGAAAAAGCATTAGATAAAATTGAATACCCACTGATGATAGAACTTTTAGCAAACTAGAAATGGAATTTTATTAACATGGTTTTAAATTAAAAAAGTAATAGCTGACTTACACTTAAGATGAAGCTTGAAAGCATTGACTTTAAGATAAGGATCATGACAAATACATTATCCTCATGACTATTATATTCTATTGTAGGTCAATGCTATAGGCTTTAAAAAAAAAAGGTGTAAAATGAGAAAATAAAAGTTGAAGCTATTATTGTTTTTTAGATGATATACTTGTCTATATAATAAAGCCAAGAAAAAAAAGCCAGGAAGAAGTTTTCTAGATTCAAAGTCAAGAAAAACAACAATAATACAATGTATTTATATGTGCTTATTATGTGCTAGGTACTCTTACAAGCAATTAAACATATTAATTCACTTAATTCTCACCATATTCACTGTGGGGTAGGTACTAATAGTCTCCTTTTCCAAATGAGGAAACTGAAGCACAGAGAGGTTAAATCATTTTCCCAAGGATACACAGCTAGTGAAGTGGGAGAGCTGGGATTCAAACCCAGGTCTTTTAGGTCCAGTGTCTGGGCTCTAATCACACACACCACAACACTCCTATACTCCCAGAAAGAACGAATAAGCAAATGTAGTACAAAATCAAAGGATCACAATAACATTAGCAATAAAGATAGACAAGAACAAATATCATAAATAACATGTATTTTATAGATAAAATTATCAAAAAAGTTGCAAAAGAAATGACAAAAAAAGAAACCTGAAGAGATGAAGAGATATATGTGTTAATTTTACTAAATTTATGCTAAATACAATTGCAATAGATATTTTGAAAGAGTTTTCAGTCAGTGGAATTTTATAAACTTTTCAAAATTCTGTAAGAAAGTAAAGGACCAACAATAGCTAAGAAATATTTGAATATTTGGGGAGAAAAATGAGGTGGTAAGGTTTGTCCTACATAATATGGAGACCTACTATAGCTATTAAGAAACAGTATGATTAAGACAATGGGGTACTGGACAGGGAGAGGGAGGCCAATCAGAACAAAACAAGAGAGCTCAGAAACAGACCCAAACATATCTGGAAGCATGGGTATCTGCCAAAGGGGGAGAGAAGATCAACGGGTCAATGAATGTTGTTGAATGGGAGTGCAGAGTTGGCACCCCAGTGAGACTGGGAAGGATGATAAAGGGCCTTCAACTTCCTGTATTGTTTCATTTAAAAACAGTAACAGCAGAAACAGCATGAAACAATGTTAAGATTTTATGAAAGTGGATAGATAGATGGTCGTGTGCAATATGATTCTTTGTAGACGTTTCTACTATTTGAAATACTGCACAATAGTAAAAGAAGAATATCTATAAATACATGACATTTATAGATCAAGAAGACATTGGACAATATTCTGCACCATTTCTTATAGGTCTCTGAAAGCTAGAAATAGAAAATTATTTTATCATGACACAGAATTCTATCTCAAAACATTCAATATCATACTTAATATTAAAGCATAAGAGGAATCCCCTTAAAATCGGGGGGGAAAAGGACATCAATTTTACAACTATTAAACAGTATTATTACGAAAGTTCTAGCACGTGTAATGGCAGTAAACATAGAAAAGGAATAATTATTATAAAAAGATAGTTGTGGGTGGAATAAAATATCTAGTAAATACAAGGGAATACTGAATATTGTACAGAGAAAAGCTCAGCAAAATAGCAAAAGGCATGATAAATATGCAGAAACCAACTGCATTATATTGGAGCACGGCCTCAAATGTGCTAAATGAGATGAAAAATGACTTATTTACAATATTAAAGGAAATATGAGATACCTGTAAGTCCTCTGATCAAGACATACACAAGAACTTTGGAGAATAGCCTGAGCTACTGTAGAATGAGATGGAACAAAACAGAAAAGAATAGAAGGCCAGGAATAGCACATATTGTTTTCTTTAAAATCTCACGAGTGGGTTGGAAATGGAATAATTATTCAATTGAAGTGCTGAGTAAATTGATTACTCTTCTGGAGGGACAGATATTTCACCCTATGTGAAAATAAGTACCACGCAGATGAAAGACTCGAATAGGTTAACCGAACTTAACTACTTCCTGACTGAGCCCTTCTGACTATGTTTCTTCCTTTGCCTCAAACACACACCCTCCTCCACCCACTCTTCACCTGGCTAACCCCTAAGAATCCCTCATTACTTAGGTTAGATATTAATTTCTCCAGGAAGCCTCCCTTGAGCCCTTGCTACACACCACCAAGACTGACTTTGACCTCCATCCTGCATACACATTTCCCTATCCTAAGACTTAGCTCACCAGACTGTAATCCTCAGTTCCGCAATACTCAATTCTGTAAGGTCAGGCACCATGTCTTAGTCATCACTACAGCCCTGGTGCATTTCCACTGGATGTCTAAACAAACACATGCTTCCCCAAAGCTCCCTTCCTACTGTCTCCCCTTCCTGGTGGCCCTCTGCGTTCTATTATGGCAGTTCCTCATACTAAGGGCTGAGGTTTTCAAGTGAACCTGATAAAGTTTTGGAGCTTGCATCTAAAATGTTCTCAAACAGCTGTTTGCTGTGGATCTCACCAAAATGGTGGGGTTATGAAAAGATGCAGCATGAAGCTACCCCTCTACTAACTCTTTAGCCCTTAAAATCTCTTCTGCACCAGGTTGTCTTCAGTTTTTATTTATTGCTTTGACTTCCGGATGGTATTTTTCCTTTAAAGATAATCAGATTGGCAAGTTTCATCTCCCTCCCAACAGCAGTTCAGGGTTTTGTTCTGAGTGGTGACTAGCAGGCCACTCTCTCATCTGGACAATACCGGGACCCAACACTAACAGCCTCACTGCTACCATCTCGTTAGGCTTAAGTCAATCACCACACAGCCAGAGTTCTCAAATTTCCCTCAGGCCCAGATCTGAAAGCCACACGGTTTTGTAGGCAGTGGGACGGATCCCTCAACCTCACCCTTTGATTCCCTTCCTCAGGGCATCAAAACAGCCCGAATGTGGCCTTTTCTCACCCAAATCCGTCTCAAAATAGTTCATTCTCCCCAAGGCACAGCGACTTCAGTCTTGAGAGTCCTCTTAAACGCTAGGTATTCCAAGGTCTTTATGTACAAATCACCACTGCTCATTTCCCGATATTCCGTGTTATACAATTGTTCTACCTTCCAGTAACACCAGAGTCGTAATTACTTGTTGAAGAAAATGAGCGGATGTTTCTGATTCTTTACGTGTTTCATGTTGTTTGTTCCAACGGTGGCTCCAATTTGGCCCTTCAGTTATCATGTTGAAAGCCTGTCTGTCTTTTCTCTTTCCCCTTCCAACACCCAGCCATTCCTTACCCTTCCAACCAGGTGGGATCCTGCTTTCTTTCAACAAACATAGTACTTTCTATTGCCTTTGGAGGAATTATGCATTACTCACTCTAACATGAATTCTTGCCCTTTAATTACATGATTTTCCCTCTCTTCTTGGTGATAAACTTCTTGGGATTCTGTTTTAAAATTTTTTCTTTCCTTTACCTGTTTTGTGTCATGCTTTGCTTATAGCAGATGTTCAAGAAAATTGGTTGAATTGAAAATAATTACCTATGGGCTTTCATTAATACCTCATATTTTAATTACATAGACTTGCTCAGATCTAAATAATTCTACAGTATGAATTTTTTTTACTGCTTTTAATTTTATTCAGGACTGACAAGGAAAAGAGAAGTTCTTGATCTGTACAACCTGTATTTTAAAAATTACCTCTAAAAATAACAATTAAAATATTACTTTAATACAAAACAACTGAAACTATTTTAGATGCAGAAAAACATTGATATTATAGGGCATAAGAGTAAGATGTTAGAAGTAGGTGAGAAAAAGAACAATATAAATTCAGCGTGTGCTCGCTTAGCAACCTAAAAAAAAAAAAAAAAGAGTAAGCCTTTCAGAAATCAAAGTGAAATGATAATCACATCTGGTCTTTTTTAAAAAGCTAGTCAAAGTCATAGCTACGCTATATAGCAAAGAACCTAACCAAACAATGAAGAAAAAATATGGCTCCAGCAAAACATGATCCTAATTAAAAGACAATTAAATCATGTCTTGATAAAAAGATGTATTCATTTCAGAACTTTCACAAAATTGTACATTGTTCTTCCAGATCACTGGTTTTAAAACAAGAGTGCACATCAGAATCACATATGAAACTTAAAAAAAAAATCCACTCCAGAACAACTAAATTATTGTCTTCCAATGGGAGGGGAGGGGAATGTGCACATGTATTTTTAAATATCTACAGAAGTTGATTCTAATTTATACCCCTGTGACAGGGGCAGGGTTTATGGGTCTAAAGCTATACAATGTGGGGGAAGGGGCTCTTGAGGAAAAAGAATACAAAATTAGGCAGTAAACCCATGTAAGTGAGGGGAGGAGGTCCTGAAGCTTAATTCTCATTAGTCTCAAGTAAATCTGCCTCTGTCCCTCTGTGTTTTGGATGACCTTGATCACCGCACCTCTTCTAGACTGGCTATGGTATTACTCTATTACTATGTTTTTATTGCCAATAATAAAAAATAATGAAATAATTTTCATTACCAATAAAAAATAACAGCCAACACTATTATTTACTGAACATCGCTCTCACTATGTGCTAGATATAGTGCTCATCCCTTCATATGGATATTTAATTAAACTTTCACAACCCAATGAGATTAAGCACAACTAATTATCCCCACTCTCTGAATGTGGAAACTACAGTTTATTGAAGTGAAATACTGTGTTCAACCTTAAACAGCTAACTGTCAAGGCTGAGATTTAAACTATTAACTCAATTGCTCAGAGCTAAGTATCTGGGATCAAGACTATAGATACTGTTTCTCAAACTTAAGAGTTCTCAGTTATATAACCACTGAGTATGGATTCATACCTGGACATGCCATTCTGCCAATGTTTGCTGTTTTACCTAGTGAGACTGGAAAAGAAAGTATAGGGGCATTAAAACAAATGTGTCAATTAAAGTCACTACATCAAAGGACTGTTTGACATTTTGTTTTAACTTCAACACCATCACGCTTTCACTTGGCGCAGAAGCCCTGGGCCTGCAGTTCAAACAGTATTTCACAAGATGGCTCCCTTGCCATCCTCAGATGCAACTTATATAATTACAAAAATCCTACATCATTGTAAAGTTGCAAATCTATAGGAAATTACATATTTCTTGCTGGTTTTTGAACCTTTCTAAAATCATGAATATCTGATTAAGTTGCTACCACGCATTTTTTGCTAACAAGATTCTTTTATATAACCTACATCGAAAGCTGAGAGGGAATTCCCGTGGCAAAGGAATTTTGCCAAAAACAATAATAATCTAACTGTGCATTTTTAAAAAGATTTCTTTATTTTAGAGAGAGAGTGTGTGTGAGCGTGAGTGGGGGGAGGGGCAGAGGGAGAGAAAGAATCTCGAGCAGACTCCCTGCTGGGTGTGGAGCTCAATGCAGGGCTCAATGGATCTTACAACCCTGAGATCATGATCTGAGCCAAAACCAAGAGTAGGTTGCTCAACCAAATGAGCCACCCAGGTGCCCCATAAAGTTACGCATTTTTGATAAAACATGACCACTAAATGTTGGCTAACTATTTTATCTGAAGCTCCAGCCAATAAACAGAGATCTATTCAAGGTGTAATGAAGTATCTCTATAAATGGCTGCAAATTCATGTGGTATTTAACTGCCTATCATCTGATTCTCCCTTTATCCCAAGAAAGGAGAATAATGACCCAATAGCACTAAAGAAATGGGGAACTACTTCTACCAAAAATATGAATGATGAGTTTTCCTACTTTTTTTTTTTTTTTAAAGAGAGAGATTGAGAAAGAGAGCTCAAACACACATGGAAGTGGGAGCAGGTGCGGACAGAGGGAGAAGGAAAGAGGGAATATTAAATAGGCTCCATATCCAGTGCAAAATCCCATGTGGGCTCGATCTCAAGACCCTGAGATCATGACCTGAGCCAAAAATCAAGTGTTGGACTGAGCCGCCCAGGTGCCCCAAATTTTCCCATGTTTTGAGAGAGATTATAAATCAGGAATCCGAACTTCTATGATAATAACACATTTCCTGGAAATCACATTTTAATGGTTCTTGTTAAAAGAATTTTCCTATAGGAACTTCAGCATAATTGATGTCATATTCCTGACCATACATGGTATCAAACAATAAACTATAAAATCAATAAATAAGGGGTTCTGGCTAGCTCAGTCAGTAGAGTCTGCAATTCTTGATTTTGGGGTCATGAGTTCAAGCACCATGCTGGGTATAGAGTTTACTTAAAAAACAAAAAACAAAAGAAAACAAGGAATAAATAAAACCGTACCATCTATCAGCAAAGATTCTCTCATTGACCAGAGTTTGGTCAGGCTCTTTTGAGCT
>NC_138374.1:102386462-102392742 GCF_054177405.1 Leptonychotes weddellii
CTCTTAGTAATTTTCTATCCACTGACTCCTTTCCTGCTCCTTGGCTATAAATTCCCACTTTGCCTTGTTATATTTAGAGTTGAACCCAATCTCTCCCCCCTACTACAAAAGTCCACGGCAGTGGCCCTTATATTTATCACAATGGTCCTAAAGATAGTTTGTCTTACCTTCTTTAACACTATAAGTGGTAAAATGATAAAACTATATAATTCATCTATCATCAAACCATCCTAAAAGTAATACAACAGACATAATAAATGCAAAAAAAATTAAATTTTTCTGCATTTTAAGAAGCTGGACCTTGGTAGACATTAATAATCTGAGTTGCCAAAAAAGCTATACTATCTTTGACTTGCAATCATTTTCCTAAAAGAAGTCAAACATACTCATTCAAATTTATTTTCAAGTATACCGAGGTCAGTATGGCACAGTGGTTAAGACTCGAGGTTCTAGAGCCCAAATATCTGGGTTTGAATGCTAGCTTTGCCCCCCTAATTCCTGAGAAAGTGACTAAAAATCCTCTGTGCCTCAGCTTCCCCATTCGTAAAAGAGTAATGTGGATTATGTGATATAATACACATAAAGGTCTTAGTCCGGTGATTGGCCCACAGTGGTGAGTAGTCAGTGAGCATCAGCCAGCTAAAGTTCATTTCCTGGCCATAGAAAGTCACTTTCATGGCTCAGGTCCTGCCACCGATACTCAGAATCAGTGCCAGCTGTTGATAAAAATAATGGTGACATTGAGGATGATTTTGCTTTTTCACTTGAAACATGTTTAAAGTTAGGAGGAGTTGAGCCCACACTTTCTTTTCAGGTTCCTCCCTTGGCAGATTATGGTGTGAGACAAAAACAGCTACTTGAACCAATAAAGTAATCCCGGAAATGAAGCGCCGGAAGTTACTGCAGTTCACCTTTCACTGACACAGCCAAGCAGGCTTTGGCAGCTCTGAGTATCTCCACCTTCAAGAGCAAGGGTTGTAAACTTCCTAACTATCAGAGCAGAAGCTGTTGTTTTGGAAGAACTACTAGGACATCTCTCAGAGGATTGCTAGGCAGGCTCTCGTCTCAGAGGGCCTATTAGTTTTCTATATTCACAATACAAAGTGCCATGAACTGAGGGAGAAAAGGCAGCTGAATTTTTCCAAGGCATCTGCATTGTTTTAAACAAAACTGGGAAATTTAAGAGTTGAAATGACCAACAGAATTCTAACTGCATCATTCATTAAACAAACATGGAAAACTGAGGCCAAGTATTGGGTGGTCACGAGGTAGCACAGGTTGAAGACCTAAAATGCAAAGTTTTCAAGTGCCGAATGTCTATATTTAATACAACTTTACCTTGAAATTAAGGGACTATGCTTGCTTTGGCTATTGCCTTGGGGCAGTAATGAAAAACTCATCAACTACTGTTTGTGTCAGACAGAAGAGACAGTGTGGCAGCTAACCTACCTGAAAGATGCATAATTATGCAGAGAGCGACCCTGAGTGTTGACAGCTGAAGTCGGGTCATTTAGATGAAAGAACACATCGCCTAAACCATTAAGGGGCATTGATTAAATTCACTTTAAATTCAACAGCCCCTGGCATCTTTAAGATTCATCTCCGCTATAAGATTCGATTCCCAAGCGGGGTGCCTGGGTGGCTCAGTTGGTTAAGCGACTGCCTTCGGCTCAGGTCATGATCCTGGAGTCCCTGGATCGAGTCCCGGGATCGAGTCCCTGGATCGAGTCCCTGGATCGAGTCCCTGGATCGAGTCCCAGGATCAAGTCCCGCATCGGGCTTCCTGCTCGGCAGGGGGTCTGCTTCTCCCTCTGACCCTCCCCCCTCTCATGTGCTCTCTCTCTCTCTCTCTCTCATTCTCTCTCTCAAATAAAATCTAAAAAAAAAAAAAAGATTCGATTCCCAAGCATTCTTTGATTTTGACAAATTAAATTTCCTCGAACTAATTTTATTTGTGCATCTCATTTTTTGTAAAGATATACTCTAGAAGATAAACCAAGGATGTGCATTTACATATTCTCCACATCAAAACAGTAAGGCCGTTGAGCCTAAATATCATACAAGGTTTTCTCACACACATGGTAAAGGTAGATGGATATACTTTGCTCGATTCAGAATTTATTAAGTAAAAAGAGCGTTGAAAGGCGCATCAGGGTCCAGTGCTTTTTAAGCCTATTTTCTGCCAATTACTTGTAAATTTTCCAAGGGTAACAATGGCAAAGCCCCTTTACCTAGAAAGGTGGAGTCTAGAACTAAGTCCCTAACCATTAGGAGGGAGAGAGAAAATTTCCTCAGTTCACTCACAGTTTATGGTAAAACATATCTGTCCTACTTTTTTCAAGATAGGATGCAACACAGAGGTCAGAGGTTACAAGTGCCAACACTAGCCAGGCTCTGCGGGTTTAAAACCTCACTAATGCCATGTACTTGCTGCATGATTGAGGCGTGTTATTTAATCTCTCAGCGCCTTGGTTTGCTAAGCCAAAAATGGGTATCTTCTTCTCAGTTGACTCCCAAAGTAACATTCTGGAAGAGGCGTTTTAGGACTTATTTATACGAAGGCTCAGAAACGTTAAGTAAAACACGTGAGGGCTAATCCAAAGTCACAGCCAGTGTTTACATATAGATCTGTCTGACCTCCAAGTGCTGCCCTGCAATGGAAGCAAGCTGCCTGCCCTGGGATGCAACCTACCACCCCTGCCCCACCATAGACACTCACACACGCACAAACAGATCCTCTTACCTTTTTTATATCTGTTTGAAATTGATAAGGTTTGATCCTGGAGTCCCGGGATCGAGTCCCGCATCGGGCTCCCTGCTCAGCAGGGAGTCTGCTTCTCCCTCTGACCCTCATGATCTCTCTATCTCATTCTCTCTCTCAAATAAATAAATAAAATCTTTAAAAAAAAATGAAATTCATAAGGTTTAATTTAAAGAAGATTCCAGGGGGTGGGGGGTATGGAGGGAGTATGAAAACCACTGATCCATACCATGCAGCATCCTTACGTCTTAATTTCTTGCACACCCTCACTGGACCTTGAAGTGAAGCATGAACACATGCAAAAAAGAGGTAATTAGGAAAAGGCCTGACCTTGCCCTAAACATGGACTCGTTTGCCCTAAATTCAGTCCATTAGAAAAGCCCAACCCTGGAAGGTAATAGGACTGTCTCAAAGATAGCTCAGAACAAAAGCTAGAAAAAAAATACTATTTCCTTGTTTCTGTAGCAATTCAGAGCCTATAGATGGAGAATATGGGAGGATTTCCCACTCAGGAGAGGGAAGTCAACTGAAATGCACTAATTGGTGGCTAACTCTACTTCTGTTATCCTCCTACTAAGCCTACACACATTGAATTAAGGAGAAAGAACTTCTGGGCCTCCATCCCCACTCTATGTCCACCAGTTAGAAACACAGATCCAAAGTGAAAGCAAGTCATATAGAAAACTGGAAAAGAGATATCATCTTTTAGACTCCTTTAAAATTATACCTCCCACTCCTAGTCTATTTTTTTCCCACAGCTATATAATTAACATGTAACACGCCATATAATTTAGTTCCTTGTTAAATCTCTCACTAGTTTTTTGTCTGTTTGCTTGATGTATTCCAACCATCTAGACACTACTTAATAGTTGCTCAATAAATATTTGCCAAGTGAATGAATGAATACGAGGAAGAGAGCATCTCTGAAAGTGGTATACTGCAGAGCCCAGAATACGTTTAGAAACAATGATAGGAGAGAATAAAGCATTAGATCTATAAATCTGGAGCCTAAAGCCACCAGAAAAAATGAATTCACTGGGATCTAAAGGCGAAATTAAGTAAAGAAAAAGAGATGGATAAGATAATATTGAAAGAAAACTGTGCAATTGCAAAATTAAAATCTGTATTTAAGATAAGGAGAACTGAAATTGTAAAAATTCTAACTATTGCTGCAGCTTACAGGACACAAAAGAATGTCCAGAATTACAAAAAAAATAAAGGTAGAAAGAATTTCAGAAGGTAAATAATATATAGAGAAAACTGAGAGCAAAGAACAACACAAAAATTGTCAGTGTCCCTGGAGGTGGAAAAACATAATTATTAGAATAGAATAATCAAAAATATAATTAAACAAAGGTTAAAAAAAACCTAGCAAAATAAAAGAAACCACTGCAAGATTAAAAGAAAACCTTCAATTAAAAAAAGAGACAGGGAAAAGAGGTTACTAATAAAGGAAGAAAAATCAGGCCAGTATCAAACTTCTCCTGTCTAACAGCAAATGCCAAAAGATGAACAGAAATATCTTCAGGGTTGTGATGGGGAAAAGTTGTGATTCCAGAATTTTATGTCCAACAAAATTATCTTTCACGCAAGAAAGCCATTTGCAGACATGCAAATATTTATTCCACTCATGTAGCTTCACTGAAAAATACTCTCTCTGACAACTTACATAAGCTAATAATTGTGAGATAAATCCTCATAGTAACTAGGTATTTATGTGGCATGCTGAGAGAGAGAGAATGAGAGAGAGCACATGGGGGGGGGGAGGGGAAGAGGAGAAGCAGACCCCCCGCTGAGCAGGGAGCCTGATGTGGGACTCGATCCCGGGACTCCAGGATCACAACCTGAGCCGAAGGCAGTCGCTTAACCAACTGAGCCACCCAGGCGCCCTGGCATGCTGAGTTCTTTCTCTCACAGTTTGAGTGACATAGGTTGGATTATACAATTTAGATGACTGGATCATGTTGCCTGAGAATAATGAACAAAATTGTTTTTTCCCTTTTACAATGGTAAAACAGCACATTCTATAACAAGTAGCCATGACAGATGCCAAGTAGATTAAGGAACGACTTTCTGGATCTTCGAAGTTCATATTAAAAGATCCGAACCATTGTTTTTAGTTTTTAATTTGAAAGATTAATAACCTATCCAATGACAGATATCTTATGCCAAGCAGCTCAAATTTATAATATCCATAAGGATCATGTTAAATATTTCTAAAAAATCAGTGATTATGATACCAACTATGTCAACTGTATCAAGTAAACCCACACAGGAACATGACTATAAGGAAATGTAGTCATAGCTAGTTACTTTCCTTTTTTTATACTTTTCTGCATTTTTCTATTTTTCTATTAAACATATGTTACCATACAGGAGAAAAGATCGATCTATATCTGCAATTTGATCAATAAAATAGTCACAATCATGATTTTTTAAAAACAAGCATAACTGAAGGACTGTTAAAAAGTGGTATTGATCAAGGAAATGTGAAATCATAGACATATATACACACACACACACATATATCCAGATACAGATATATTACCTATATATGTATATAGATATGTTATGTAACATTTAAACATCCAGTGTTGCATTGTTCCTATACAAAAAACTAATGACCATCAAAGGGGTAGAGATACAATGTATCATTAAAATGGAATACTATGCAGCTGCTAAAATAAAGCAAATCTTTAGGACGTGATAAGAAAAAATTTTCAAGACCATTATTACGCAGAAATAGCAGAGTAGAGAGCAGCTTTCACTTGTAAAATAAAGGACTGTATATGTTAATTACACACACACACCCACACACCCAAATGATGCTCAGAATAATAAGTAACAGTGGTTGACTCTGTGTAGAGGATGAGATTGGGGGTTCAGCTGCAGGCGGGACACTTAGCTGTCACTCTAGAATTTTTATACTGCTTATTTGTTTCTTGTGTGTTTGTTTAATCATGTACATGTACTCCTTATTAAAGTTTTAATTTGATTTGATTTTAAGTGAGCATACCATTAATTCCTCACTATTTTCATGCATAATTTTGCCACACAAATGAATATTATTTCTTTTCTATACTGACATAAACAAAAACCCAATTTTTTAAATTTTATTTTATTATGTTATGTTAATCACCATACATCATTAGTTTTTGATGTAGTGTTCCATGATTCATTGTTTGCATATAACACCCAGTGCTCCATTCAATACGTGCCCTCTTTAATACCCATCACCAGGCTAACCCATCCTCCCACCCCTCTCCCCTCTAGAACCCTCAGTTTGTTTCTTGGAGTCCATAGTCTCTTATGGTTCGTCTCCCTCTCTGATTTCCCCCTGTTCATTTTTCCCTTCCTACTATCTTCTTTTTTTTAACATATAATGTATGATTTGTTTCAGAGGTACAGGTGTGTGATTCAACAGTCTTACACAATTCACAGTGCTCACCCTAGCACATACCCTCCCCAATGTCTATCACCCAGCCACCCCATCCCTCCCACCCCCCACCACTCCAGCAA
>NC_138374.1:102392842-102411503 GCF_054177405.1 Leptonychotes weddellii
TCTTTCCATAGTTTGGCTATTGTGGACATGGCTGCTATAAACATCAAGGTGCACGTACCCCTTTAAATCCCTACATTTGTATCTCTGGGGTAAATACCCAGTAGTGCAATTGCTGGGTTGTATGTTAGCTCTGTTTTCAACTACAAAAACCCTATCTTGAGTTGCCTTGATTTATATCTTTCCTAGAGTTTCTGTGAATTTTGAAAGGCAATTAGCATGGCACATCTTCTGACTTTCAGCAAACATTTATAAAAGTTAAGCAGGAAACATTGCAGAAAGACAAATAGTTTTATGAAACGTAATTATAATCAGGACTATGCTATTTTTTACTTTCAAATATTATCCATATTAAGAGTATCATTATTATAACAACCTCCTTTCTATTATCATAGATCTACAATTTCTAGCCCCTACTGTATCGCCCAAGGAATATATTGGCTCCTTTTCCTGGCACTTAAATTTCATTTTCTTAAAATTATTTTCCAAAGTCTGAATTTTTGAAATGCAGAATGTCATGGATTGGGATTGGTGGCACTCTAGTTTTCTAAAATAGAACATTTATCATGTTTACAGAAAACAACTCAGAATATACTGGAGTTTGGGAGAACTGAAAATATCTGACATTATAATATCACTCAGAGCTCAGCAACAGAATAAGATTTTCTTATTTTGAGAACTGTAGTTTCTCATGGTTTCCTTCTGAGCACAAGCCTCAGTTCTCCAAGCAATTATTTAGTGTGCTAGCATCTACATGAACATATTGCTGCTATGTTTCTGATATGGTGTTTTCCCTCAAATTTTAGTACCACAAAAATTACATTTTACAGCCTGAAAATTACAGTAGAAATTCTCTAAGCCAATGGTTTTAAACCCTTTCAAGGACTGTGGACCCCTTTGAGAATCTGATACACACTGTGGACCCTCTCTCCAGGAAGCATGATTATAAACCCTTGAAGCTTATCCACATACCTTCCAGAGGTTCATAGAACTTGAGTCACAAGGTCTATGTCAACCTTCATTGGACAGTGAGGGGAAAACCCAGCATATTCTTGAAAAATGATCAATATTTTGTACATAGTTGTTAGACATTATTAAATATACTATTCTTTGAGTTTTCATAAAATCCTATGAGGTCGCAAGCACATTTATTGTTATTCACATATTAGGAAGCCACTTAGAATATTCACATAAGGAAACAACTCAGAAAATTTCTTTGATGTAGTCAAATTCACACGGTAAATAAATATTAGAACTAAGTCTCAAATCTAGGGCTTCTCTTTACAAACTCTATCCTTTTTCCTTGCTTTACACTCTTTCCTTTAGTCCACCGCTGGCAAACTTTTTCTGTAAAGGGCCAGATAGTAAATACTTTCAGCTTTGCAGGGCATATGGTCTCTGTCATAGCACAAAGCCAGCCAAAGACAATACTAAAATGAATGGGTGTGGTTGTGCTCTAATAATTACATAGCAGGTGGGAGGCTGGATTTTGTCCACAGGCCATAGTTTGCTGACCCCTGCATTATTTCGCCTCTACATCAAAAATAACTTGGTCTTTTATTTATTTATTATTATTTTTTATTTTAAAAGATTTTATTTATTTATTTGAGAGAGAGAATGAGAGAGAGAGAGAGAGCACAAGAGGGGGGAGCGGGAGAGGGAGAAGCAGACTTCCGGCTGAGTGGGGAGCCCGATGCGGGACTCAATCCCGGGACTCCAGGATCATGACCTGAGCCGAAGGCAGTCACTTAACCAACTGAGCCACCCAGGCGCCCAATAACTCGGTCTTTTAATTTAATTTCCTGTTTTTAGTGTTTTTATCATCATGATTTTGACCTTGTTACATGACCATTACTACAATATTCTACATGCTAATGGAATCCCTAAATAGTATCACCAATAACAGCAAAATTTCCGCCTAAAAGCGAAAATGAGAATTTTATGTATCAATTTTTATTTTTATTTTGAGATAGTTTCACTGATGAAACCATTGTACAGGGAGGTGGTTTGGGAACACAATCTCCTTCAATAATACAACAGGAGTCAATATTACATGCGAAAAAAAAAAAGTCCTATTCTAGTGATGGCATTAAGGGACACAAAGTTTGGGAAAGCAAATTAAAATATAATGAATTAAATGAATTAAAATATAATAAATTTCTTATGATGTTTAGTTTGTTTGAATATCAAGTAACCTTTAAAGGAGGGGTATTCAATGAGTATATTTGCTTATGATATTAATTAGGGCTATCACCAAATATCTGGGTTCTTCTGAGCACAAGGTAGGATTGCATTTCCCCACTTAGGCTCTAAAAGTTAGTTTGGCCAATGTCAAGTGAGTGAAAACTATGTGTGCACTGACATGAAACTCGAATAGCCAGTGTGCAGTTTCCCATGTTCTGCTCCCTTGGCCAAAGGGATCAGGAAAGGACACTAAAAGAGGAAGAGCTATCACCCTTAGTCTCTGAGCAAGGAATTAGGCAGGGCCCTCCTGTCAATCCACTCTGAATATGCAGTATGAATAAAAAATAACCTTTTATTTTGTAAAGCCACCAAGATGTGGGGATTGTTTGTGACAGAAAATAACTTAGCACATCCTAATATAAAGGCATACATTTAAAAAAAATCCTATGGAAAACAGATTTACACAAATACTAATTTTTATTATACCCAGCTAATAGTAACACCTCAAGGTTATATTATATATTATTTTGATGATCACACTTTGGATTATCTATATATCACTTAAATAACCAATCAACTCATTTCCTTAAATTAACTACATGAAGTAAACTAACTACATTCACTACGTGAAGTAACTAGTCAAATCTGGCACTTAGCATTGTGAGAATAACTGGTTTGAGCGAACCTTAATAAGTTATGTGAAGGCAAACATTATATGTATTATTATTAGAATGAAAATGTATGCATTCAAGGTTTAAGAAAAAATGTATTTCTCTGTTTACATTAGTAATATAAATAAATGTGCAAAAAATATTGGCTTATTTTAATAATAAAGTAATAAAAATTACTCTAATAAAATCAGCTTACTCTAAATTAATATACTGTCATTCAGGATGCAAACTATTTTCACGTACATAATCTTATTTAACTTTCCCAACAACTCTGCGAGAAATACTAGCCCCACTGACACATGAGAAAATTAAGGATAATAGAATGGTGACTGGCTCAAGAATACAACTCTAGCTAGTGGCAAAAACAAAAACCTGAACTTAGATTTTTCCGCTATTATATCTGATCATCCTTCTACTATATCATTCCTTTAAAAAACAAGGAGAATATTTTTATCCTCAGCTGTCCTATGTGAGTAAAGCTAAGTGAGGTATCTGCATAAATATGTTCAGCACATTATTTAGTTGTAGTAAAATGTGTATTAAGAGGTCATGCCCACATCTCTTTTTTTATTTAAAGCATAACTTCCATTATCTACAGATGCCACTGAAATTAACTATGAAAACATGCATTCTTTGAATAAGCTACTTGGGTAGATTATGACTTATTTCATACCCCTTCTTTCCTTTTTTCTTCTCTTGCCACTTGCCCTTGGAAATTTCACTTTGTTAGCATCTTCAAAGAGGGGAACCTAAGCTTAGAAGGGAGAGGTACAGCATGTCAACTAAATTTGCCCACGTATTTGTTCTTTTTGCCTTAACAATAAAGTTGAAAGGGGAAGAAGTTTAAGATCAGTAATTAGTGTGCCTTTTTGGATGAACTGTGACTTTCGATTGTTCATATAATCAATATTTCCCCCAATGGTATATTAGAACCAAGAGCTGGCTGCATGAAATTCCAATTTGAAGTTAGAATTAGTCGTATCTGTAATGTACTTCATGTGCATCCAAACCACCATACTTACACATGAACTTCATCTGGCCCAGGTACTTCTTTTGTAAATATCATGCTACATTTATAGTACCACATAAACAACAAAGCTGATTGTCCAAGAGTAAGTTTGCACAAGTCTAAAAAATTTCACACACACACACACACACACACACACAAAGGATTGGGAAGACAACAAATATGTAGCGTAATTACTAGCTGAAAGTAGACAGGCCCAGACAAATGCTATTATGTTCCTTCCTTTTTTTTTTTTTTTTAAGATTTTATTTATTTATTTGACAGAGAGACACAGCGAGAGAGGGAACACAAGCAGGGGGAGTGGGAGAGGGAGAAGCAGGCTTCCTGCTGAGCAGGGAGCCCACTGCGGGGCTCGATCCCAGGACTCTGAGATCATGACCTGAGCCAAAGGCAGACACTTAACGACTGAGCCACCCAGGGGCCCCTATTACGTTCCTTCTTTATCAAATGAAATATTTGAGACAGTTACAAAAAGTCTTTTTCTGATAATCACCTCACCTAGTTTTAGTCCCATTCAGAGCAATACTTGCATATTTGGTGGTCAGTCAGATGCCCTATAAAATCTATAATCTATGACAAACAGTGCTGCATGTCAATGGTTGAGAAGGGGCAGAAGATAAGAAAGAAATAGATTCTGTATTTATTCAGGGCATGAGCTTTGTGGCAATAGTTTGCTTCTAATTTGGGGGTAATTTCTTGATCACATTTGATAGTGATAGCTTTCCAGAAGATTAAAAATATGTTATTGCAAACTTTTCAAAAGTATGCAGAAATATATAAATGGTTTTTTTTTCCAGAATACAAGCAATTCCTGATTTGAACATAGCCAAGAAATGAATGGCCATTATGTTGATAATGGCCATTCAACCCCCCTCTCACTGGGCCCTCCAGTTTCTGTCAGATCTGTACTACCTTGCTGTGGGTTTTCCTACTACCAAAAGCAAACAAAAATGTTACCTCACACCTGGGAAGATTATATCCCTAATGCTGCCCAATCCCCTTCCAATCAGCACAGGATTCTGAGAACTAGGGGCTCTGAATTGAACTTGTGACTGATGTAACATACATATGCCATGAGAAAAGGTGACTATTTCATTATTGCTTTGGAGTCTACAATATATTTATGCAATAATCCTGCTTTATTGCCTATCAAATGTAATTTTGCACTCTGCAAACTTAACTACCATTCATGTGGCATTTTCTCTGAGAAATACATGTTAACTTAGAAAATAAACTTATGTGAAGATTTCAAATGGCAGGAACATATGTTAATATCCTGAGCTAGGTTTTATTTTCATTAATTTAGGTGGATGGGAAGAGAAACAGAATCAAAGACCCAAAGCAATTTCTTAACTTCAACGTCTGTATTGCAAATGCACAACACCAGAATTATGTATTTTGGAAAAATAATCATCCACTTTAACAAACTGGCATAAAGAAAAATGCAAGGATATTGCGGGGTCAGTGCTAGAAGTCACCTCCCAAGACTATTTGCCTTTTAAGCTGCCTGAAAGCAGTTTAACTTTCCTTTAAAATGGGTTTCTAGGGGCACCTGGGTGGCTTAGTCAGTTAAGCGTCTGACTCTTGATTGCAGCACAGTTTATGATCTCAGGATCATGAGATCAAGCCCGGTGTGGGGCTTTGCACTCAGTGGGGAGTTTGCTTAAGATTCTTTCTCTCTTCCTCTCCCTCTGCAACACCCCCTGCTCTAAGAAAAATAAATAAAAATAATGGTTTCCAAAATCCAATCTGCAGTTCTTTGAGAACAGCCAAGAGACTAGTGAAATGCCACAGAATTATGAGTGTACTAAATTAATAAAGTAACACCCAATACCCAAAGCTGCAATAACATCATCCCCTGGGAGAATGCTCTCTGTCAAATTCTACACCACTGCTTCAAGTCTATTCATTTCCAAGTTCAGATAGTGGTTTTATGAAATCACAACATTGAACAGAAGACACTCTTACAATTTTTCCCTCACTCTTATTTAAGTTATAGTTTCCTCCCATATCCAACAGAAATGGCAGATGCCCTGCTGAAAGCATGCATAAGGCTCCACAGTTTTCAATATACCCTCTGCCTCTCTAATATTGACTTGTCTGTTATTTGGAATTTCTTCTGACAGTTACTCTAAACCTTTAATTTTTTTTCCTTTTTTTGGTCATTGTTGTTTGTTGTTGTTCTTTTTCTAATCAATTAAGCATTATGTTAAACAAGCAAAATATGGGTTTGCAGTAAGTCTGTGACCATTGCCTTAACAACTTCAGCAATTCAATATAGGTAAAAGCAAACTGAAAGTTCTGGTGGCTGGTTCGAAATACAGGAAAAATAAACATAGACGCTACATTACTGATTTTAATCTCTACACTCAAGTAGTAGAAAACAAGAGTCCTTTGTAAATAGGAGAACTGCTACTCCAAAAAAATGTCTTCCATAAGTCTCAGCATGATGCTTTGGGATCTTACAGTTGCTAGAGACCATAGTGGTGCCCTTGTTATCTGCATTCTGATGCTCAGAGGTCATGATTGAGTGATAAGCTTGGGCAAATCCTGGCTCTGGCATTCCAATTTACTTTCCACTGGAGATAATTTCATTATATTTTAATGCCTCCAGGTAATAAAATAATCTACCATTTTATTCTTATCTTTAAACTGAACTCAGAATAGAATACAGTTGTCCATTACATCATTTTTGCCAACAGCTTGTCCTAGAGTATAAGTGATTTCTTATTAGCTTTAAAATAACTTAAGATAGAAGACACGAATAGTCCCCTTTTGGTACTATGCTCAGGGATTAATATACTTCCATGTAAACTTTCTTTTTTTAATCATGTATCTGTCAAGGTGGCAGTGAGGAGGGTAAAAGGTGGACAGATACATGATTTACCCTCCTCACTGCCACTTCCTTAGTTCAAGGCAACATCTTCACTCATGGATTAATGGGATAACCCTCTTCATTTTTTTAAAGATTTATTTATTTTAGAGGGAGGGGAAGAAGGGGGAGGGGCAAAGGGAGAGGGAGAGAGAGAATCTTAAGCAGGCTCCCTGTTGAGTGTGAAGCCCTGTGTGGGGCTTGATCTCAAGACCCTGAGATCATGATCTGAGCTGAAATCAAGAGTCAGATGCTCAACGGACTGAGCCACCCAGGTGCCTCAATGGGATCACCTTCTCACTGGTCTTGCTTCCCCTCATGCCCTCCAAATGGCAGCTGAGTCACATCTTCCCTCTCTTGTGCTTAAATTTTTCAGTGGCTTCCCACTGAATTCGGAATGTTGCCATGACTTACTGAGTCCCACACACCCTGGCTCCTCTTGATCTTGCTAACCTTGCTTCTTCTTCCAGGTCCCGCCACATGGATTCATCAGTATTCCTTGAATATGCTCACATCTATCCCACTCAGGATCTTTGCTATTGCTGGCCCTCTGCTTGAACATATCTTTGCGCTCTTCTCTACCTAGCTGACCTTTTCTCATGCTTCCAGTTTCAGCTTCCATGTCACCTGCTCAGAGAGCTCTTAAATCAGTCTTCTTTAGAACACCTCCCTCTCCCTGCTCTGGCTCCTCTATCTATTCTCTATCACCACACATGAACTTCTTGGGTAGCATTTATTTTCATCCATAATGGTCTTGTTTTGTTTGTTTGTTTGTTTTTAATGTCCTGATTAATCGCTGGTCTCTTCAGCCCTAATGAGAGCTTCAGGAGGGAGCCCATCTACCTTGCATTCTTAGTCTGTCTGAATTAAAGAATAAACAAGCAAATGTGTGTGGGGGGGCTACTAAAATGTTCCAAATAGAACACAACGTATGAAATCTTGGCCATTTTTTAACTCTCTTCTCTTCATAGAGTAGACTAGCACTGCCGATGAGTTGCAAGCCTGCTGCTTAAATATTCATTTCAATGTTCAACTTGTATTAATCACCAAGGCCTGTTGATTCTCGCATCTAATTACTTCAACATTTTGTCTTCCTCTCTTCTTGCAACACCAACTCCAACCATCCCGGTCAACCATCCCATCCCCCTTCCATGGGTCACTGGGATGGGCTCCTAATTTCTCTCTCCACCATCAGGTCTCCACACATCCTCTTCTTGATAGATGCATCTTTTAATGTCACTTTTAACCTGTCACTTCACTTTCCAACAACAGCAACAATAACAGCAACAACAACAACAACTAAACCCCAAACCAACCCATGTTCTATCTTATTATAGTAGGTCTCAAAAATCACATTATATTCAACTGTATCCTTCCCAACTGAATCAGTCAATAGTATTTCCCACTACTCTTTAAACACTCAAATACTTACTTTTCTATCCCCAAAATAAACCAAGCTCATACCTCTCTTTGTATTCTTGCTCAGCCATGTCACAGACTAGGAGGCCCTTTCCCCCTCCTTCGATCTAAACCAAAACATTTTCTTCAAAGGCATAGTTCAAATCCAGCTTCTCTCATGAAACCTCCCCTCCCAGCTCCAGCCCATGTGTACTTTCCTTTTTCTCAATTCCTAAACCATTGTTTACACCACTCTTCCATGTAACACTTGATTATACAAGACTTATCTCTGTTATCCTTCGATTATTTCCTAAGCGTACATTTTCTCTCCCCAATTGGATTCCGAGCAGGGGCTGTGTCCTTTCTATCCAGGCAGTGGCAGAAGTAGCACTGATCCAACAGCAGCCACTTACGCCGACTCACTGATTGACATGGTAGTGACGAGGAATCCCTTCAACTACAAACAACGATTCTAGATAACTTGCAATCCCCAAACAGAACATAATGTTCCTTGGTCCTAATCTCTCCCACATGAACTCCCAATGCCTACAATGTTCCCTTTCCACCTTCATTCACCTGGGAAACTCCTAATTCTCTTTCGGGTCTCAACTAGGACAACGTTTACTAAGAAAAGGAAAGCATTGTCCCTTCCTTACCCATCCGCCTATCCCAGTATCTACCTATAGTGTAGTTCCTATAGATTCCCATTAAATACTCTTAACCCATAGCATGTGGCACTCTATATTATAAATGACTATTTGTCCACTGGCCTCCCTGACTGGTCTGGGCGCGACTTAGGCTCAAGTAATTTATCTTTTATCTTGATAATAGCAGAGTGACAATGCTATATTATTTGTTGAATAAATAAATGAACAAACTAGCAAAAAAGCTGGCACTAAAATCTGTTGAAAGAGCTAAGAATAGGTATCAATTTAGTTTACGTAATTTAAAACAGGCCACAGTTCATACCATTAGAATGCTTATTTGTTATTAATTCCAGTTGTTAAGCATCTACTATGGGTCAAGCATGGGGATACAGAAAAGACTCAAACACATAAAATCCCTAACCTCATAGAATGTGTATCTTACTAGGTGAGACGGGCAGGAGTACAGTGTTTGCTCCAAGGTGGAGAGCACAGAGATGCTATCAGCAGAAGGCTTCTTTCTGCAAGGATGCTGACATTGAGACAATGCTGCCTTGGACCAAAATGGTGGCACTTTGAATGGTGTGTAGTGGTTACATTATGGATGTACTTTAAAGTCAGAGCCAACAGAACTGATTGATGGACTGAAAGTCAGGTGTGAGGGAATGAGAACAGTCAAGATTGGATTTTAGTCTGTGCAACTGTGGAATGGAATTTGTGCAGGGTTTGGAAGTGTATGATTTTGGAAAGAGTGTGTAGATATATGAAGAGAGTCTCTAAAATTAGGCCTTAAGTTTTAATAATCTATTTTGTATAACTGAACTTCCCTTGGGCATATTTCCCATGAACAATAAGAGTCCTTGTGGCTTCTTAGACAAACTGGTAACACCGAATAGACGAATCTTGGACAGCTGCAGCTAACAACGCTCCGTGAGGCATTGCCTATACCAGGCACCCCATAAAAGCCACTGCAATTTATCCTCCAAAACTGTCTCAAGTTCTTTTTTTAAATGACTAACGCAATGCAGCTAGTGCTAGGGGTTACAATTGCTGTGATTGCTAAAAACCACTTCAAAGCTCACACGATTATTATCAATATGAAGATTAATAATTATACTTTGAATTCTACTGAATGGTGATTTAGATGTCAAAGTGGACACGTATAAAAGAAGGCAAAATTTTTATCCTGCCCTAGACCATAATCTAGTCTAAGGTCAGAGGAGATGACCTTGACCTAGGAGTAAAAGGACATGGAGGAAATGTGGGTGACCTGGAATGACTTAATCCATTTAAGACTAAAGTCTGAGATAGAACAGCAAGGGATTTGGGCTGTCGGGCAGCTACCTAAACAACCGGAATAATTAGCTCCTGTGCTTAATGGCTATAATTTGGGGTAAGGCTGGTAATAATGGTTTATTTTTTTTCATGTGTGGAAGTATATGCCTGCAAAACTTACTGAATTTGGGATTCGAAAAATGAGACTGTTTACAAACACATGATGCAACCGTAAGTCAGTATAATGACTAAGTCTCTTGCAGAATAATTCAGCAGTGGTCATGATGAGTTAGAACTTGGACTTCTGAGTTTTCATGGGGCAGAAACAAACCATTCTCACTCAGTCTGTGAGGATCCCCTGCCCCTTCTAGACTCTAAGTAGTTTACACAATAAACAGTTATTTCCATAGTAGAAATGGGCCAAGACGTCTAAGCTCCAAAGTTAACCTGTTATTATGGTTAGAAATCAAGATTGCCATTCTTCCAGGTTTTCACAGCCACACAACTTTTGACCTAGCTGGTGGAAATGTAAGAGTAAATATAGTTCCCTGACCTCTTCACAAAGGCAAAAATCAACAGGCTCAGGTATTTATTTCACTGGAAAGTGATCGGGCACAAAGACGCATTACAGTGGATTCAGATAATGACAGGACTCTACAAACTTTTTTCAAAGGAAAATTTTAGGCAAGAGTTCATCCATACACTGTCTGTGTCCTCTTATTTAGGAGTTTGATATAAAGCACTGATTTGAAAACCTTATCTACTCCACAATTTATCAATGGCATCACATAATAAAATGAAAACTTTTAGACTCATAATTCACACCCCAAAATCAGACACCAGGCCCATGAGGGGAAATCTCATCACCAGCATATGGAGAAGGGAAGACTTCTTCCACCTAAAATTCCTTCATAACTGAGATGAGTCAGTTCCTTCCCTATCTTGAAAATTATGCTTTAAACCCATCTCCTTCCATGAAAAAAGACAGCTGTAACCCTTCCCAATCCCCACAGCATTGCAAGCGTGGTTTTCACTATGGAGTCTGTATTTCTAGCCTCTGGATATTTCTTAAGCACTGAATGACTAATTACCAGAAGAAAAGTCATGTATATATACCCATTCTGCTTCCTAGAAGACACTAAGTGAATGCACAGTCAACCCAAAAAGAGACAGTGTTCCACTATGTGGTCCTTTTTAACATTATAACAAACAATGTGAATAGAAGGCAAACAGCAAGGGCTTAAACTTAAATTCTTCTTGTAATCCTCATATTTCAGTGTCAATTTTTTATACATTTGCACTATTGCAAAAACAACATATTTTTTAAAATCCCTGAAGTAATCATAATAGACAAGCATATAAGAACAGGAACAATCCGTTGAAATGTAGAGTTAAAATTTGCAAATTGAAAAAGGTGATATCAAACAAGAACTTCATGAAGAGAATGTCAAAACTGTACTCAAATCTTTTCTTTCTACACTAAAAAATCAAAGATGCAGGAAAATTTGAAACTATTTGCCCCCCAAAAATCATCATTTCAAGCCATTTCTTGACATTAATATCCATTAGTCAAATGACTCAAATGCTCTGCTCTCCAGGTTCATATGCATTTTAAATTTAAGTTAGTATTCCGGCACAATAATTAATCCATTTCCATCATTCCTTTGTTCAACTTTTAAACCCTTTTTTCAAAATCAATTTACTAAAATCTAGCTTTCTACCTTCCATAGACCGATTTGACCAACTGTAAAAGAAAAATTCAAACATGAAGTTTAGCTCACAAGCTGTACCAAAATTAAAAAACAAAATAAGTTGTCTCCTACCTATAGTTGTTATAACAGTGCCAGCAAAGAAGAAGGAACTTCCCAAATCCCAGTGACTGATTTGATTGGAGGTGTTTCCTAAAGGTATAATCCCTGCATTTATTGCTGCCACTATTTGCTGCAAGTTTAAAAAGAAATTTATCAGTACACATGAATCACATGGAGGCATCAAACAGTGTATATTTCACCCCAGTTGACGAATTAGACAAAGAGAATCAATTCTAAGGCCTGGTTTTCCATTTGAAGTATACAATATAGATTAAGGCTTTATACTAAAGAATGTAATAAGTTAAATGATAAGAAAATTGTATTGTATATCAAGTGAATGGATCTGTATGGAGCACATATTATGCCAATATGCATTCATATCTCATCCATTAACATATTCAGTGCCTTATTTGAATTAACTACTAAATACAACCATGCTTTTTAGTAAGCACCACAGAGTTAAAATACCAGATTGCAAACTTACAATTTAAATAATATATAATAGCTTCATCAAAAAGTATTTCTAAGAGTGCTCATCGTTTTGAATGTTAAACATATACAGCCAAGCCAGGGTTGTGTATAACTGTAAAGCGTATTTATTAATAAGGTCCAACAAAACAGGCTAAGAAGGAAAGGCAACAGCAATTCACTATCCCACTTCAGTTAGTCCATGTATATCTAGATTCTTAGAATTTCTGCAGACTTTTTATAAATTCTATGACAATATCATAGCACCACCAAAATATCACCAAAGACCCATAGATGACAATCACTCAACAATATTCATATAGGGACACTAGGGTCTGGATGCTGCCTTAAGTAATTCAGAGAGACAGACAGGAAGATGACATTACAATCCCTTCAATCATCAGATGTTGAGCAGGGGATGGGAATATTCAGAAGCACAAAACATAGAAGAGAATATGTTAGGAGAAAATTGTGTAGTAAAAGAGGGACATACAGATTGTAGGGAAAGATGTTTCCGTGTATAGTTTTAGAAATCTTTATCATTTAATTTCCAGATTATAAAATTGGAAGGAGCGTCATTTGATAGGCAAGGAAATTAAAGACCAAGAGAGGTAAAGTGACTTGCTGTATACTGAACTTTGTTTGATATTGTTTTGTACCTGGAGAACCAAGTAAGCAAGCTTATAGCTTTACAAATAATGGTATTTTACCTCTACATCTTCCAAAAGTTATGTTTTACTACCTTTCATCCCTTATTACATTGGTATTTCCAGAGCAATGTTAAATAAAAATAAGGAAAGCAGACTTTTTTTGTCTTTTGTAGCATAAAATCCTCAATGTTTTAGTATTTTATCATTAAATATACTGACTACTGGTAAGAAAATGGTATTTAATTAAATAATTATAAGAGCAAGCAAATAAAAAGGATAAATAAAACTTGAAAATCTAAAAATGTCTTTGGAAATATTTTCAGATAGCAATAAACACAAGGGAGATACACATAAACATTGTAAGCACAGGCTTGTAATCTCTAGCTTTGCAACTCCCAGAAAAACTAATGCTGCCAGTAAAAATATCAAGGAAAGGAGGGTGGATTTAGATACATTGTAATTATATCCCAAGTATATTTTTATAGTTTTAGACATTTCTTCAACATATTCATTTATTCAAAAATATTTATCAATTGCTTATGATGCTAGGCAATGGGGAAACAACAGAGAAGTAAAAAAAAAAGACATGGGTGACAGTTATATATATATTTAAGATTTTATTTATTTGTCAGAGAGAGAGCACAAGCAGGGAGATTAGCAGGCAGAGGGAGAAGCAGGCTCCCCACTGAGCAAGGAGCCTGACGCAGGACTTGACCCCAGGACCCTGGGATCATAACCTGAGCCGAAGGTAGATGCTTAACCAACTGAGCCCCCCAGGCGTCCTGGGTTACATAGTTATAAATGAGAAAAGATAAGGCATGTCTTTAGACTCTACCCCATTAAATACAATTATTTTATTGATTAGAAGCAAGGTAATTTCTTCAACAATTGACTAAAACAGCCTACATGGTCAGCACTATTATTTTAGCCAATTCTTTTGTTGACAATGATGAGATGCAACATTACCCAGACACTTGGATAACATCCACAAATTATTTAAATGCAAAAGAAGTAAATGTAGACTTAGAAACAGCAATGTCTTATAATGTGCGGGTTTTAAATAGTTATCACAGAGCTGTGATGATTGCAACAGAGGCTTGAGATGGAACTGGGAATATGTCAAGTCACTATGAGAATGAGTCTACCATGAGGCTCTTTATTTGGAATATTCTTGTGAATTTATTTTATATTTTTGTACAAGATCTTTTGGTCAATATCCACAGGAAATGGTTGCCCTTGGCAAGTATACTGATATAGGTCTAAGAGTCTTGAATTTCAACATCAATTCAGGCTATCAAAGCACTTCACAAATGCTTTCTTTAGAACTGTTTCTGTATGTGCCATATTATGTGACTAAAGTAACAATCACTTCATCAATAATAAAAATTAATTTTTCCATGACAGGTAACTTTTGTAAACAATCGAGTCACATTGACAACTTACAAATAAGTTGAATTGTTTAGAGTAAAGGAAATTTGGGTCTATGCATCTAATCCTAACACAGAATTACTTGAAGTGCTGATTAAAGAAGGACTTCCAAACTTAAAATCTACAATAGAAAGAGTGTAAGATAATCTTGTTTGGATTCACATTTAATTTTGATCTTTAGTATATAGACAATCATAGAATGTGCATTAAGAAAAGGAAGTTGAATACATGGTTCTAGTCAGGAGTATGAGTTGAAACTTCAGAAATAGAGCTCTAAGAGCTTTGTACTCATTGAGATGATAAAGGTAATTACTCATAAAAGTAATGACGAATAATCTGAGTTTCCATGACAGTGATGTCTTTAGGGCAGAAGTTCACAGAGTTCTACTGTGATTTTGTGCACTCTTAAATTCTCAGTGTCATTTGGCATTTTGGAACTATATTCAGCTTTGACACCAAACACTGGTAAGACACACTTATTTGTAACTGTATGAGACTAGCCTTGGAACGCAAGGCAATCATCGACAATCATGAAAATGTTTCCGTGAGCCCAATGCCTAGGAACAACTTTTTCATGTGTTATAAAGTACTTGACCAGCTATTATGTCATTGAAGGAAAATGTGTTGAAAATTAAATAACCCCAGGGAAGACCTGAAGAACATATTGTTTTAAAAGTAGGTTATATCATGGATCTTAAAATACAGGTGACACCAGAAGTTTTAATTTCGCTTTTTCTCCCCTTTGCTCAGAGGCTCAGATGTTCACATTCATCAAAACAATACAGAATGTTCTGAATGCCTTCCACAAATTCCTCCTCTGTTCATACTGTAATCATGATTTCATCAAAATATATTTTCATACCTGTAATCTTTTTTTTTTTATTCTTATGTTAATCCCCATACATTACATCATTAGTTCTAGATGAAGTGTTCCATGATTCATTGTTTGTGCATAACACCCAGTGCTCCATGCAGAACGTGCCCTCCTCAATACCCACCACCAGGCCAACCCATCCTCCCACCCCCCTCCCCTCTAGAACCCTCAGCCTGTTTTTCAGAGTCCATCGTCTCTCATTCCATACCTGTAATCTTAAAAGTAAAGTCACATTAATAATTTGAAGGTTTTAAGTGATGTAAAAATTCTAAATTACAGCTGTCAGGTATTAGTATCTGAGTTACACCAATGATGTATGCATAACTGGTCCAATGACAACTTCCTTTTTAAATTTTATTTATTTATTTAAGTAATCTCCACACCCAACATGGGGCTGGAACTCACGGAGATCAAGAGGCGCATGCTCTTCTGACTGAGCCAGCCAGGTGCCCTGGCAACTTCTTTTATCTTGGTATTTAAGACTGATCTCATTTTTTTCTCATTTGGAAAAGAACACTATTTCCAATAAATTGATATAATGGCCAAGTCCAGTTATAATTACACTGACATCTGTATTATTACACACTTGCTTAAAGAAGAACATAAGTATTACCTTGCCAAATTTCTGTAAGAAACAATCATACACCTTTTTTTTTTGCCATTATTTCCTTGTGTGGGAATAAGTTTCATTCTGAGAGGAAGCTAGTCTTTAGGGAAAGAATCAAATCACACAGTCAGAATGCCACATCTGAACACTCGAAGTATGTAAGCAAGATTATTTTAAAATACTTGAAGAATGAGAAATATATGAATAATGAGAAAAGCAAAATAATAAATGATGTTCTCATTGCCAAAGAACTTTGTGAGAAGATATAATAGTAGGTATCATTACTATTTATTGTTATACCACAAAAATAATCATCATCCATCAATTATATGTAGTAACAGATGAATACTGCTGCCAAAGGTTATTGTTATTCATCTCATTCTTAACCTTCTGGTTATACGTCAACACCATGATCACCTAATGTTGGATGATATGAACTGCTTTGAAAGGTCCTGCTCATAAAACCAGAGATGATCTCGAAATGGCCTTTACTCTTACAGGCTCATAATTCACATACTGCCCTGGTGGAACCTAGGCAACATTGACTGGCGTATCTGAATCAATGAGTTTGTTTATCCATTTCCTGAGTGTTTTAACTTTATTGGCCATATCTGTCTGAAATGTTATTTACAGACATCATTTGTACAAGAAGCTTCTCCTCTAATGTCAGTAACATGTAGTAGTCTTAATCACTGGGGCTGCTTCTGTGACATAACAAATTAGGTTCAACAGAGAAGGAGCATTATAGAGCTTTATTATAAACTTACATACAAAGGCAGCCCATTGTACATCCTTTGTACCACTGGGGTAAATGCCCAGAGACCAAACCCATCTTCTTCACTTTTTTGTCCTTTCACACTATTCTGGAAACTAAAGTAATGACCTTGGCTTTCTTGTATGAGATAATATTTCGGTCAGAATACCACTTGGGACCATTGACAATCCAACAAGGGAGCAAACAACTTCTTGAAAACCACACTGTATTAGCACATTGCTCCACAGGACTTTTCTGGTGGCAGCTCTCAGCTAATGATAGTACTAGGTTGAACCATAGAAAATTGCCAATATCTAAGCCCTTTTTGGCCTACAAAATGACAACTTCATATTAGCATACAAAAGAATGGCACTTATGTTTTCATGAATAGTATGTAATAACATGCTAACTCTCATTTCAGTGTGACATCTATTACTTTCATCATTAAGACTAATTCCCATTAGCAGGAAACTTAATATCAATCAATTATGATCTTGCTTACAGTTCCACATGAAGAATATATACTTCTCAGATTAAATAAAACCCTATATGGCTGAGAATTCTATTCTGAGAAAACATGGAGTAACTACTGAATTCCTATTGGAAATTCAAGTAGTGTCCAACTTTTGCACACATCTGAAAAGTCAAGGGATATTATCTAATACTTAAGATGTTTATTTTGTAGAAGTAAATTTATATATTCACCATTTGATATCAAATTTCCAAATGGTGATATATATTCACCATTTGATATCAAATTGATAGTAGGCTAATATACATTCTAGCCTCCAATTTGATAAGTGAACTTGAGACACATTACATGTAACTTAGTTTTTCAGAAATTCTAGTTATATGGAGATGATACATGTTTTGTCTAGGAAAAATAGAGGAATCTATATAAATTCTAAAAAGAAGAAGAAAACCCCAAATTATATTCAACATTAAATAAACTGTTTTAAGAATTGACAAAGGTTAGGTTTTTAAAATCTAACATTGATAATCTTTTTCCCTTTAAAAAATATATTTCTGATTTCTGTGGAGAAAGGATGGAGTAGTACATTTGCATATTTTATACAGAACACAGGTGATTAAATCATTCTATATTTAGAGTCTGGTAAAGAAGCAAGTTTTCACAGTTTCTCCAGGGTATATCTTTTAAGTGAGAAAGGTAATATACAATGATGTTTTTAATCTATTGTTCTTGTTGAAAACAATTTGAATCAAAATACATTTCATGTTTTCTTTAAAAGGCTTTTCAAAATCCTTGAATTGCTTCCAAGTAATCCATTACCTACGTTTAACCACACATTAATTAGAAACTTTTTATAAAGAAGCATCCTTTTATAAACAAAAAAACCTTAATTCTTTTTTTTTTTAAGTAAGCTCTGCACTCAACATAGGGCTTGAACTCACAACCCCAAGATCAACAGTCACATGCTCTACCGACTGAACCAGGCAGGCACCCCAAAAAACTTAATTCTTATAATCTAAAAAAGTATTTCCTAAGGGAAGCTGTTTCCACACACCAGACTATAGAAAGCAGCTCTAAAAGTAAACATCTTGCTTACCTTCCCATGTCTTTCCTTATATTTAGGGATTATACCATTGCATGTCAAAGCTATTTTTATACACACTAATGAAAGGTACAGCCTCTTTTTTTTTTTCTCTTTTGAAAGTGTAAATTTATTTCCTATTAGTAGAAACAGAAGCTTAAAATCCAGAGTAGGAAAGAACAGAGAGTTAAAGATGGATGTCACCCACAGAGCCCAGAGCAAGAGGGAAACTGCTTGGTTATTAGAGTTGTCCTCCCTGACTATATCCACTTTGGAAGATATTTTTAATCCTAACATGAATATACAAATTACTGGACATTTGGAAGAATAAGAATAAAAAAGATCACTCACAATAAGTCAAACAGAGAAAGACATGTATCATATGATCTCACTGATATGAGGAATTCTTAATTGCAGGAAACAAACTGAGGGTTGCTGGAGTGGGGGG
>NC_138374.1:102411603-102432791 GCF_054177405.1 Leptonychotes weddellii
GGGTGTTATGCACTAACAATGAATCATGGAACACTTCATCTAAAACTAATGATGTAATATATGGGGATTAACATAAGAATAAAAAAAAAAAAAGATCACTCGCAGGCCCTAAAACAGTTTTTGCAAAATGCATATATTCCATTTTTGGTTCTGTTAATAGTTATAATCATTAAGTGTGCTTTCAACTATTTCCCTATAACATAAACATGCTCCAAGCATTTTGAAGACATTAATATCTTACTTCTTAGTCATCGATACATCACTGAGTAGTTACATGTAAAATAGTTTACATAACCAACCCTCTATTAATGAATAAATTTGTATCACTGTATCCAAGGTCAAATGACCATTTGCAAAGTTTTTATAGAGATGATTTATACATCAGACAAGGGCTGAATGTGAAACACTAAAATTCCGTTCTTCTTTGAGCCCGGTGTGAAATGCCACTGTGGTGTAGAAAGGATAAAATATGCTTAAGACCCTTGAGTCCTTGCAACTCTGGAGAGCCAGGAAAATACATGTGAAGCAAGCATACTGAAACCTGCATTTCCCCAGATGTGCATTTTTCCATGTTTTCCTGGATTCCATATTATTCTATGGTATATTAATATTCAATCAGAATATTAGTCTCTGTCTATCTTTTTGGCCCCTTCCACCTCATCTCAGCATTGGTAGTGGAAAAGAGATTAAAGAATAGGAAAATATGGAGAAAGAAGGAGGTAGAAGAAGAAGTCGACAAGAAACAAAAGAGCAAGTAGAGAGGAAAAGATAAATGTTAGATAACAAAGAAGAGACAGTTCTAAAAGAATCAGATAGGAACTTAATTCAAGTCATAGTCACTCTATCTAGGAAGCTCTTTTAAAAGAGGTTGTCCTTAAAATAGGATTTGAGTAGGCAGAAAACTGAGATCAAGAAGACACAGCATGTAAGACAATATTTTTATACCATTTTGCCTAGGGCATACAACACTAACCAGCATTTATTCATGCACTGTTTTAAGGCCTGAAGTTCTAAACTGATGAGAAAAAAACATCCCAAAATGGAGCAAAGGGAGCTTTCCTCTGTCAATTACATGCATCCACAGAATTCCCAAATTTAGAGATTCTGATGGCTTTGTCAGTAAAATGCCACTGATCTCTATTAATTTGATTTTTTAGTACACTTAAGCCTATATTTCCATAACAGATACAAATTTAAACTAAAATGTGCTTTATACATATATAAAAGAAATCACAGGGGAAATGGGGAAATTATTCAAGTTTCCACAGAAAGGCAACTTTTTTTTTTATTATACGTTTTAAAAACAAATGATTTTTTCCCTTGCCCTTTCTGAATTTGTAACTAAAAGATCATAGCAAGGATTGAAAATCTCAGGCTCTGTACACACACACACACACACACACACGCAACCAACAACGTGGCCAGCTAATCAAATTTGTGTTTGAATAAATCAAACTTCCCATAACCCAAATCAGCCATCAGTAAATATCACAATACTAAAACATTTCAGTAACATTCTGATTGGCAGTTCCTCTGTTTCAGCCCCCGCCCCCCGAAAATTTATGTATTTCTTACTTCAACTGAGTTGACTCATAGTCATTAGTAAGTCTAAAAGAAATTGCTACGCTTTCAGGTTCCAGGCAAAATTTCTTAATACACTGCAGAGTAAGTTTACTAATGACTTGCTAACATTACACAGAGAAAAGGAAGTCTGGCGAAACTGCTTAATATGTTTATATTTCTTGGCTCAATGTCACAAAATCAAGACGGCAAAAATAGTATATGAATAACTTCCCCAAACATAGTGATTCATACCCATCCTTAGCTTTCCTCCAAGTTCTCCCCGTATTTCTCAATTACACACCCATACACTCACCAGTCATAGCAAATATTGAATTGGTTGAAATCCATTTTCTTGAGAAACAGGAACCTGATAGAATTTCTTATATTTTTCTAAGCCAACTGGAATGATAGAGCTACCCTTTGACACCTGTCCAGTAGTTACTGCACAAAAATGCAATTAAGCCCCTTCCTCGGGCACTTCTCAGACTGATTTAAGAGTGTTACATCACAACCATCAGCACTGAAAATGAGCCTGGCATCTTTCCTCATGTTTTCTACATTAGTCATTCACATATGCTATATTGTTCAACTTCATTCACACAAGGATATCAATCTCAAGAGCATTTCAGAGCACAGCAACCTATGAAAAAGAAGATACTCCAAAATGCACATGATAAGCACAAGACTGGAGGGTCTTCTCTGCTCGGAGGCTGAGAGTATGAAGATGCCATTGCCCCCATTTAGTGGGGGATGGGTCAAATGCCTGGAGAGGTATCAAGTTGGCCCAACATCCTTAGTGATCTTCACTTCTGCTCCCAAACTCTTTCCAACCAAGCATGTGTTTATGCTGGTGGAATGAGCATGATAGGTTTAAATTGGGCAGAGAGAGAGAGAAATGCATAATCACATTAAAGCAACATGTAGTCTCTGAAGGGTCCAGAGTGTTGGCATCAGGAGATGACTGAATAGACCTGAATGTCACTCACTTTTTATTTTTAATCACCTGCTGTGCACCTATTGGGTGACCTGTAGGGTAGCTTTGTCTCCTTAAGTAACTATTTGAAACCGGCTGTGCAAGATCTGAGGTGCTTCACCATCTCATAAAATTAACCCTGTGAATATTATCAATATGGTATCACTTAACAGGAATCACATATATATTATTTACCTTCCACAAAAGCTGAGGCATAGAGAGGCTGAAGTTCAAAATAAGTAAACACAATAATTAACCTGGCAAACCACTATCTCATCTTGGTGATACAGTTTAGTTGTATTAGAGCTTTGGTTGCCTAGCATTGGACATAGTTGTCATTTATAGTATTATTTTTATATGAAAACATATGGGAACTCCCAAGCAATAAATACATTTATAAATAAAATTTTTAAAAGAATCCATTCATAAGTTTGAAGCTGGGTGAACATCTTGTTTATTTTATCCATATGTGTATAATGTATCCCAAATGGTCATGAGGTCTTGTCTTCAGTGTGTATGTCGCACACGGCGTATGTGTCTAGTGTAATGCTAACTGCTCAAGAATTGTTCGTGGCATATTTTGTGTTTACTGATTTCTAAGTACGCAAATGATCACTATTGTGAACACACAGGATAGAGCGCTAACTGCATACTACAGGTCATGGTGAAGAGAGTAAGACATTGCAGTAGCACTTGACACAACTAATCTCTTCCACCTTACAGCATGTCTTCACTTGGCCTACAGAACACCACACTCTCTAGCTTTCCTCCAGTCTCCCTGAATGATGTTTCATCCCCCTCACCTTTGAGCCTATGGTTCTGTCCTCCATCTGTCCACACTCCTAAGTGATTTCATTTGAACTCAAGGCTCTAAATATCATCAATGTGTGATAACCCCCAAATGTATTATTCATTTGGGACTACTTCCCTACCTGGATGTCTGAAAGGCAATTCAAAGCAATCATATGCCAAATTGAACCCTGAGCTCCTCCCTAAAGCCTGATTCACCTGAATTTTACTCTTGTCATTAACTGGCAACTTTATTTTTCCAGTTCTTAAGGCCCAAAACCTATGAGTCATTCTTCACTTTTTTCTCTCACACCTCATATCAAATCCCATTAGATTTACCTTCAAAATATCCCTTGACCACATCTCATCACATCCACTGCTTCTGTCCTCATCTAGACTACCAGGTTCCACCAGGGTTCTGACTTGGCCCACCTACATCTATTCCTCACAGGGTAACCAGAGTGATCCCTTTAAGTCATAAGTCAGATCATGTACTTGCTCTCCTCTCTACCTGGAATGCCTTCCCCCAGGTATTCACACGTCTATGCACAGGTGACTATCTTTCAGGTTGTGCTAAAATACCTGAATTCCTTCATTTCCCAATTTAATTAGCCACGGCAGCAATTCTCTATCATGTAACCTATATTACTTCTTCAAAACACTTAGAATTGTTTGAAATTACCTTATATGTCTATTAGTTTACTTATTTTTTTTGTTTCTATAATTATAAGAATCTCACTTGAGTTGTTCATAAAACCCATAACCTCAAGGGAGGTGATATCAGCAAAATGGTGAAAGAGGAAGCCCCAGATCCTCCTCCTCCAACAGAGATACTGGTTCAACAATGCACAGACCAATTCCCTTAATGAGAAATCCAGAAATCGGTTAAGAGGCTCCTGAACTCCAAATGAGCACAAAACCAGTCACATCAAAGCTGGTAGAAAAATTCATGGCCCTTATTCACAATAGTCCTTCCACAGTTCAGCATGGTCCAATAGGGAGAAAACTCCCAGCCCTCAGCTTCTCCCTGGCGAGGCAAGAGTTGGAACATGCATCAAATGTTTGGGGGCACTGCCCAAGGGGATTGTTTTTTGCCTTGCCTCTGTCAGAGCACTGATGGGGCTTGGCTCACTCTAAGATGCCTGGGGGACAATGAGAACACAAGTGACCTGGGCAGCTTGCGTCTGCTCCAGAGGACCCAGGGTGTAGCAGGCAGAGGCCAATAGAGCTTGGCAACCTCTCTCTCAGGGGAAAAGGGAAGAGTGGAGCATATGTTCAACACTCTGATTTTTGGAGAGGCTACCCAAAGGATTGGTTTTTGTCTCGCCCAACTCAAAGCACAGACTGATGGGGATGCAGCCTACTCTGAAAACCTCAGGACCACAGAGAATAACAAAAACCTGGGAGGCTTGCAGCAGCTCTGGAAAAACTGCAATACTGCAGACAGACACCAGAGGTAGCAAGAGATTACAAGCTCCTGAAAAAAGAAACTGGCAAATCCATGTAATTGGGAATTTACATGCACAAGTCCAGAGAAACCCATCCACAGAAAAAGTCTAAGAGGCCTGCAGAATCTCAAGCTGGGCTGATTGAAGAAAGCTTTTCTCTATACATAGTCAGTTTGTAAAGACTGAGAGAGGTGGCTGCTTTATCAAATGGGTAGATCACAACACAAAGTTATAAGGCATATGAAGAAACAGGGAAGCATGGTTCAATCAAAGGAACAAAATAAATGTCCAGAAACAAAGGTATATGAATTACCTCAAAGAATTGAAAAGAACCATTGCAAAGTGTTCAATGGGTTCAGAAAACAATGAGAAAATAGACAAAGAGATGGAAAATATAGAAAAGAAGCAAACAGAAACTTAGGAGCCGGAGAATACAATAACCCAACTGGAAAATTTCTAGAAGAATTCAACAGCAGACATGATTGAGCAGCAGAACCAGGGAACTCCCAGGCAAGACATTTGAAATTATCCAGTCAAATAAAAAAAAAAAAAAAAGAGAGAGAGAGATGAAAAAGAGTGAAGAAAGTTTAAGGGATTTATGGACTACCATCAAGCACACCAATATACACCCAAAGTCCCAGATGTAGAAGAAAGAAAGAGGCAAAGAGCTTATTTGAAGAAATAATGGCTGAAAACTTCCTAAATCTGAAGAAGAAAATGGACATGCAGATTCAAGAAGACCAAAAGACTCCAAATAGAATGAATTACAGAAGTCCACACCAAGATACATATGATCAAATTGTCAAAAGTCAAAGACAAAGAGGGAACTTTAACAGCAGCAAGAGGAAAGTGACTCAACACATGCAAGTGTGCCCCCATAATTTTATTTTAATATTTAATATTTATTTTATATATTAGCATATTTCTCAGCAGAAGACTTGCAGGGCAGAAAAGAATGGGATGATATATTCAAAGTGCTGAAAGAAAAAATTGCCACCCAAGTGTACTATACCTGGTAAAACTATACTTCAAAAATGAAACATACTTTCCCAAATAAACAAAAGCTTATGGAGTACATCACCCCTTCACCTGCCTTATGAGAGATGTTAAAGGGAGTCCTTCAAGTTAAAGTAAAAGGACGTTAAAGAGGAACAAGAAAGAAAGCACACAAAAGTATAAACTTAACTGGTAAAGGTAAATAGGTTGATAAATAGAGAGTACTACTGAACTGTAACGGTGATGTATAAATCATTTTTAATTCTGATGTAGAGGTTAAAACATAAGAGTATAAAAAATAACTATAACTAAAAGATATATTCATGGATACAAAATAAAAAATGTAATTTGTGACCTCAATAACACCAAGTGGTTGGGGGGTGGGAGAAAAGGAAGAGTTTGGTATGTAATTGAAATTAAGTTGTTATCAGCTTAAATTAGTCTTGTAATGACAAGATATTTTATATAAAAACCATGAACACCACAAAGAAAATACCTATAGAAGATTTTCAAAAGAAAGAGAAAGAAATAAAAAAAATATATCATTACCAAAAAAAAATCAGCCAAAACAAAGACGACGGCAAAAGATGAAAAGAGTAACAAAAAAGTTATAAGACAAACAGGATACAATTAACAAAATATTAATAGTAAGTTCTTTCCTATTAATAATTATCTTAAATGTAGATGGATTCAAAGATATAGTCAAAAGATAGGGAGTGGCTGAATGGATTTTTTTAAAAAAATTCGACAATAACATTCTGTTAATAAGAAGCTACTTTAGATTTAAGGTGGTACCTAGGCTGAAAATGAAAAAGTAGAAAACAGATTTTCCATGCAAATGGTAACCAAAAGACAGCATGTGTGGTCATGCTTTTATCAGACAATATAGATTTTAATTCAAAAACTGTCACAAACAACAAAGAAGGGCATTATAAAATGATAAAAATTCCGTAAGAAGATGTAAGAATTATAAATATATATGCACCCAACATCAGAGTGCCCAAATATATCAAACAACCACTGACAGGACTGAAAAGAGAAATAGACAGCAACACTGTTATAGCAGGAGTTTTCAATGCCCCACTTTCAATAGTGGATTGAATACCCAGACAAAAGACCAATAAGGAAACAGAGGACATGAACAACATGTAACCCAAATGGGCCTAACAGACATATATAGAACATATCACTCAACAGAAAGTACAAAAAAACAAAAAACACATGTTTTTCTCAAGCACACATGGAACCTTCTCCAGAACAGATCACATGTTAGGTTGCAAAAAAAGTCTTAACAAATTCAAGACTGAAATCATACCAAGTATCTTTTCTGACCAAGTATCTTTTCTATTTTCTGAATGAAACTAGAAATCAACAGCAGTAGGAAAGCTGGAAAATTCACAATTATGTGGAAATTAACCAACACACTCCTAGACAACCAATGGGTCAAAGAAGAATCAAAAAGAGAAATTAAAAAATGTCCCTAGGGGTGCCGAGGTGGCTCAATCGTTAAGTGTTTGCCTTCAGCTCGGGTCATGATCCCAGGGTCCTGGGATCAAGCCCTGCATCAGGCTCCTTGCTTGGCAGGAAGCCTGCTTCTCCCTCTCCCACTCCCCCTTCTTGTGTTCCTGCTCTTGCTATCTATCTCTCTGTCAAATAAATAAATAAAATCTAAAGAAAAAAAAAAAAAGAAAAGAAAATGTCCTGAGACAAATGGAAATGAAAACATAGCCTAAGGGACTCCTGGGTGGCTCATTCGGTTAAGCGGCTGCCTTCGGCTCAGGTCATGCTCCCAGGGTCCTGGGATCAAGTCCCGCATTGGGCTCCTTACTCAGCTCTCCCTCTGCCTGCAGCTCCCCCTGCTTGTACTCTTGCTCATTCTCTCTCAGCTGTGCTCTCTCTAGCAAATAAATAAAATCTTTAAAAAAAAAAAAAGAAAACATAACATAATAGAACATATGAGCTGTAGCAAAATAGTACTAAGAGGAAAGTCTACAGTGGTAAACTATATTAAAAAAGAAAGATCTCAAATAAAGAACCTAACTTTCCACTTCAAAGAACCAGAAAAAGAACAAACTAAACTCAAAGTTACCAGAAAGAAGGAAATAATAAAGATTAGAGCAGAAATAAGTGAAATAGAGAATTAAAATAACAAAAATAAGAGTTTTTTTTGAAAAGATAAAAGAAATGGACAAACCTTGTTAGATGAAGAAAAAAGTAAGAAATCTCAAATTAAATAAAATCAGAAATAAAAGAGTAAACATCACAACCAATGCCACAGATATACAAAGGATTAAAAGAGATTACTATGAAAAATTATTCTCAACTTAGAAGAAATAAATTCCTAGAAACAATCTACCAACACTAAATCATGAGAAAACAAAATACGTACATACCTAAATTAGTATGAAGATTGAATCAGTGATCAAAACCTCCCAACAAAGAAAAGCTGAGGACCAGAGGATTCACTGATGAATTCTACCACAAAGAATTAACACAAATCCTTCTCAGACTGTTTCAAAAAATTGAAAAAGAGGGAACTTTTCCAAATTCATTTTACAAAAGCAGCATTACTCTGATATCAAAGCCAGACAAAGACACTACAAAAACAAAAACAAAAACAAAAACTACAGGCCAAGATCCCTGATAAATATAGATGCAAACATCTTCAACAAAATACTTGCAAATTGAATTCAACAGCACATTAAAAGGATCATACACCATGACCAATTGGGATCTATTGCTGTGATGCAAAGATGTTTCAGTACATGAAAATTCATCAGTATGATACACTGCATTGACAGAACAAAGGATAAAAATCACATGATCATCTCTAGAGGGAAAGCATTTGACAAAATTCAATACCCTTTATGATAAAAATTCTCATCAAACTAGAAGTAGAAGAAGATTACCTCAACATAATACAGGCCACATATGAAAAGTCCACTCCTAATACTATACTCAACAATGAAAAACTGAAAGTTTTCTTCTAAGATCAGGAACAAAGCATAAAACTCACTCTGACTACTTCTATTCAACATACTACTAGAAGTCCTTGCTAGAGTAACTAAGCAAGAAAAAGAAATACAAGGCATTCAAATTGGAAAGGAAGAAGTAAAAGTATCTCTGTTCAAATTACATGATCTTATATGTTAAGAAATTAATTCAGCAAAGTTACAGAATACAAAATCAACAGAAGAATCAGTGTGTTTCTATACTAATAGTGAACAATTCAAAAGGAAATTAAGAAAACATTTCCATTTACAATAGCATCAAAAGGAATAAAATACTTAAGAGTAAATGTAACCAAAGAAGTGAATAATTTGTATAATAAAATATTACATTTGCTTAAAGAAATTAAAGAAGACAATTAAATAGAAAGGAATCCTAGGTTCATGGATTAGAAGACGTTATATTGTTAAAATGTCCATATTGCCCCAAATGATCTACAGATTCAATGCAATCCCTATCAAAATCTGAATGGCAGTTTTTGCAGGAAAAAAATCCTAAAAATCATATGGAACTACAAAGGACCCCACATAGCCAAAACAATCTTGAGAAAGAACAAAGCCGAAGGCCTCACACTTCCTGATTTCAAAACATATTACAAAGCTACATTAATCAAAATAGTATGGTACTGGCACAAAGACACATATAGACCAACATTACAGAACAGAGCCCAGAAATAAATCCATACATATATGGTCAAATATGGTCAAATGATCTTCAACAAGACTATCAAGATTATAAATGGGGAAAGGATAGTTTTTTTAGTAAATAGTGCTGGGAAAACTGAACATCTATGTACAAGAGAATAAAACTGGACCTTTACCTTGCATTATATACAAACATCAACTCAAAATGGATTAAAGACTTAAGTGTAAGACCTGAAACTATAAAACTCTTGGAATAAAACATAGGAGACAAGCTTCATAACACTGGTCTTGGCAATGTTTCTTGGAAATGTTGCCAAAAGTGCAGGCAACAAAGAAAAAATAGACAAGTGGGACTTCATTAAATTAAAAAGCTTCCCAGCAAAGCAAACAATCCATGGAGTGAAAAGTAAACCTATAGAATGGGAGAAAATATTTGCAAGCCATATATCTGAAAAAAGGCTAATTATATCCAAAATATATAAGGAATTCCTACAACTCAATAGCAAAAAACCCCAAATAACTTGAATAAAAAGAAATGAGCAAAGGACTTGATTAGACATTTATCAGAAAATAATATAAAAATGGTCAACAGGTATATGAAAAAATGCTCAACATCGCTCATCATCAGGGACATGCAAATCAAAACCACAATAAGATATCACCTTATATCTCGTAGGATGGCCATTATCAAAACAAACAAAAAACAGAACAAAACAAGAGCTAGCAAAGACTTAGAGAAACTGGAACACTTGAGCACTATTGGTAGGAATCTAAAATGGAGCAGCCGCTATAGAAAATAGTGAGGATGTTCCTCAAAAATTAAAAATAGAACTAGCTTCTGGTACAATAATCCCACTTCCAAATATTTATCCAAAAGAATTGAAAAGAGGATCTCAAAGAAATATTTGCATATTCATTATAGTATTATTCACAATAGTCAAGAGGTAAAAAGAATTGAAATGTCTATCAATGGACCAATGGATAAAGAAAATATGGAACATACATACAATGGAATATTATCCAGCCTTAAAAAAGAAGGAAATCCTGTTACACCCTACAACATGGATGAAGCTTTGAGGACATTATGCTAAGTGAAATAAGCCAGTCACAACAGGACAAACGCTTAATGATTCCATTTATATGAGGTATCTAAAGTAGTCAAAGTCATAGAAGCAGAAGGTAGGAGAGACTATGGACTCCGAGAAACAAACTGAGGGTTCTACAGGGGAGAGGGGTGGGAGGATGGGTTAGACTGATGATGGGTATTAAAGAGGGCACGTACTGAATAGAGCACTGGATGTTATATGCAAACAATGAATCATGGAACAATACATCAAAAACTAATGATGTAATGTATGGTGATTAACATAACATAATAAAAAAAACAAAACAAAAAAGAAGCAGAAGGTAGAATGATGTCTGCCAGGGGCTGGGGGGAGGGGAAAATGTGGAGCTGCTGTTTGACGTGTATAGAGTTTCAGTGAAGGAAGATGAAATCTGCTGTACAATATTGTGCTTATAGTTAACAATACTTTACTATGCACTTAAAAATTTGTTAACAGGGTAGATCTAACATGTTATTTACCACAATAAAAGAATGAAATAAAAGATAAAATCCCTGACGTCGAAGAATAGTTTTAAAAGACTACAATACATCCATAAAATGGCTTACTACAAAGCCTTTAAAAAGGGATTCCATAAATCTATAGTTAAAGAGATATATATATCACATATGACAAAGTGAGACAACAAGGATATAAAATATGTATTATAAAATATAATTTTGAGAGGGGAAAAAAACCCATGGTCTAATACAGGGCCAGGTACGCAACAGTAAGAATTCAATAAATATTCATTTAACGTGTGGAATTCATGGAATTTCCATTCATTTATCAGACAAAATTTTAAAAAAAATCTAAGTTGTTTTGCTTCTCTTTTCCTAATGCATTTTGGTTTATCACCCTTTCATTGAAAGGCTTAATCTTGAAAAAACCCATGTATAACTTTTTCTGGCAACTTTGGTGGCCAGAAGTTTCATGAGGACACTGCTCACTTTCATTTTCCTCCAGATTCAGGATTTCCCTAATCTTAAAATTCTGAGATTTTCATTCATGCATTAAGAGGCAGCAAAGCAATGGTAGCAGGAAACCTGAGGTGATAAATACAGAAGCATGAGTCATATCTCTGTGGGTCCACAGACTGTAGGCAAAGTGCAGCTCCAGAGGGCAAAGAATAAAATATCTTGATCACTTACTTCAACAAAATAAAAAATGTTAGAATAGCAGCCCTGATCTTAGCAACATGTTGATATTTACAAGAGTGAGGGGAAAAAAAGAGAAACTGGTGGAAGGGACAAGTTTGGTGAACTAGAAGTCATGGACCCAGTGGTTGCTCTTTCACTAACTAGTAGTACACTCTTAGGAAAATGATTTAATAGTTTGTTTTCTTAGTTCTGAAATAACAGAGTTTGATGAAGCAATAGGTACTGTAGATTCCACGTTCTAAATTCAATGAGTGTATTCCTTAAAATGTTATATGCAAACAATTCAAAATGCATTATGATAAAGTTTTGCTGATGCTTTCTATAACTCCCTCCCTTTTAGATACATTTACCCCTTGTGCTTCTTCTTCGCATTTTCTTTTAGACTCTAAGACTCATATCTCATCCTATAGATGAGAGTAACTTATTTTTTTTTCTTCTCCCTCAAGAAGAAGGGAATCTCATTTAGGTCCCTATCAAGAAGGCTACCTGAAACAATGTAATCCTGCATCAGGAAAGAATCACATGAATGAAACACAAATGCAAACACCCAAACATACACACAAGCTCTCTGCGGATCAAGAAATAATAAGGTCGTGAGGTGCTGAGTAATGGAAAATAAGGCAGGAGTTCCTGTCCTATTAAAAAATACTTTTTGCCTAACAGCACAGTACAGCATCTAAGAAAAATATGCCTCAAGAATGACATCATTATTATAAAATAAGATTATTGACAATTTTAATTAAACCAAATCATTTAAAACTAGCCTCATGAAATAGATTTTCAGGCCAGCTCAAAGCAAGAGCCAAATGTCATCATCTGATAAAACATCTTCCAGAAATGAAAACATTGTGTGTGAAGCTTTGGAACTTGTTAACCAGAGAATAAAAGGGAAAATCTGTATTTATTAAGGGAAAAGTAATTACCCAATCATTTATAGTCACATGTAAGCTGTAACATGCCCAAAAATATCAATCGGGTTATGGAAGGGTTTAAATTAAAAAAACAAAATTTAAAAGATAGTAAAATAAAAAATCTTTTATCCTAAAAGAGAATTTATTTTGAAAAAATTAAAATAAAATAAATGCTTCTGCAACACAGAGCCCATGCAAAAGATTCATCTAGCAATTATCTGTGCTCATTAAAATTATCTTCTTCTCAAGGAATCTTAGACATATTGAATTGAACATCTAGTATCAACTTCAGAACCCTCAACCAGCCACCTCCCTTCTCTCTTTATCTTCCCCAAAAGTACACACTTACCTGGATCATCACCCTTGAGCACCTCTTCCTGAAAGCTGAGAAGAGAGGAGTCTTCTCCTACTAGCCCAAACCCTGTCTGTCCCCTCTCAGGCTAACTCTTTAAGATTCTTTCCAAAAATCAACTTTCATTAAAACATCTTCAACTAATCTTTCTATTTTTATTTGCTCTCATCTCCCTACCAAGTCACCAGACTATTGACCTAGCACAAATATGACATACTCTGTTTCCTTCTAAAATTTTCTATTTGTTGATCTCCCATTGCACATAAAACCTAGACTGCTTATCAAGCCTACAAGGTTCTGGCCTGCTTCCCTCACATCACTAATGATGTCCTAACCACACCAGTGTTCGCATGGGCCCTAGAACACACCAAGAATGCTCTCACCTCTGCATTTGCTGCCTTCTCTTCCTGGAACACTTCCCCGCACCCCTAAAGATCTTCACATGAATAACTCTCCCTCATTCAGACTTCATCCCGAATATCCCCTCTCCAAGAGAAAGCTCATCTGAACACAGCCATTCTAGAGGAGCCCCGCCTCATCATTCTGTCTCATGAGGCCAATGTTTAGTCTTCAGAACATCTGCACTGTCTGAAATTATGTTGTTCAGGCGTTTCTTTGTAGTTACTAACGCTAGCATAGCAGCTTCATGAAAATACGACTCTTGTCAGTCCTGCTGTGTCATAATCTGTGTGGATTATACCCCCTGCTTGGCACAATTTCTTTCAAAACATATTACATACAGAATAAATAAATGAATGAATGTGCATTTTAACTACTTCTTCCTTTAGAGGAATAGACCTTCCCACCAACTGTCTTACCTCAGGTCTCTACAAGCACTAATATGTTATCTGAACATGATAGGTGAACACAAAAATATTTCTGAGTGAGGAGGATTCAGAAAAAGAACTCAGAATGTTCAGTGTGTGGCCAAATGTCCAAAAAAAAAAAAATCAGATTCAGAAAACTATGTCATAGATCGATTCTCTTTTTTTCTTGTATGAATGATAAGCTATTTTGTCCCATGATTAAATGTACGTTTGTCATACAAAATTTTATTTTATTCGCCCAGGAATATTTAAATTCTCTTATGGACTGTTATGCAATTAACAGTGTAAATTTTGTTTTACCTAAGAGAAACACAATCTCCAAAGCAAGCTTTAACATCAAGGGTAAGAAGACATCTGCCATATTCACTAGCTTCTTTGCTTAAGAAACACCTAGGGCCTGATCATATGAGATGCTGCTGTATGAAAATATGCTGCCCATTAAAGATCCTAGTTTGTAAGCATTTCCATGGCCATTTTAAAGAAAATAAGACCTTCCCTTTATTCTCCATGCAAAATAAAATATAAGAACTCTAAATCCATGTAATGACTCTGCTTCTCTTTTCTAGTCTATATGGGCTTGCCCTGCTTGGAAATCTGTTAGTGAATCCTGACCACACTGTCAACCTGATGGGAACACACACAGCACCACAGATCCACAGCATGATGACTCTTGGGTTAACAGAAGACCTCCCTGAGAACTCCCCTTTGAATCTAGAGGAGAAGTGAGGTATCTCTGCTCTCAGGGTTAACACCAAAATATCTAAATGGACAGAAACAAGTGCCTTTTCACCTATAAATTTCAGAATCCACTTCCCTGGTACCATTAATATCACCCTGGTGCTGAAAGCATTTCATATCCAAAGCATTTCATATCCACTGTATCTGTCACTTAGATCAAATCTTTTCTAACCAACCTCTATAGTATATGAATAATAGTGACAGGAAGGGAGACTTTTTCATTTGTTCAAGAGGAACACGTCCTGTTTTAGCAATTATGAGTTTCTGATGAATCCCCATATTCCTCTAAGTGAGTTTTAGCAAAATAAGAACAGATGTGTAACTGTAAAAAAGGAACTTTACAATAGTCAAGAAACTATGCTGGGACCCTAAAAATAGAAAATTTAAGAGTTAAAGGCTCTTTTCCCTGCAATGTGCATCAATGTAAGCCATGTGATCATGTGATGGTGTCTACGGAGATTCTTTTCCTTTTTCACAGTCCTGATGTTCATTGCTTTGCTTATTTCTCAAAGCTCCCTTCACTGCTTCAGCACCAGAGAACACATTATACTTCACAAGCATCTGGGAAATTCCTTAGACACCCCTAAAAGGAACATATACTTTTCAACATAACAGTCTTCAAATATTGGCATTTTTACTCAACATTATTATAGAGCTAATTAGAGCTCTATCACATATAATAATAAATTCTAATTAAACTGGAGTTTTCTGAGCAAAACTAAAGGCAATATGAAATGAAAGCAATAAAGGACACCTCTGAAAACACATGCAAGCTAACTGATCGTAGGGGGAAAATACAGCCATTCTACATAGAGAAACTATGTTTTACCAGTCAAATAGGTATTGTATGGGGAGTACATAAGAACATAAGAAAATGAATTCACAAAATGTTAAGTAGTCATAAAAACATTATATACTGAAGACTGATAAAAATTGATCCATTATATAAAAATGTTTGGTTACAGGGGCACCTGGGTGGCTCAGTCGATTAAGTGTCCGACTCTTGCTTTCAGCTCAGGACATGATCTCAGGGTTGTAGGGTCGAGCCCTGTGTCGGGCTCCAGGCTCAGCGTGGAGTCTTCTGGAGTCTTTTTTTTCTCTCCCTCTTGCCTTGCCCCTCCCCCTGCTTGCACATACTCTCTCTCTCTAAATAAATAAAATCTTTAAATAAGAGGTTTTAATGGTTTTTAAAAATGTATATTAAATAAATATATATTTAAAGGGATCAATGTAAATCTAGGTATCTACTATGCAATATTTTAATTCAACACTAAAAAGTGTGGGAATATCATCATGATCCTGAAGATTGTGAAATGCCAATGTTCAATTAAATTTTTAAAACCTCGCAAGCCTGGGTGAAAAGGCATGCAAAGTACAAATGAGGGTTGAGATTCATCCTCATTAAGTGAAAACTAATGGATTTGGGAGAAAAATAAACCAGGCTCCCCTTTTCAAATAGTGTTTTCAATAACCTAGAAGAAGCCTCTGGAGCCCCTGGAACTCTGCCTGAGGACATTATCCAACAACGCCAACACAGAAAACACCAGACATCACCAGAGAGGTAATAGAAATAAAACGGGGGAAGAAAAGGAAAAAGAAAGAATTAAAACAGGAAGCCACTCTTGTGCAAAAGTATGATCCCTCCTCTTCTGGAATACTGCCCACAGCTCAAATCGACACTTACCAAAGTTTTAACAGAGCAGAAAGCAGTTCAAAAAAAGATAAGTAAAATAATCAAGGGGCCACTCTAAGTGCTAAGGAAGAGATTACAAAACAAGACTATTAAGAAAGCAGAGACCCAAGACACACATCATCGTAGATTATCAATGCCTACGGAGCTGACTGAGAATGAATTCTATATGTGGTAGGGGATAAAAATAAGAAAGGTAAGGTGGCTATCTTTAGAAGGGAATTACGTGACTTAGTTCACAAAATTCACCAGGCAAATGGCCTAAAACTTTAAAAAGGATGTAATTTTATGAAAGGTCAAATGAAAAGAGAAACTTTATTGAGAAGCAGGTATGACACATATCAAGAGAAGGTACACGCTGAAATGTGGTCAAATGCAAACAGTCCAGAGAAGTAAGTTTATGAATATTAGATCCATGCCAGATTTTTCATAATGTCATGATGCTCAGGGTACAGTCATCCCTTCTAAAGCTGGTTTTATAAAGGGAACTCTGGTACTGTTTTCAAATGTCCCTTGGTAGCATAGTTAAGGGCAGAAATACTGAGCTAGATGAACTACTGTTTACTGTTCTTGATCCAGCCAAGATATACAAATGTTCAGAAAAATAAAGGGCAGAGAAACAGCTGAAAGAGATTTAAAAATATCATCTAATTCTCTTACTGATAAGGATATTACCTAAACTATGTGGATATTTAAACAATATCTAAAGTCAAGGCTTGAAATATTCCCAAAGCATCCCCTACACAACACTAAGCAAAAAATGGAGGTGGTAAAATGACACGCATACGTGATCCCATGCATATAAAATTCTGTGTGGAAATATGTATGTCTGTATGTGTGTGTACACACACACACACGCACACACATACATGAAAGGTCTTGGCCAACTCTAGGTAGAGGGGATTTCAGATATTTGCTCTTTTCTTTGTACCTTCTTATATTACTTGGATTTTGTACAGGACACTTTTGTTACTTTGTGAACATCAGAAAGCAAGAAGGGGGTAAAAACTCTTGTAATCCTACAAGAAGAATGTTAACTTGTTGTGTCCCTGCGACTATTTCCCTTTGCTCCTCCTCCTTCCTTCTCCTCGATCCATCTCTTCCTTCCAGGTAAGAATTCTCCAGCTTGAAATCGCCTTCCCTGATTTACATCACCTGTTCATGCCTCAGCACGACTAGCGCCCCGCCATACAAGTTTAAGCATAATATTTTAGTTGCTCATTTGGGGCCTCCTTATTGGGCTCTAGTTTTCCACGACTATATACTTTGCACTCACAACTACAGACCTGCTGGGTCTTCCACTGCTGACCTTTGCTAGTAGGAGCCCAGAGCAAAAAGATGCACCAGCAACTCAAAATGCAGAGAGTGCATCCTAGGCGCAAGGGCTGGAAATCTGATTTGCTTGGTAGGAATACGAGAGGAGCCCAGGTTGAGAAAACACAACAAAATAATGTAGTTTCTAGAGAAGTCTTTTGGTACAGGGGAAACAAGCTCTAGAGTCACCTGAACAGCAGCTCTGCTATCTTAATGCTTGCTGTGCAACTTGGAACATCTCAAGCTAAAAAGGCTAAGAGGGATTTGGGTTAAACATTCTGTCCCTCAGTTTATTTACCTGCAAAAGGGAGAGGATGAAGCCTAACCTGCTTCCTGACCAAACGAGAGAGAATGTATATGGCAGTACTTCTAGAAAGATGCATACTTGGACTAAAAATTTATTGGCTAGGGGCGCCTGGGTGGCTCAGTTGGTTAAGTGACTGCCTTCGGCTCAGGTCATGATCCCAGGGTCCTGGGATCGAGTCCCGCATCGGGCTCCCCCTGCTCTGCGGGGAGCCTGCTTCTCCCTCTGCCTCTGCCTGCCACTCACCCTGCTTGTGCTCTCTCTCTGTCAAATAAATAAATAAAATTTTTAAAAAAAAATTTATTGGCTAGCTATTACCATTAGACATTGTGTTGCACACATTCCTGTCTACGAGGAAGGCACTGGAGATGGAGTCAAAAGAAAGAATCTGATCAAGGTGCCATTTTGTCTCTTGCTGAACATTTTACAAGTGTGAACTAAAAAATATATATATCTAAGATATGTGGGAATTAAATAATATATCTTGAAGTGTAAGAGTACAAATCTATGATTAAATACAAACATGTTCTAAGAATTTTAAAGCCATCATCCTAATAGCTATTAACAGATCTACACTGGTCAAATTTCTAATAGTATTTGAGCTTTACATTTGCGTCCTGTTTTTAGCTTAGACTAAATAAATCCTCAGTCAAAAAATACTCTTCACTGTCTTCCAATGCATATGGATAGTACTTTCTCTCATTCTCAAATAACCATTCCAGCCATCAAATAATGTTCTAGCCATTGTTTTCTTTAATTAATTTTTTGATGTAGTGTTCCATGATTCATTGTGTATAACACCCAGTGCTCCATTCAATAAGTGCCCTCTTTATACCCATCACCAGGCTAACCCATCTCCCCAGCTAGAACCCTCAGTTTGTTTCTCAGAGTCCATAGTCTCTCATGGTTCGTCTCCCCCTCCGATGTTTTTAAGTAATATTGCTTTTTAATCACATCAGTTTGAGTAGTATTTTATTAATATACAATACTCACATAGCACTTTTCTTTCTTTCTTTCTCTCTCCCTCTCCTTCTCCTTCTCTCTCTCTCTTTCTTTCTTTCACCAATATTAACTAGTTAATCTTCATATAGACTTTGGAGATAAAATCATCTCCTGACAAACTACTTAAATGCTTTATTATAAAAACCTAAGTATAGTTAGGAAACAGTGTATGAAAATATTTCAATTGTTATTTGATGTACTTATATACGACACTCTGCAAGTCAAGACAGCATGAACATATGGACAGGAAAGGGAGGCAAACATGTTTGTTCACTACGACAGTAGTATGTGGGAGAGGCCTTGGGAAACTAGAAATGGACAAAGCTTTCTTAAGACTTCTGTAGCTCCCTTGATACATAAGTCCCTCTTGTAATTCTCAAGACAGCATTCCTGAATAATCATCATTTTGAAAGAGATTTAAAATAAAATAAAAGAGCTGGTCTTTTAAATGGCTCCTAATTAATCTGCTAAAATAATCCAGTCTACTATGTTGTCACACATCCAAGAAGTTTACACATTCTATTATCTGCAGTGCTTTTTCCAGAGATTAATCCAAAGGATAAGAAGAGTAAAGGCACTGATAAGAAAAGAAAGCCCTTTTAGAAGTTCTCTGGACTAGTTATTGGCATCTCAAATTTAACATGGCTGTGCTGGCTGGAATTTGCCGAGGCTGTTTTGCTGAAGTCCCTGCACGGAACTGTCCCCTGGTAAAATCGTGAGACATGTTGACCCAGAGTGTTGTTTTATAACTATGGCCGGTTGAGTGTCTGCGAGGTTAGGACCAGCTTGTCACACTGTTTATCGATAACAGCATGATGGATGATTTGCACCTGGTCTTGGTGAGACTCTCAGAAAGCTCTGCCACTGAGGCTGGCTACTTGGCAGGAACATGCCTTTGTGACCAGCAGGGTAGCAGAAATCCCAGCCAAGAGGTCATCTCGGGCTCCCTGGTTCTGAGGTATCCCATGCACATGTGGGTGGCTCTGATCAAAGAGAGAAGTATGTCCTGGCATGGCCTGGCAGAGGGAGGCCTTGGCTCTGATGCAAACTTTGCCCTGGGTGCACATCTTTATTGGGTGCTATTGGTACGTTCTATCATTTTCCTGCAATGGAGATCTGAAGTTCCTCTTACTTTTGGATCCTGTGAATCTCGCTCAATAATTGAACCCTGTCTAACTGCCACTCTTAATGCAATGCCCAACACTAAGAGCCTGACATCCTCGCCTCACGAGCGCCTCCTCTGCTCTTCCTCATGTCAGGAAAGTGGGAACTGTACTCTTCTAGTTGCCCAGGACAAAATTTGTTGGTGTTTTTCTTTGACTCCTCACCGTTGCCCTGCAATCTTGTCCACTGGCAAATCCCACTGGCTCTCCTTCTAAAATATACCCAGAATCTGACCATGTCTCAAAGCTCCCACTGCCACCACCTTGGTTCAAGCCCCCCTCATCTATCACCAGGATTATCACAACAGCCAAATAACAGTTCCCCCTGTTTCTGTCCGCGGCCAGCTGCAGTCCCTCCTCAACTCAGCAGCCAGAGTGATCCTGGGGAAACAAGCCAGCGCAGGACACTCATCTGCACCAGAAAGCCAACTCTATATTATAACTTACAAGGCCCTACAGGACTTGGCCCTCGTTACCTGCCTGATGTCATCTTGTACCACTCCCTCCTAGCATCCTTGCTGTTCCCGTCCCTGCCAGGGGCACTCTCTCTTCAGGGAGGGCCTCTCTACTGTGGATCTCTCTCTGCCTGAGTGTTGTTCCCTAGACAGCCACCCGGCTACTTTCCTTACTCCCTTTATACTCAAAAGTCGCTTATCATGTGTCTGTTAGCCATTTGTATGTCATCTTCAGAGAAGTGTCTGTTCATGTCTTCTGCACATTTTTTGACTTATTTGTTTTTTGTTCATCATCATTAGCCATCAGGGAAATTCAAATCAAAACCACATTGAAATACCTTATACCAGTTAGAATGGCAAAAATGGACAGGGAAAGAAACAACAAATGTTGGAGAGGTTGTGGAGAAAGGGGAACCCTCTTACACTGTTGGTGGGAAGGCAAGTTGGTACAGCCACTTTGGAAAACAGTGTGGAGGTGCCTCAAAAAATTAAATATAGAGCTACCCTATGACCCAGCAATTGCACTCCTGGGTATTTACCCCAAAGACACAGATGTAGTGAAAAGAAGGGCCATATGCACCCCAATGTTCATAGCAGCAATGTCTGCAATAGCCAAACTGTGGAAAGTGTCGAGATGCCCTTCAAGAGATGAATGGATAAAGAAGATGTGATCCATATATACAATGGAATATTACTCAGCCATCAGAAAGGATGAATACCCAACTTTTATATCAACATGGATGGGAC
>NC_138374.1:102432891-102449348 GCF_054177405.1 Leptonychotes weddellii
TTTCACTTATTTGTGGAACATAAGGAATAGCATGGAGGACATTAGGAGATGGAAGGGAAAAATGAAAGGGGGGAAATCGGAGGGAGAGATAAACCATGAGAGACTATGGACTCTGAGAAACAAACTGCGGGTTTTAGAGGAGAGGGGCATGGGGGGATGGGTGAGCCCAGTGATGGGTATTAAGGAGGGTATGTACTGCATGGAGCACTGGGTTTTATACGAAAACAATGAATCATGGAACACTACATCAAAAACTAATGATGTATTTATGGTGACTAACATAACACAATAAAATAAAATTCAGAAAAAAAAAGGTCACCTTATCAGTGATGTTTCCCCAGTGACCTTATGTAAAATTAATCACCAATACCACCCAACATTTCCTATCCTTTTTTACTGCTTTATTTTTTCTCCTGAGACTTATCACTATCTAACATACTGTCTTCCCTCAGCAGGATGGAAGGAACCTCCCCAAGGGCAAGAACTTTCATCTGTTTTATTCTCCACCATATTTCTGTGCCTGGGACAATGCACATAGCAGGAATTCAATACATATTTTTGGATGAGTGAATGATTATATAATTAATATAAAACAATGTTTTTGGTTTTGTTCTGAAATTTCACTGGCATTCTAGGAAGGCATGCAGCTCCAGGTATCCCCTGGAAAACAACCAAATGCCCCAATGGTATATCTACCCCAAGTGGAGAACAGGCTCAGGAGAAAGCCCACATCCCTGGTATGGTACAGGAGACCCTGTTCTCCTTTGTTAAACTTGCTGATGCCCCTGCTCCTCAATCTAGATAATTCAGTTACTGGAGCACATCATGCTCCTTCTGCCTAGCAAATCTGCTGATCCCCTTGCCTCCCTCTGCCAAATACTCTGATTCCACACTTAACATCCAGTTTCTCTTTTACCTCTTCTCTGTGTCTTCCTATCTCTCATTAAGTGGTTCATTTCCTCCTCAGTAGTCTAGCTCTAATCTCTAAGAACTTCAAGTAGCCGTGATTTTTTTTTTTTTTTAAGATTTTATTTATTTGAGAGAGAGAGAAAGCATGAACGAGGGGAGGGGCGCAGGGAGCCCGATGCAGGGCTCGATCCCAGGACCCTGAGATCATGACCTGACCTGAAGGCAGAAGCTTAACTGACTGAGCCACCCAGGTGCCTCTGTGGCTGTGTTTACGGTGGTCTCCTCACTTGACTTTGAAGGAGGGAGTGCCTGAAGATGTTTTTTCTGATCGTTTTACTTGCCCCAATACCCAGTACGAAGGTCAACACATTGAACGTGCTCAACAAACGCCACTGAACGAAGGAGTAAAAACCAAACTGAGAAGAAGGAACAGCACAGAGAGAATATAATCTCCTCAGGAGGAGGACTCCAAAAATCCAGGCCCGAGACCACATGACCTCATGCAAATGTGTCCGTTTTTTCACCCAAAAACAGACAGAATACCTTCCCTACCTACCTCAGGGGTTGTGGGGCTCAAATGAGAAAATAATTATCAATGTACAGATCATAGATTTTGCTCTAGCTTTTTAATCGCAGAACTGCTTCAGCAAATACGAAAGTGACTAGATTGACAATCAGCCATATCCAACGTAACCATGACTCTCTATTGGTTTGCCACATTCAAATAGGAGAAAACCAGGAAGTGTTCTCCAGAAAGAATATTAAAACCAAGGTTATAGGGGCACCTGGGTGGCTCCGTCGGTTAAGCATCAGACTCGAGTTCAGCTCCGGTCATAATCTTGGGGTTATGAGATTGAGCCCAGCATTGGTCTCTGTGCTGAGTGTGGAGCCTCCCTGGGATTCTCTCTCACTCTCCCACTCCCATCCCTCCCCCCAATCCTTGCCTATGCACACATACTCTCTCTCTCTCAAAAAAAAAAAAAAAAAAAACCACCTCGGGCGCCTGGGTGGCTCAGTTGGTTAAGCGACTGCCTTCGGCTCAGGTCATGATCCTGGAGTCCCTGGATCGAGTCCCGCTTCGGGCTCCCTGCTCGGCAGGGAGTCTGCTTCTCCCTCTGGCCCTCCCCACTCTCATGTGCTCGCTCTCTCTCATTCTCTCTCTCAAATAAATAAATAAAATCTTAAAAAAAAAAACCCACCTCAGGTTATATACTCCCCATTCTTATATGGAGGAAGAGATAGGTCATATAATATACATCACTATGTACAGAGGACTGTAATTTGATATTTATTCCACTCTAATACATGGAATAACAGGAAGCTTTACAGCAAACTTCATGTTTATTAATGTTTTTAGAGGCAGTAACACAGGAGCTAAGAGCCTAAGCTTTGGAGTCTGTCCACTTAGGTTTAAATAACAGTGCACTCTAGCACTTTGTTCTCTTGGAAAATTAAGCTCCTTCTGCCTCAGTCTGCACCTAACTTAAATGCAGTTAATAAGGCACTTATCTCCTATGGTTACTTGAGAATTAAATGAGACAATACACGTAAAAGCTTAGAACAGTGCCTTGTACATAGTCAGTGCTCATTAAATGTTGACTATGGTTAATGGTATTCACGACTTTTGAAACTTCAGTGTTACCATGTTTTTCTGTACTGACATCACACTACCTTAAATATAATGGATGTTGAAAATCAAAGTGTTCAAAATACTTTAGCCATTTAGGTTCCTTTGTCTTGATAGCTCTGCCCCCTCCTCAATCCTCTATCTTGCCTTGGACGGCCGATGTCAAGACAGCACTCAGGGAAAGAACAGCTGGGACCATGTAGTACAAGAAGCAACTGCTCCCAGGAGCCTCAAAGCTCTGTTCTCTTCTCTCCCCTCCCTCGCCTACCCCACCCTGTGATGCAAGCACAGCTTGTTATGAGGTTACCATAACCCATCCAGAGGTGTAATTAATAACCTGGGGCCTGAGGCCAAATTAGATTAACTGTACCCGACCTTACAGTCTGACTACACATTTCTTCCTCCTTCCCTGCTCTTCATAAAAGGAATCCAGAAGTCCTCCACCAACACTAGGACTGAACTTCTAACTCCCCTCTTAGCACTGAAAAATGCTAAACCCAGCCAAGACTCCTGGGAATAATAGCAGATCAAGGTTCTGAACACCTGAACTCTCATCCTCATAATGCTGTCTGGCGTAAGTCACTGGGACTGCTGGGTGTCAGCTCCCTAATCCTTAATGCTGTGATATTACTGCCTAATATACCTACTCATGAAGTTTTAAGGGATGATTAAATGGGCAAATAAATGTGGGAAGAACACGTGGAAATTTACAAGAATCACATGAATGAAATGTAATTCTAATATAAGATTACTGGCTCATTTGCCTTCCTCCCTATTTAAATACTGATCTTGATCCTTGAAGCCATGCCATTATAAACTTTTATCAGAAGAAACTTCATTCAAAGAGAATAAAATAATTTATTAAAGCCATGGGGTTCTAAAGATGAGTGATATGAAAATAACAGACTTCTGAATAAGCACAAAAATACTTGAGATTTTTAAAAAGCAAAGATTCTCATCAGCGCTGAATATTAATACAGCTAAAAGAGATTCCTCTGTGGGGTGGAAAGAAAAAGATTAGGTCATTGCTGAGCTCTGTCTGTATCCATTCCAAAAACAATAGAGCAAAAATGATCAGTCTCCACCTCCAGATTGTCTCTACCTGCCATGACCTTCAAGTTATTTTCACAGTTATGAATAAATCAAGGTAGTACAGAACAGTGAGACCATTTTCAAATTCACACCGGGTTTCCTCCAGCATTGTCCTGAAATTCCAGGCATTTTCCCCCCTGCCCCAAACCCACCACACTGCTTCAGATGCAAAGAATGGAACTGCCTGAATCAGATACTTCAGCCCAATAAAGGGATGGGGTGGGGGTGGGGGGGAAGGGCGCGAATACGAACAACAGCAAACAAACTCTGCGACATCCTAACTGCTTTATAGGGATTATCTCTTTACTCTTCACAGCAACCCTGTTTGGTAGATATTCTTTCTGCATTCCAGAGATATCACTGAAGGCTTAGAGAGCCAAGGTACTTGTTCAGGATGACACCTCTAGAAAAGTGCTCAACGGGAGTTTAAAACACATCCTATCTGATGCTACCTCCTAGACAACCTAGAGCTCTTCTTTTAAAACCCTAGGGAAATGGGAATTGCTTAAGATTTTTTAGTACCTCTTAGAACTCTGTGGCACAAAGACAAGAGTGAAGTGAAAGTGATCTTGTGTAGGAACAGGCAATGCGGTAGCTGGGACAACGACATCTGCTGGCATGTTCACTGTCAATACTGAAAATATTGCCATCATCTAAAAATAATAGAGAATTCAGGATATAAGTATCTGAGGAGTATTTTCAAAATGTAAGTCAAATAGTTGAGACGCAGAAGTGTCTGAATATAGTAGGAGCTAAATGAGGGTGAGCGATTACTATGTTTGACAGCTTTCAGTAAAACTTGAATGAGAACTTGTAGGTGTAGTCTACAAATAGAGGCATGAAGGGCAGAGGCTACGTAGCCTGTGGGGTATCCATGGCAAAAGGGAAATGAGAGAGAAAAGGTCTTTGAATAGGAGACTGGATTAAAACCGGTAAGAATTGCCTCCCTCAATCTACTATTCCAACTCATTCAAATGATGTCAAACCAAATATAAGATGAGGAAGAACATGTTCAGATGACTCAGATCATTTTCAGTCCAATTCAACTTAACACCAGTTAAGAAAAGTAGGTTCTACAGGAAAAGGAGGATCTATACAATTAAAACATTTCCCACAACCAGTCAGATAGATCTCTCCTGGAAAGACTATTCTAGGGCTTCCTTCTGACCAGACTCTTGGTTTGACCACTGAATTGTTTTATGTAAAAGAAATCTACAATAAAAATACAGCCCTCTCCAAGGAGCCTAACTGAAACGTTTAAATCATTTTGTGATTAACTTTTATAGCAAAGTACTTTCCTTAAGAACACCATTCCGCCATGATAGAGTACAAGAAAAGGAAATTATTTTTTAAGATTCAAAAACTGCATTTTTCTGTGTAATAGTAAATTGCTTTTAGTTAGTGTTTAGAGAAGCAAGGATGCATCATTTCTCTAGGAGCCTAAAAGGCAGTTAACAGAGTTATACTCTGACTAGGTTAAAGAGGTAAGCTACAACTTGTTAACCAGCAGGGGCACCCATCTCAAGAGGGTCACACCACAAACTCATCTCTTCTATCTTATGATGGCCCCTGGCATGATTAAAGCACTTTTCTGCCTTAGATCTTCCCCTCACTTGCCACAGCAATGTTTCTCAGTCGGCTATGGTAATCTGACCACAAAAGCCTCCGGCAAGGCAACCCCATGTCCATGGGTGTCCACTGGCAGTTCTGAGAGGGCAAAAAAAGACAAATCAGGGAGACAATGGGACAGAAGGAGCAGAAGAGGGTAAGAAGGAACAGAAGGAGAGAGAAACGAAGGAGAAGGAGAAGAAAAGAGAGAAAAAGTAAGAAAAGAGGGAAGAAGTACAGAAAGGAGACGAGTCGATGCTAAAGAGAAAGTGGAACTGGGCCCCCACAGGCAGGCCACTGTGCTACAGGTAGCCTCTTCCTGCCATTACTTTCTTTCCCCAGAGAGGAAGCAGGGTAACAACTCCTCTGTGCCATTATTACCTGGATGAGTTCGTCCAGCTCAGTCGAATTGACACAGGAGTGTTGGGAAATGAATGTTTGCTTCTGGATCACAATGGTGGTCCTCTGGGAAATCTCATGAGGCTGCTCCAAGGCTTTGAACACGGTGGCTCCGATGATCAGATAGAGAACCACCACCAGGAAAATCGTGGAGACCGTCTTCCATTTCATAACATTAATGGTCGTGTCACTCTCCACCCGGGAAGCGAGCACTGTGGGTTTCGTGGAAAACGAGAGCCTCGGTTTGGAGTTCTGAGCGGCAGATTTAGGATCCAGCAAGTCAGGTGCCGCCACTGACAACAACAGAGAATGAATGTTAGGTTGGAGAAGAGTCGAGTAACGGCTGGCTTTCTTTGGGGGCTGAGCAAAGGCGGACCGAACTCCACTGCTCTCCTGGTGGACGGTCTGGAACCAACCAGCCGGCTCCCACTAGATCGCTTCCAGGACCGCATACATAGGTTCAAGGAAAAGGGGCTGGGTCTCAGCTCTCTGCTGCTATTGGGGTTCCAGATGGGAGGAAGAGAACAGGAGGTGGACCAAGAAACTTAAAAAATAATAATAATAGAAGAATGCCTGAGGTCTTCCCAATTAATTTGTAATTTTACATCTATTCGCCGTGCTGCTCAACAAAGACTGAACTCCTAAGAGTTGATAGTACTAACTCAGGAATACTCATGAAGAAGGTTCATGGATGATTCCTGTTCTCAAGAACTTAACCCTCTATACCACAAGCAACCAACATAAGGAATATTCTTTATTTGTAGGGAAAATTTCATTGTAATAAAGGGATTGCATTATAAGCGAATTTGGGATCCAAACATTGCTGCTCAAAGTAAAACATTAGTCATTTTCTGGTAAAACATTATGGTAAGTAAACCACTCAATTGCCCAATCATTTCTCTTTGCCTACCCTCTAAAGCGGCTCATGATTAAACATTCTATCTTGTTATACAATCTCTGGCATCTTGAGAAAACAAAAGTATTGCTACCTTTTCTGGCACCATCCTAGGTGCAGCCAAGACATGACAAGTTCCTTCCATTTCAACAGTGAACATTATCAAGAAAAAAAAGTAAAACCTTCTCTCACACCTCAGACCCTCCATGCTCTGTACAAAACTAATTGCTCCATTAGAGTGGATTTATGTGTTCTCTTACAAATTCCCATATACTCTGAGGTGACTGTAAATCCATTTATTATTTATCTCAACTGTTCAAAAATATCATTAATGGATTTCTTTTTAGAAAACACAAAGATACTAGACTTCAACTTGCTAAGGGGAAAATAAGCCATCTACTACAGAATGATTGGAAAGGCAACACCGAAACAAAAAGGTTAACAGAATAGCCAGAAAAAAAAAAAAAAAAAAAAAAACCCCAAACCAGGGGGACTTTAAAAAAAACCACCAACTCAACCAGAACAATGAATTTAGAGTCCACAATTGTTATAGATATAAGTAAAATTACTCTGGTATATATAATAGAGGTTTGATATAGTAATAACCTAACCTAAAAGACACTTTTAGGTAAATATCTGAGAAATTCCTATGGAATTGCACCCAAATACCTTACAGGAACCTGAAATTACTCGAGGATAAAAAGAGAACGGAAAGTGTCAGTTTTCACAGGGTTAGAAACCCTGCCCTCCTGACTACCACTGTGAGTTCAATGTAGGACTACCACAGTTTGAGTTCAGAAAACAAATCATCAGTTGCCCATCACAAAGAAGCTTTGCAAACAAAGCTATTTGAAGCCCTAGACCTAAGTAGTGTTGTACAATGGTAGCCGATAACAGAGGGCTCCTCAAACCAGCAAAAACCCTGAATGGCTCTGACTTTGAAGAGATGAAGTCAGAGCACCAAGGAAGTAATTGTACCCAGGGCTCTAAGTGGAGATTCCACATACAGACTGAATTGCTCCTTTCAGCAATTTCCAGTGGTTGAACCTGCTGGGTACAGGTATGTACCCGTTTCCCTCCTGATACAGTCACCTGCTCAGAATAAAGCCACAAACCAGTAGACACCTTTGTCATGTCATAGTTATAACAGCAACTTTGCTCAGAATTAGCACTGGGTATGTGTTTCACTGTTTTAATTAGAAAAACTTTTTTTAATAGACATGCTGATAACAGCTGATATCACTGTCATCTGCTGGTTAGCTACGCCACCCCACCGCCACGCTTCTTAGTGTGTCTTGGGTGAAAAATAAAGGTCATAATCTAAAATTAATCCATCTTCAGAATAAAAAGAACGGGAAATCCACATTCTCTCTCTGAAGGAAGCTTTCCAAGCCTTTCCTTTCCAATTCTCTGTGCTCTCATATTTCTGGTTTTTCACAAATGGTTTCTAGTCTGTAGAAGTGGAAAACACCAAGACTGTTCACCTTGATGCATCCAAATCCCAATCCTAAATCCCAATGCCACACTAACACATTATAATTATAGGCTTTGGGGGAAAAGGGACAGATATGTTTTTAAAAGACTGTGTGTATTTGTGTGTATTAAGCTAATACATTTCCTGATGAAGTTTAATTCTTTTAAGCTATTCCCTTATTTTTTTAATTAGAAGAAATGTATATGTGTGTGTGTGTGTGTGTGTGTATGCACATTTGGCAGACAGAATGGACAGCAACTGGTAAAATATCAAAATAAAAAACAGCCTTTTCTCTCTGTTTCCATCTCCACGTCGTCTGATGTATGATCAGGCAGAGATGCTCCTCAGAACAAGGAATCAAAGAGTCGTCCCTTGCACACACTGTCCTCACCATCACTACCTCCCTCCTCTACCTCCAGCACATCACAGTCTCCTCTTAATCCCAGTCTCCCAGCCTCCCGCAGGTATGCCTTCCACGCTCCGGGCCGCAGCTGACTCCATAGCAAGAGAAACGAGCTTTTTTTCAGCACCACTGCCTGTCCCACCACGCAATGGGCAACAAGTGTGACCAGGGTCACCATGCGTCCTGCCTGTCGGCTGCTCCCAAGGGCTGACCCTCCTCCTCCTTCGGAAACTCCCCCAAGGTGTCCCAAACCCACACCCGAGGCAGATGCAAAAGCCCCAGGCACCATCGGGAGAGGCGGGAGCAGCAACCAGCAGAGGAGCCAGGCATCGGTCTGCCTCCAAGCCCAGATTATGACCCAACACCTTGAACGGGAAACGAAGGTGGAGGACGTCCGCTTGCTGCCAGCGGGGCATTTGCAGCCGTCCCAGTCCAGGCAGGGGCGGGAAAGCGCGGGGCGGGAGGTTTGCGGCGGGGGTGGGGGGTGGGGGTGTCACCCGGGGGTCTCACCTCCTGCTCTATAGCCGGGTCTCTCCCGCGAGGCGCTGGGAAGCATGAGGCATGCAGCATTCAAAATGTTTTTTGAAAAAGACGGACTTGAAGCTTTTACAAACACGCCATTGTACTCACTTCTTATTCAGAGTCGGGCTGCGCGCTCCGAGCTGCACGGGCAGGCATTTTCCCCGGCTTTGTTTTACAAGGTGGGGAGAGCGGGGCTGGACGCGGGAGGGGGTGGGGGAGCGTGAGAAGAAACGAAATCGCGGGAAGGAGGGGACACCGGCGGGCTGGGCAGAGGGCAGGCCGAGGCCAAGTTGGGCGCGGGCGCCGCCACCCCCGCACACGCCTGCAGCCGGGCCCGGGTCACCCGGAGAGCGCGGGCGACCCGGGTCCCGCGCCAGCCGGCAGCCGCCGCCGCCGCGCGCTCCGCCCCGGGTTCCGCGCTGGCGGGTTCCCGGCGCGGCGCGGCGCGGGGGCGGTCGCTGCAGCCCGAGCGGCCGTGCGCCCCGGCGTCTTTGTGCGCGAGCCTCGCTCTGCCCCTCTTCGCATGTCTTTGTGTGTCTCCCCCGGCAAAGCCCTCCGGCCCCGGGGGGCGGGGGGTGTGGCACGGGCTCGGCGCGCCGGGCGCCCTGCTGCCCACAGCTCGGCCGCTCTCCCTGCCAGGCTCGCTGCTCTCGTCGCTAGCCTGCTCCTTTCCCTCCTTTCGGAACTCCCTCCCCCTCGCCTCCTCCGCCCCCCCCACCCTCCGTCTCCCCGCCTGGGCTCGCCTCTCCGCACCCCCTCCTAGCCCAACCCGCGCCGGCGTCGCCCCTGCCTCCTCGCCTGGGGGCACTGCCCTGGGGCTCACCTGCTGCCTCTTCTCCCTCAGCCCCTTCCACTAGCACTGTCCCCTCCCCACATGCCCATTCTCACTATCTGGTGCACAGACAGAGCTCCAACCTATCTCCTTCCAGGGCGGGGTGCGGGACTATGCTCTGGGGCGCGGGTCCCAGGACCCCTGCACGTGGGCATCTTCCGCTCCCCTTGCCCACCCTCCACCCACCCAGGGTTGTACAGAGAACTAATCCCATTGGCGCCCTGAGACCCCCGGAGTGGGGTCGGTAATGGGGCTGCTGGCTTCTTCCAGTCTACGCCTGGGGAAGTGTTGTCGAGTCACCAGCAACCCCCACCACATCCCACCTCCTGGGGTGCTTGACCTGGGCAACAAGCTCTGATCAACAGAAGGTTCCAAACCAGAAAGGATGGGGAACGCACCGGGAGCTAAGGTACAGAAGACATCTAGGGTTGCAGAGGGAATGGAAGAAAAATCGGAAGGCTCTCAGGGCAAGACCCCTTTGCTGGGTCAGGGGTTGCGGATGTTCTCGGCCGAGCAGCGGAGTGGGAGACCTGGGACATCAGTTCGAACCCGGCGCTCCGGCACACCTCCGTGTCAAGATCCCAGCTTGGCGGATGCCAGACCCCGCCCAGACTCGTAGACTGCCGCGCGGGGGCAGCTGGACGCGTGGCTGCAGGGGTGCGGGCACCGAACCCGCAGAGGAGCGGAAGAGAGCGCGCCGAGTCCAGGCTGCAGCTGAAATAGGTTAGTCCCCTCGCCACACACGTGATGTAGCGGAACTTCAGCCCCAGTGTTAACTCTCCCTTCCTTCTCACTTTCGCTGCGGGAACACCCCGCTGACCTCCACCCTCCCATCTCCACCGCTGTGTTAGAGAGTTTATCTTCCAGAAAGGCTGCTGGGCCAACTTGAAGTATTTTGCCAGCTACAAGGAGAACTTCCTGATGAAAACTGTAGATGTGAGAAACTACTGAAAGCTATAGATCTTAAGGAGGTCAGGCAGAGCAGAAACACTCTTGATGGCAAAAAGAACGTTAAAAGCCTTTTGCAGAATTGTGGCCATCAATGCTTAAAAATGCCAAATTATTTTTTAAATTCCAAAAAAGACTCAGCACCTCTTTCTCCTATTAAAAATGTCTTCCTTATTAGGAATTCCTTCCTGCTGGAACAGAAACATGTTTTTCTCCACTTCTCTCAATATAATCGGATGTCCTTTCTGAAATGTGAATCTGATCCTCTCACTTAAAACCTTTTCAAACTCTCTAGGTGACATATAATTTGCTTCCTGATCTGGCTTCTCTTTTTCATTCCAGGCCTTTCTGGGTACATTCATCTTCCCTCACACACCTTCCCCCAGCTTTACATGTCTAAGACATTGTATTAGTAGGGTTCTCTAGAGAAACAGAACCAATAGGGCATGTATGTACGTGTGTGCAAAAGATTTATTTTAAGGAATTGGCTCATGCTGTCATGGGGGCTGGCAAGTCCATCTGAAATTCCTAGGGCAGTTCCCCGCAGGCTGGAAACTCAGGCAAGAGTTGATGCTTCTGTCTTGAATTTCTTCTTTTCTGGAAACCTCAGTTTTTGCTCATAAGGCCTTCCTGATTATATGAGGCCTACCCACATCATCAAAGGTAATCTTCCCTTCAAGTCAACTGATTATAGATTGCAACCACATGTACAAAATACCTTCATAGCAACACCTAGATAAGTGTTTAACCAAATAACTAGGTACTGTAGCCAAGCCACCTAAAACTAATCATCACAGATATTGTCCTTCAGATCTTCCAGCAATCTGGAAGTTTCTCCTGAATCCTAGCTAGTCAGGTGTCTTGCTGTTTTCCTCCCAGGCAACTCGGGCTTTTATTTTTGCACCTGTCACATTGTGTTGTGCTGCTTCTGACTACACTGTAAGCTCATGAGGGCATAAGCCATATCTCTCTGTTCACCACAGTATCCACAATTACCAGTGCCTGGTACTAAACAGGTGTTAAACATCTGAATGAAAGTGTGGATGTGGACATCATTCACCTGGCCTCTCTTCAGGTATTTGTAACCAGGGTATCCAGCGTATGTGGGACATGAGATGAACTCACTACCTTCAGAATCATTTCTACCCTATCACGGGTGCTTTGTTCTCCACATTAAGTGTCCAAAACACTGAGTTTCGCTTGTTTAACTTCTCTCCTTCCGTTTAACAACTTGGTGATTCTTTCTTGTTCTTTCTCAGTCTTTTGCAAATTTAACCACACCTTGCCAGGCACTGGTCCTCTGTCAAACTGGCTCATGCTTACTACAGTAGGGGATTAACTCAGAGTTAATCCCTGCAGTGTTCCCCTATCCCAGACTCATGGGATGGAGGACTCACCGCCAATCCCAAATGCTGAATTGTCTTTTTCCCTCCTTTTCTCCATCGGTGTGTCTGTACTAGCTGTCTTGCATCATCCCCCTTGCGTTATTCTCTCATTAGGCACATATATTTGTGGGGGAGGGGAGCACAGATTTACTTTATAGAGACGTTAAAATAAGATCAAAAGAAAACTTCCAAACTGTAACATCGGTAGGAATTTCTCCAACAAGCCAGCCTCAGCCTCACAAATAACTTGAAAGAACCAAGAAACCAGTCTCCACACTGACTTGAGCCCTGCTTTCCACTGCGGCCCCTAAAGCCCCCTCAGTTAAATACTCCTACCACTTTAAGAGCCTTCTTGTGCCAAACACATACTTACTTGCTGTGTTTGAAGTAAGAGGGAAAAAAGGAAGTAGGCTAGTTTGTGTATCATTGAAGCTGGAGAAATAAGGAAAGGGGATGGTTTATCCTGTTTAATTTTATGCCTGCATTTCTTAACACATATAAATGCTATCAAAAGTGTAATAGAAAGACTAGGTGGACTTGATTTCTTCCATGATGCAGGACTATTCAACACCCCTTAATTTTACTTCAGTGGACAGGAAGACTTGAAATATGTAATAAAAAGATTGAGTTCCCCCAAATTTTATACTCTCTTCATTCCGGTGCTTTCAAAGTTGTTGTTTGGCTCCAACTAGAAGCGTGAAATCTACAGGACTTCACTTTTATGTTTATTTTGCTTTTTGACCTTGGCCTACTCATAGTTACAAAAAAAAAAAATGCAACTGTCCTTCCCATAATTCCAAACACTTGTAATTTTGGAGTCCAAGTGACCTCCGTGGGTGTCCTAACTCTACCATTTGTGAACCATGTGAGTTTGAGGGAGTCCCTTTATCTCTCTGACCATCAGTTTCCTCATCTACAAAATAGGGAGAATACACTGAACTTAGAAGAGATTGTCCTAAGAATTAAAGTAAGACCACATAAATGGCTTTATCATTGTTAAGTCTTCAAGAGAATTTTATTCTCTCCTGTGACTGACTTAACCCCATGAACCAGGCCAAGCCAGACCACCAACACATTTCAACTCTATGGTAACTCCTGCCATTTATTTAATCTTCTGGATAACATTATTGCACAGATCTGAGAAAAGGAAGAATGAATCAAATCCATCAAATATTTATTGAATGCCTACTAGCTGCCAAACAGGAGCCCTGTGGATACAGCAAGGTTGCTGCCCTCATTAAGCTTCTGCTCTAGAGAGGGAAGATGCTAAACAAGCATAAAATTAAAATTCTGGTAAATGCAATAAAGAGAAGGTACGGGGTACTATGAGAGTATCTAATTTTGGAGGGTCAGGGAAGGCCTGTCTAAAAAAGTGACATTATAGTTGGTCCCTGAAGATGGGGAAGGGGGAGAGCAGGGGTGGAGAGGGAGAGCCACAGTGTAAAGGAAGAGCTTCCTCAGGAGAAGGAGGAGCATGTAGAGAGACTGGGGCGGGCAGAAGCATGGCAATTAGAATTTGGAGAGCTCAGAGAGAGAGGACTGGTGGTAGACAGCGATCAAGCTACAGAGGCAGGCAGAGTCCAGGTCAAATGGCACTTGGATTTTCATTAATGGGACTTTGACAAATTTTCGGCAGAGCACTAACCTCATCAGGTGGCATTAAAAAAAAAAGAAGAAGAAGAAGAAAGAAAAACCACTCTGGTGACTACATGGAGAACAGACAGAAGGCGAATAAAAATGTAAGCATGTGGGCAGCAAATTCAGATGTTATTGCTTTAGCCCAGGTGAGAGATTCATGGGTTGGAAGGGGAAGGGAGAAGATGAGAGGTGGCAGTAGATCAAGAGGGCTCTATGATCCACTGGTGTGGGGAGTGGATGATGAGGGAGAGGGTGGGCATTTTCCAAGAGGTTCTAGTTCACTAGAAACTCGGAGGAGACAACTATGTAAACCGTACTTGAGTGCAATGTCTGTGTGATGCGGTCCCTCCTGAGGGCACTTACCTCCCCCTCTCATAGCTGCTGTGTTTCCTGTGGGGCTCATCCTACTTGTGGGTACAGTGTGTATCCTGGGTCTCAGCCAATACAGTCATGATTCCTCAGCCTTTCTGCTGATTCAGGCATGAGCCTGTGATCCACTCAGCCGATGAATTTTATGCCATGGTTTCTGAGAGAAGAGACTTTCACTCTATACCACTGACCTTGAACCCATAAGCCTTGCAGCTTATTAATCCAATAAGAGAGGAGAAGGTACCAGAGAATCAGAGCCAATACAGAGCAAACAAAACCAAGATGACCAGGTCCAGGTGACATTGATGGATCCTCTATACCAAACTGCACCATAAGGCACACACTTTTTCTTTTTGTATAAGCCAGTTTGTGTTGAGACTTCTGACACTAAAAATCAAGAGTCCTAATTGAAACACTGCAGTGCAAGGAATTGGAGAAATTGAGGAATAATTTACCTATATGGAAGTCTCTAAGTTGACCCCCAATGATTCCTGCCTCTTGGTATTCATGCCCCCCTGTTTTACCCTCCTCTTGACTGTGGGCTGCTAATGAACAGAATATATTACATGTTCCTTCCAAGATAAGGTTATAAAAAAACCACACACTCCCTCTTATTCTCTCTTGGGATCTCTCCCTCTGGTGGAAGCCAGCTGCCATGTGATAAGGCAACCCTGAGGAGAGACCCATGTGAGCCTGGAAGTGCATCTCCTGAGGTCTTCCAACAGCCAAGTAAGTGAGCTTGGAAGAGGTCCTTCCCCAGTCAAGCCATGAGATGACTGTAGTCCTAGACAGCACCTGGGTACAGCCTCTTATGAGACCCTGAGCCAGAACCACTCAAGTAAGTTCCTCTGAGATTCTTGACCCACAAAAGCTGGGAGAGCCTAAATGTTTCCTATTTTCAGCTGTGAAGTTTTGGGGTGACTTGCTATGCGGCAACAGATAATAGTATAATTCCTGAGAGTTAAATTCGAAGTGAGCTTATAAAGTGTCGGTCAGACCTGAGGCTATGCAAATTACACTAAGAAGACAATTCCTCAAAGGTCAAATGTATTCATCTGAAGTACTAGAATGTGTTAATTAGAAGGCAAATTGTACATCATTGGAAGAATAGCAAAGGATTTCTAGAGCAGCGGATCTTGAACCTGAGCATGCATCGGAATCCTCTGGAGTGCGTAGAAGACACAGGTTGCTGAGCCCACCCTCAGAGTGTTTGATGCATCACATCTGGGGTGGGGCCTGAGAACTGGCACGAAGAACAAGTTGCAGGTGATGTTGAAGCTGCTAGTCCTTGGAGCACACGTTGAGCGTCCTGGGCAAAAAGCAGGATTTGGGTTCACTCTGCTCTGGTAGCTCACAGTCACAGAGGCCGTCTCTGCAGTGGTGAGAAACTGGGCTAGATGGCAGCTCATGATTTGGTTGACAAATCATGGCAGGCATGGGCGCATATCACCATTCACACCATTCTCAAAGGTGTGCAGTTCAAAAGTTCTTTCCTTCTGCAATACCACCTATATGTTTTATGCCATTTATGGTACAAGAAATGGTACCAAAAAATGCACTTATTCACTCATTCAATGATTTATTTATTTATTTAGTACCATCTGTGTGCCAGAGGGCATTGTTCTAGCGTTTGGGGATATATGGGAGCAAAGAAGATACACCAGATCTTTGTAATTGTGGAGTTAAAATAAGGAAAGAATGATACTCATGGAACCAAGTCCGTGTCTATGCAGCAAAACATCATTGAGTTGCTGTGAGGATTTCAGATTAAAGTGCCTCACTCTGAAAAGTGAAAAAAAAAAGTCGTTTTTTCCCCTAAAACTTTGCAAAATTCATCAAAATCAGGATGTTCATTTTGAGGAAATAAGTCACTCTAAAATATATAACACTCAGCAATATTTTAGTGGGTTTGTATATGTGCTTACTTTAAAATAAACACATGTGCACAAAAAATAGGAAGAAAGGTAAGATTTTCTCATGTAAACAAGAATCTCTTTTATAATGGTAATTCTTAGTTCTGTGTGACTTCCTTTTAGTTTTGAAAATTCATGTAAGTCGATACACCCATCTTTTGTATATAAACATTGCTGCTTTAATCATGTATCCTCACCAGTGTTAATTATTAAATATAAGCTAATACTGATATATAATTTTGCTCAACTGGGAATAAGATACTGAATAAGGGCATTGCTAAATAAAGAAAACCTTATACACATAGATCAATGGAACAGAATAGAGAGCCCAGAAATGGACCCTCAACTCTATGGTCAACTCATCTTCGACAAAGCAGGAAAGAATGTCCAATGGAACAAAGACAGTCTCTTCAACAAATGGTGTTGGGAAAATTGGATAGCCA
>NC_138374.1:102449848-102544719 GCF_054177405.1 Leptonychotes weddellii
GTGAATTGTGCAAGACTGTTGAATCTCAGATCTGTACCTCTGAAACAAATAATGCAATATATGTTAAGAAAAAAAAAAGAAGAAGAAGAAGGTAGCGGGAGGGGAAGAATGAAGCAGGGGAAATCGGAGGGGTAGACGAACCATGAGAGACGATGGACTCTGAAAAACAAACAGGGTTCTAGAGGGGAGGGGGGTGGGAAGATGGGTTAGCCTGGTGGTGGGTGTTGAGGAGGGCACGTTCTGCATGGAGCACTGGGTGTTATGCACAAACAATGAATCATGGAACACTTCATCTAAAACTAATGATGTAATGTATGGGGATTAACATAAGAATAAAAAAAAAAAAGAGAGAGAGAAAAAAAAAAAGAGGATTAGTTCGAGGTTCCACAAAAAGAAAATAGATAAAATTTTACCAGAGAAAATTATCAAAGAAATGCTACAAGAAAAACTTCCAGAACTGAAGACCAAATTCACCAAAACTGAAACAGCTCACAGAGTGTACAGCTCAATAAATGGAAAGGTAGAACCTTCCAGAACATTGGAGATAAAGAGAAGACCCATAAAACCTCAAAAAAGAAAAAAATAAATCACACACCACAAATCAGGATTCAGAGTGATACTGGACTATGAATTTGAAGACAATTTAGCAATAACTTCAAATTCCTGAGTGAAAATTTTCCAAATGAAAATTCTAATACCTCGCCAAACTAATCATATGCCAGAAAATACGGTTATTTTCAGACACAAAAATATAGTTATTTTCAGACATGAAAATCCTGAAAATATTTACCTCCTATACTGAGATGACATTCAAACCTTAAAAACCAGCATGACATGGCACTTCCAACTAGGTCAGAAGACCTACATTAGAATGCATGTCCATTGTTAACATGTGGGGCATAATGTGGACTCTGCCCAGTTTCCATGAACTCTTTCTTGGCAGTTGCGGATGATACGCTCCAACAAAGCTAAGAAATAGAATAAGAAATTGGAAGGCATGAAGTACAGGGTATAGAAGTGAGGCAAAAGTAATTCATAGAAACATGGTAAAGGGAAGTCCCAGGGCTTCAGACATCAGATAGGCTTAAAGAGCAAATAATCTGCGTTGGAGCCAAGTTAAGGAAGGCGGGAGAAATGTCTACAAGTAAAAAAATGAACTTGACAGATTTCCTCGTGGGTGATACCCTGAGAAAAGGTTTATACTTCTGTCAGAGACTTGAGGAAAAATATAGTGATAGGTCATTAGGAAACTGAGCAAATAAAAAGTAAAGACAATTACTAATTCCAGAGAAAAGACAAGTAGTACTAGAAAGGAAATACACTCGCATTTTCCTATACGGGTCCCAGTGAATAATACTTTTTAATCATAATAATGTAAACATTGAATACTAACTTAGCCAATAATTGTGGTATAACATACTTGTGCCTATTCTCTCCCTAATCCAATACATGCATATAGTCAACAAATCCCACAAATTCTAAGTTATAAGTGGTTTTAAAGGTCCCCCTTTTGGGCGCCTGGGTGGCTTAGTCGGGTAAGCATCCAACTCTCGATTTTGGCTCAGGTCATGATCTCAGGGCTGTGAGATTAAGCCCCGGGTCAGGCTCTGTGCTAGATGTGGAGCCTGCTTGGGATTCTCTCTCCCTCTCCCTCTTTCTCTCTTCCCACTGCCCCTCGTTAAAAAAAAAAAAAAAAAAAGTACTCTTTTCTTCTCTATCCCACTACTTAGGCTGTCAAGTCTTAATTGGAGGCAGGAACTCTAGCTGGGGGATCAACCCAGGGTCCTGACAGGGCCAAGTCCAGGGGCTGAAACTGGGACACTGAAAGCTCATTGAACTAAAACAAAATCAAAATAAAGTTGGGGAGAGTAATCAGGACAGAGGAAAGTAATTTCCTAAAGAATTATGTTATTGAAGACAGTGATGAAAGCAAAGAGACATATGGCAAATCGGTCAAAAACAAACTCTGAATCTAGTTTCTGTCACTTATTTGCTTTGTGACAACTTTGTTCTTTTCTTTTTCTTCTCAAAAATAATACTAATATAGGGGCGCCTGGGTGGCTCAGTCGTTAAGCATCTGCCTTCGGCTCAGGTCATGATCCCAGGGTCCTGGGATCGAGCCCCGCATCGGGCTCCCTGCTCCGCGGGGAGCCTGCTTCTCCCTCTCCCACTCCCTCTGCTTGTGTTCCCTCTTTTGCTGTGTCTTTCTCTGTCAAATAAATAAAATCTTTAAAAAATAATACTAATATAGTAATATATATTATATAATATAAAATAATATTAATATATTAATATTAATATAATAATAATGCTTTCCTCACAGGGCTGCATAGGAGAATTACATCATTTGTGACATGTAAAGGCTTAGAATTGTGTCTGGCGTATGGTAAAAGCTCAATAGATATTAGTTATTATCGTTGGCATAGTTACTCTCCAAAGAGGCAGGAAAAGTAGCTTTCAAGTGCTCATGAAATGTTGAATAGAGAATCCAAAATGCAAGCATGCGTGGAGATGTGGATAGGTACTGGTTAAGCAAGATGGACATGTTACCTCATCATTTTTACCGGGATTACTGCCATAGCCCCTGAGTTGATGTCCTTGCACCAGCCTTTTTCTAGTCTTTTCTCCCGGCCGTGGTCAAAATAAAACCCTGCTGAAAGCTTTCCAGTGGCTTCCCATGGCTCTCCGGATAAAATTCAAGCTACTGGCAAGAAATAGAAGGCTCTACAGTCACATATTTCTTCAGTTTCATGTTCTACCTTGCTGCCACGTGTTATCACCCTAGTTTCCAGCTTTAGTACTGCTATGTTCCCCCCCAAAAGCCAAGCTCTCCAATGCTTGGACTCATTTGCATAAAATTTCAGTCCTTGATCCAAATCCATCTGGCTAACTTCCACTCATCTTTCAGGACTCCTTCTAAGATTTAGCATAACTTTCTCTCCCTTTTCTTCTCTCACAGAACCTTGTTGGACTTCTCCTTCTAGTGCCAAGTTCATCTCTTTGTTGGGAGGTTTTTGATTACTAATTCAGTCTCCTTCCTAGTCATCAGTCCATTCAGATGTTCTGTTTCTTCATGATTCAGCCTTGGTACATTGTATGTTTCTGGGGATTTATCCATTTCTTCTAGGTTGTCCAATTTGTTGGCATACCTCTTATAGTTCTTATCTCACTGTGCTGTATTCATTGGTTTTTTGATGCATTCATCCTTCTCTTAAATCAGAGCCTATATCTTTTACTTCCTGTATCCCCAAATTTTTGACCAATGCCCAACACATAGTAAATGCTGTAATAAATGTTTGAAGAGCAAATAAAGAGTTTGGGATCAGTAAAACTTGCTTAAAAAATACCAAAAGATTTTAAAAGCAGGCCTTTGGTTTAAACATGTCTTCTGTGGTCTTATCTACACACTTGCCTAACCAATTATTACTTGATAGTTCTGATTAAACTTAGGCCCATCCCATGAATAACTGTGAATATTAGCTTAAAGATTTTATTATGTATTTCTAGCTTAGGGTTCTTGCAGATTCTTGTATGTATGTCTTACCTTCCTCCCTAGAATTGCCCTTTTTGAAGCTAGACACCATATTCATTTTTCTTGTGTGTTCCACCTATGTGTAAATATCCAATGTTGTAGAATCGCTCAGGTATTAGCCACATGATTCAACAAGTTTGGCTCATGAGTGGATCACATGTCTTGTTTATATCTCAAGGGGTTTAAACTAATTTGAACTGGTACTTAAAAAAAAAAATGGTAGCTATTCTATTCAAACCAATACTGTCTGCCTTTGTTTATTGCCCGGGACTCACCTCTCCTCTTTAATTTAAAGTCCACACTCTTATCTGTGTCTTTGGTTTCCAGCATAATGTTTTGATTCCCGGAGAGCAATTTCTGGCCTTTTGAATAGGCTTACACAATTAACTCTGTCAGACACCTGTGTGGTATTTAATGAAAGCCATGTATTGGCTAGAGCATATGGTAAGAAAGGGAGAATGTTACCATGAAAATTATAATGGTGTGTTGAAGATTGTTAACCTCTATTATTACACTGTAAAATTACTTCAGTCTTATAATTTATCAATAAATTTTAGAGCTTAAATTCCATGTTTAATGAAATCTTCTAACACTTCAAGATTATTTCCTTTTAAAAATAAAACAAATACTAATAATTCCTTCTTGATCCAACCTAGCCCTCAGCTATTTCCTAAATAATCTCTTCCCAAGGAAACAGCCTGAGCCACAATGTCTCTGGTTTAACCTCAGTAGGTAAAACTAATTATAAGGACAATCATTTCTTGTTAGAGAAAAATAGTACTTCTGGACTATTTTTAAAGAAATTCACTTCCCATTCAGTTATCCAAACTAACTCTTAGAATAGTTTTAGAGAAGGCCCCAAGAGTTAGTGCTAGTGAATTGATTAACTTTTAATCCACAAGACTACTTACATATTTGACAGACTATCGTAAGTTTTTTTTTTTTTTAAGCAGCATGAATAGTTTTTGAATCACAAAAATCCCACGTCAATAAAACAGTGAAAAAAACTCATTCTTTGGAGTTTTAACTTTTAAGCATAGAAGCATGTGATGTCATATTTCTGAAAAAAATTTTTAACAAGGACATTGAAGTTTAATTTGAAACATAAATTATATAAATATTGGAGACACATTTATAACTAATTTTGAAATTTAAAGTATGTGAAATCTCATTCCTTTTACATGGAAGCTTAAAGCAGATGCTTCAAAACATTTTGGGACTAAGCAAAGGCCATATTGTTTGAAGGTAACAATAGGTGGTAACAGATGAATCCATTAGCACTAAACTTTGAGTCTCATGTAAGTTAGTTAACATGTTACTATATTTTGACTGGGTAATACACACAAAACCTTATGTATAAACAGAAAATTTCCAAGAGAAAAAAATGTTCTAAGTTAATTGCCTATCATTAAAGCTACGGTTAAATAAATCATAATACATATGCATTGTTGAATATTACATATACCTCAAAATTGTTTTTGAAGATGTTTCAATGGCATGAAAAAATGTTCTCAGTATGATCAAATGAACATTTAAAGTGCTTGGAAATTGGGGCACCTGGGTGGCTCAGTCAGTTAAACATCCAACTCTTGGTTTTGGCTCAGGTAAAGATCTCAGGGGTCATGAGATTAAGCCCCACATCAAGCCCCATGTTGGACTCCACCCTGGAGTCCACTTGAAGATTCTCTCCCTCTGCCCCTCCCCTCCACTCTGTCTCTCTCTATTTGTCTGTCTGTGTCTCTCTCCCTAAAATAAATAAATAAATAAATATTTTTAAAAAAATAAAGTGCTTGGAAATTGAGCATAGTACATAGCATGATATACAAATTACCTACTATAATGCTAAATTTTAAAAAGAGGTAAAAAACAGAATACACAACATGCTAAGAATTTTGTACTAGATCTATTTCTATGAACACATGATTGTATGATCCAAATTTTTCTAATATTCATGTCTTCTGTAATCAGAAAACATATTTATAAATTAGTATATATATGCAACTAGTTGCATAATCATATATTCTTAAACTGAGTAGTTAGCTTAAATAGCTAAATCTCTTCCTAAATTTATTCTTTTGTATTTTTTTATCCACACAAATAGTGGTAAATTTAAGAGATCAGATTTTGTGCTAATATTATTGGTCATATTTTCTAGAGAGGGTAATTGCATTCAGTGAACACCCAAAGCATTAGCATGAGGAAGAAGTTTCAGTTCAACCTTGTAGAATGGGTTACAAAAGTCCATTCACACTATACTAAGGTATGTAGAGAAAATATAGATTCATAATTTTATCTAAAATTACTCTGATTTTCCCCAAGTCTGTCCCCTGATACATGGCAAAGGTAAAAGAAAGAGACAGAGAGAGGGAGGGAGGGAGAAACAAAGGAAGGAAAGGAAACCGAGAGATTGAGAGAGAGAAAGAGGGAAGGAAGGGGTTCGAAATTGAATCCAAGTCAGTTTAAAAGTCCATCTGAGCCAATAATTTATACCAGGCATCTAGGTGTTACCCGGTCTTTTGAGAATACTTGTTCTGTCCTTCAGATTCTTCTCGTCTCCTTACTCCTTTTAGAGCTGGTGCCTCAGGCACAGGAAAATGTCCACATCATCTCTTGGTATTTGAAGAAAAGAGGCCACTGAGGATGTGCTACTCCTTCATTGTGGATTCACTGACCTCCTGAAGTTATCACCAGGCTGGTCTCTCCCAGAGCATTCTGCTGGTATCAACTCTTAACCTATCTGGTCAATACACCTGGAGTATTCTTTTCCTTTCTTTAGTTGGGGCTCAGGCCCTGCTTGTTTACTCTACCTTGCTGCCTGGCACTGCAGACCCTCTGGACCCCCTAGACCCTACTGAAGTCTAGGGGCCCCCAGACAGGCCTGTCTGCCCTCACCTCAGAACAAATGCCACAGGAAGCTGAAGCCGGGCTATATAGAGCGATCTAGGCATCCTGTATGTGTCTGGATTGCAAATCCTAAGGCATGCTGACCCTGCTTGTTGTCCTGTCAATCGTGTTAGAAGCTCCGAGCCTACCTCTCTGTCACTCCAGAATCTCCCTGGGTGAGGATCCCATCACAAAAAGGAAGCAGAACCAGAGAAATTTTGCCATGGGTGTTCCCTAGGCTTCTGTAGCCCTGGGATTGAGACCAAAGGGAGAGAAAAGGACGCATGTCTCTGAATTTCTGCCCCCCTGCATCTATCTTCCATTCTTCCTTCCTTCCTTCCTTCCTTCCTTCCTTCCTCCCTCCCTCCCTCTCTCTCTCTTTCTTTCTCTCTCTCTCTCTCTTTCTTTCTTTCTTTCTTTCTTTCTTTCTTCCTCCTCTCCAGGGCTAGATTAGATGGACTTTCCTTTTACTTCCTCCTTTTCCAAAATTCTGGGATCTAGTTGGCCGAGCCTGGCATTTTGAACAATTAAATGGGACCTACTGTTATTTAGAAAATCCTTTTTCTTTCAACAGTGTCTTTTAAAACCGCTGATATGCTGGGAGATTTTGCTTTGAAAGTCATAACATGACATTTTTTTCTTTCCCTAACATCCTAATCCCCACTTCAGCACAAGGCAGGTGGATGCCTTGAGCTGTTTGTATATTGGAAATTAAAAAAAAATAAAATCATATTAATTTTTTTCTAAATAGCCTTTCATGTCATTTTAATCACTGCTGACTTAGCAAATTTTACTCATTACCAAATTAAGAAAGGGATGGAAGGGCTTTCTAAATTAATGGCTTGAATGGAAGGCTGATTACCTTTGAGGAATTTGAAAAACTGGCAAGGTATCTGTATTCACAGGTTGAATCATTAATTTGATAGATTATTTATTAAGTTCCTATTATAAATTGGACACAATTCTTGGTACTGGGGAAAGATTTGTGAACAAGACAGGTAAGGTCTCTGCTCTCTTTGAGCTTAAATTCTGGGGACAAGGAGACAAACATATATATATATATATATATATATATATATATATATATATATATATATATATATATATATATATACACATACACCCCCATACGGACACCAGAAAGACAGAAGTGAGAACGTACCTGGCTGAAGAAATAAAATAAAGTAATGCGATCCAGGAAATTGGTTAACTTTTACATGGAGTGGTAATCTGAAGCTGCTATGAGAGTGAGTTTTAAGCTAAAATCAGAATGACAAGAAGGAGTCTGGCATATGAAGATAAGAAAGGAAAGAAATAACCATTCAAAAGGCCCTAGAGGGGAACAAACAAAACTTGGCAAGCTCAAGAATCAGGGAGGAAAACATCTTCAGTGTGGCTTGAGGGTAAATGGCAAGGAGAAAAGTAGAATGAAATTGGAAAGGGCAGTGGGGGCAATTATGTAGGGCTTTGTAAACAAGGAGAAAGGGTTCAGATTTTCTACATAGTGCAAAGGGAAGCCATTGGACGGTTTTAATGGAGAGAATGATTTTAGCTTTGGAGAAACACTGAAGGAGGCAAAAGCAGAAGCAAAGGTTATGATAGAAATCTTGGTGATCATCAACAGTGGCGTGAGTAGTAGCATAAAGACGATGGATTTTAATGCATGTTTTGGAGGTAAAATTAACAGGACTTATTGATGGGTGAAAGAAAGGAATTGAGAATGATTCCTTTGCCTTTGGCATTTTCTGAAAAGATACATAGAGTTAGGGTGAGCATATATGCATTCCCAACCACGCACAACCAATGGTCCTGGATTCTGTCCCCAGTTGTCTGTCTTGGTACTGAAAGGCACAGCGTAAGGTGCAATTCTGTCCCTCCTAGAAGGGAAAGAAGGGAGCAAATATCGCAACTCTCAGTGAGTACCTCTGCCAGCCACTGAATGGGTACATGAAAAGTATATATGTGGTGGAGGCTCAATGACTGTGGATTGGGTAAGAGAAGGACATAGTATTCCTTGAAGAGGGTTGGGGGCACAGCTTCAGTTAGGTCCTCTTGGCATTTGAAAACATCAATCCCTTTCATGTTCATTTTTCCCCTCTTTATTCCTCATATTCTACTTTCCCATTCCCCAGGCTTCTTCTCCATCTCTTTATTTTTCTTCTTAAACTTGGTTAATTTTGCCCTTCATCATCATCATTATCATCATCATCATCCCCACCATCATGGCCACCATTATTTATTGAGTATTAAATAAATAAATGCATACATTTATGGTCTGAAGTACTTCTTGCAATCTCCCTGGGGGACAATATGATTAACCTTCTTGAAAAGTACCCTTGGGCTTGGTGAGATAAAGCAGCCTGCCCAAGGTGACCAGGCCAGGAAGTGGCAGAGCCAAGTGTGAAAACAGGTTTGTCTGACTCTGAAACTTGTGTCCTCAGCCTGTGCTCTGTTTTGTGGCTTCTCTCTCCTTCCTCCAACTCATTGCCCTCTCTCTCCGTCCCTCCCTCCTTCTCTCTGTCCCTCTCTCCCCTCCCCTGGCCTGTTTCCCTTTCTTTCTTCTCTCCTCCTTTTTCCTTCTTCTGCTTTAATACAACTGCCCTGCCTGGTCCCTCACCTCTGTCTTGCTATTACGAATCTGAAATTTGGTGTTATTACAAATAAAAATACAAGTCCTAGACTATCAGAGCTGAAAGAACTTTGGTGGCAGAGCCAAGACTTCAAGGCAGGTTGATGGAGCTTCTACTCCACACAATCGTTGCTCCTAACATATAAATACAGACAGAGGCAGGCGCCATCTTTTGGCATCGTCACCCATGTGGATCCTGCATAGGCTCTCCCACTCAGAGCTGTGCCATTCGTGGAGACTACTCTCTGTCCTGGCCTCCCATCCAGGCCCTCTGCACCTGTGGGACATTTGTCACCTGCCCAGCCAGGATTTTAAGTTCTTAAAAGATCATTTTTCTTCTCCCCATATTACCCACCATGTATAACTCAAAATGAAAATACACTGAGGCAAAAAGAACAAAAATGTTCCCCAAAATCACAATTATTCTATCATATTTCTATGCTTAAATATGCAAAACTCAACTTCATTCCAAAAGAGTATTTGTACCTCTGGCTTGCTACTGTCCCAAGTACAGTCTTCATCTGACTATGCAGGAATACAACTACATGATGCAGGTAGCAGGAGAATGGCTAAGGGCAGGTTAGGAAATGAGCAGCAGAATATAAATCTAAAAAGGGGTAATATAGATAATAAATTTACATATCACTTGCTCTGAGCTAGGTAAGCGATAAACCATTTACATTTGTTCTTACAACAAACATTTTCGATAATTGCTAATATTATTCCTATTCTACTGATGAGTCTCCAGGAGAGTAGCAAAGTTTCCAGGAGTTGGATCTGGTTCTGTTGTCTCTACGGCCCGAGTAAGCTTTTATTTATTTTTTATTTTTATTTTTTAAAAGATTTTATTTATTTTTTTATTTATTTGACAGAGAGAGAGAGAGCACAAGCAGGGGGAGCAATAGACGGAGAGGGAGAAGCAGGTTCCCCACTGAGCAGGGAGCCTAATGCGGGTCACGATCCCAGGACCCTGGGACCATGACCTGAGCAGAAGGCAGACGCTTAACTGACTGAGCCACTCAGGTGCCCCTGAGTAAGCTTTTAAAGCACATTCTGTCTTACAAACATAGTGTGGATACCACTTTTTAAAATAAATGTTTTATGCTTTAAAACATTAGGCAACTATGGTATTATTGTCTTAACCTGTTTCTCTTTTTCTAAACAAACTTTCAGAAAGTCATTATGTCAGAACTTCATCAGTTAGCACTTTTGATAAACACTAGTAATAGACATCATTGCTATGAAACAAGCTATTCTAGATATCCTTAGGCTCCTAGCTGTCCATGTTTTTTAGTATTTGTGTAAGTGATGCCCTCAGGTAATATGATACATTTTAAGAAATTAAGCACGGAGTAATTTATGTTTGAGGTGGCCTTAGGCTTTATGTGGGCTTTGGGATTTGTAACCTGTAAGCCATGATATAGAAAAGAGAAATTTCCAGCAATTTGCTATGTCACCAGACAGGAATCCTTCAAGGACAGTGCAATGTATTATCACTGAATGTAGATTTCCACATGAATTAGTTGTAGCCATTTCTCAGGTATATCAGAAGATCGATGGCAGGTGACAAGAGTTCCCACTATAACCCCAATGAACATTCCTACCAGATACAGAAATTCAGCCAGAAGGTAAAAGGTTTAAATGAATGGAGGAAGGGAAGGAAGTTTGCAAAGAAGAAAGACTAGAAATATTGTTTTTCTTTAATCAAGTGGGGAAAAATGAAACCCCAAAGAAGATAGGAAACTGCAAAGGACATTCCAGGAGCCCATTTTACTTCCTCATAATAAAATCAAAATTCTTCTAATTGTAGCTGGAAGAGCATGTCCCTTTCCTCTGCCAAACCACCCAAGCTCCTGAGAATATACCTGTAACTATAAAGGCAGCCCTTCAGGAATGCTTTATTGTATCTGGTTTAGAACCAATGAGCAGTGCAATATTCATTTGTTAGTCTTTGTTAATAGCTTGAGTGTCTTATTCTCTCTGAAATGTAAAGACATTCTGAGCATGTAGCGAGGATTTCTAATCACAAACAGTGATTGCAGAATATAAAACACTTGTCTGAAGGTGGTATAAAAACACCCAGACACTGACAGATCGTAAGTATTGCTCTGCTGTTTGCTCAGAAATAATGGTAATATACTTTAAGAGACCAAGTGCCATTGACATTTCTTAGCATAATATTAACTAATTATTCAAGGTCAAACTTTCAGAGTTCTGTTGTATTTTGGATTTAATGATAAATTATGATAGTCACGTAATACAACTAAACCGTTTATCCAATCCAATCATTGCAGAATTTTAATTCTATGTTCATATTTTTCAAATGATAGGCCTGCCTCATCTTACCGCACTTTGCTTTTTGCACTTCACAGATAACTGTGTTTTTTACAAATTGAAGGTTTGTGGCAACTCTGCATCAGGCAAGTCTATCAGCACCATTTTTCCAACAGCATTTGCTCACCTCATGTCTTTCTGTCACATCCTGGTAATTCTCGCAATATTTCAAACTTTTCATTATCATTATTTTGTTATGGTGATCTGTGATTGGTGATCTTTGATGTTACTATTGTAATTGTTTTGGGATGCCACGAACCATGCCCATATAACTTAATAAATATCGTGTGTGTTCTGACTGTTCCACTGACTGGCCGTTCCCACGTCTCTCTCCCTCTCTTCAGAGCTCCCTATTCTCTGAGACACCACAATATTTAATTTAGACCAGTGAATAACCCTACAATGGCCCCCAAGTGTTCAAGTGAAATCGGAAGGTAGAAATGATGAAGCTTAGTGAGGAAGGCATGTCGAAAGCCAAGATAGCCTGAAAACAAGACCTCTTGCACCCAACAGTTAGCCAAATTGTGAATGCAAAGGAAAAGTTCCTGAAGGAAGTTAAAAGTGCTACTCTGGTGAACACATGAATGATAAGAAAATGAAACAGCCTTATTGCTGATAAGGAGAAAGTTTGAGTGGTCTGGATAGGAGATCCAACCAGCCACAACCTTCCCTGAAGCCAAAGCCCCATTCAGAGCAAGGCTCTAACTCTTCAATTCTATGCAGGCTGAGAGATGTGAGGAAGCTGGAGAAGAGAAGTCTGAAGCTAGCAGAGGTTGGTTCATGAGGTTTAAGGAGAGAAGCCGTCTCCATAACTTCAAAGTGCAAGGTGAAGCAGCAGATGCTGAACAGAAGCTGCAGCAAGTTATCCAGAAGATCTAACTAAGAGAATTCCTAAAGGTAGCCACTTTAAAAAACCAATTTTCAATGCAGACAAAGCAACTGTCCTTTTTCCACTGTATGTTCTTGGTTCCTTTGTAAGTAAATTAATTGGCCATATATGTGTGGGTTTATTTGTGGGCTTTCTATTCTGTCCCATTGATCTATGTGTCTGTGTTGATGCCAGTGTCATGCAGTTTTGATTACTACACTTCTGTAATATAGATTGCAATCGGGGAGCATGATGCCTCCAACTTTGTTCTGCTTTCTCAAGATTGCTTTGGCTCTTCAGGGTCTGTTGTGGTTCCATAAAAATTTTAGGATTGTTCTAGATCTGTGAAAAAATGCCATTGGAATTTTGATTGGGTCTGCATGGAATCTGTCGATTGCTTTGGGTAATATGGACATTTTAAAAATATTACGTCTTCCAGTCTGTGAGTGTGGAATATCTTTCCATTTATTTGTGTCTTTTTTTTTTTTTTTAAAGATTTTATTTATTTATTTGAGACAGAGAGAATGAGAGAGACAGAGAGCACATGAGAGGGGGGAGGGTCAGAGGGAGAAGCAGGCTCCCCGCCGAGCAGGGAGCCGGATGCGGAACTCGATCCCAGGACTCCAGGATCGTGACCTGAGCCGAAGGCAGTCGCTTAACCAGCTGAGCCACCCAGGCGCCCTTATTTGTGTCTTTTGCAACTTCTTTCATCAGTGTCTTACAATTTTTAGTGTACAGGTCTTTCACTTGATTATATTTATTCCTAGGTATTTTATTCTTTTTGATATAATTGTAAATAGGATTGTTTTCTTAATTTCTCCTTATGCTAGTTTGTTATCAGTATATAGAAATGCAAGGATTTCTGTATATTGATTTTGTATCCTGCAACTTTACTGAATTCATTCACTAGTTCTAACAGGTTTTTGGTGGAATCTTTAGGGTTTCCTATATATAGTACGTAATCTGCAAATAGTGACAGTTTTACTTCTTTCTTTCTGATTTGGATGCCTTTTATTTCTTTTTCTTGCCTAATTGCTCTGGCTAGGACTTCCAATACTATGTTGAATAATAGTGGCAAGAGTGAGAATCCTTTCCTTGTTCCTGACCTTATAGGAAAAACTTTCAGCTTTTCACCACTGAGTATGATATTAACTGTGGGTTTGACATAGATGACTTTTATTGTGTTGAGGTACATTCCCTCTGTACCCACTTTGTTGAGAGTTTCATCACAAATAAATGTTGAATTTTGTCAAATGCTCAAATGCTTTTTCTGCATCTATTGAGATGATTACATGATTTTTATCCTTCATTTTTTTTTTGATGTGGTATATCATGTTGATTGATTGTGGATGTTGAACATTCCTTGCATCAGTGGAATACCACTTGATCATGGTGTATGGTCCTTTTATTTATTTATTTATTTTTTTAAAGATTTTATTTATTTATCTGAGAGAGAGAATGGGAGACAGAGAGCATGAGAGGGGAAGGGTCAGAGGGAGAAGCAGACCCCCTGCCGAGCAGGGAGCCCGATGCGGGACTCGATCCAGGGACTCCAGGATCATGACCTGAGCCGAAGGCAGTCGCTTAACCAACTGAGCCACCCAGGTGCCCCGGTGTATGGTCCTTTTAATGTAATGTTGAATTTGTTTGTTTGCTAATATTTTGTTGAGGATTTTTGCATTCATGTTCATCAAAGATATTGGCTTATAACTTTTTTTTCTTGTGGTATCCTTGTCTGGTTTTGGTATCAGGGTAATTCTGGCCTTATGAAATGAGTTTGGAAGTGTTACCCCTCTTTTATTTTTTGGAAGAGTTTGAGAAGGATTAGTATTAATTCTTTGAATGTTTGGTCAAATTAGTGATTTAAAGATATGGTTTCATAAGCATTCCTAGTATTTGGTAAAGACAAGTAAAATCATACCTACTGGAAAGAACATACTAGAAATATTGAAAAATGGTCTAAAGTACACATGCACTGAGAATAGTCTTTCTAAACAAGCCTTGATTGGTTTGCATGAAAAAGGCCAAAAAACCCTCTCCTGTAACTCAAAAAACATCCCCAGTCAGGTTATAGCTTCCTTGTCTGCATGTATTTTTTGTGGTTTGCTTTATCACTTGCTATTTATAGAAAGACACACCAGGGACCTTGACACAGAACTTGCCAACTTTTTCTCTTGCGCACTAACTCATGGTTAGTGCATTGTTGTTCCCAGCAAATCTCAACCCTAGAGGGTGTGCAATGTAACCTAGAGGAGAATCAACCATTTCAAACATGCATTTGGTCCATGTCTGGGAAGCTAAGTTACACTGAACAGAATACAGTACCATTTATACTCATGTGATGAATTATGTGTCTGGATTATGTGGTGGAAGGATGGTGCTGAAAACAAAGTAACCTTTGAGACCTCTGGAAAATTTTTCAAATTGGCCTAAGGGCTTCAGCCATCAGAGCTAACATTTAAAAGGAGCCTTTATGACTTGGAGGAGAAAGACTCAGAAGTCCTTTTCACAGTTTCTTACTATCCAATTCCTTTCCACCAAGAAATGTGACGTTGACAACTCTGAATAAAGGGAAATCTCAGCAACCATAGATTTCTTTAATAATGGAATTAATACTACCAGAAATAATAAAGCTCAAAAAATATAGCTGCAGCTCAAAGATTACAGACTTTGTGGTGTTTATGCTATCATTTATTTAAGGTGGAGGGCCATTTTGATTTGCTAAGGCAGCTTTGAAAAATCTTGATAAAAAATAGTCACAATACATGAAAGCAGAACACAATAGCCAGGGCTGTACGTAGCTCACAAATCTCTCTCTAACTCTTTCTACCTTCATAAGCTAGAAACACAGTGCAGAAAAGAGAGAGTATTCACTTATTTTTCCATTTTTCCATTTTCTAGAATTTCCTGGTTAAAATTGTGATTTGAGTTCAAGCATGGGGAAACAACTTTTTCAGGTGAATTTTCTATTAAAAAAACCCAACAACATACATTTAATATCTTCCAGAAGCTATTTATCTCTCTCCCCCTACTTGTTTGTTTATCCATTTATTCACTGCTTACTCAACACATTTTCCAATGTCTAAACTCATGCCCTCATACAAACTTAGGACTTCAAACATTTGTCACTCAATTAATTGATTTCTGATACTTCCCGCACCATCACCCAGAATATCTAGGAAAGATACCAAGTCACTGTCACTACTATCCCAGGAGAATTTCCGGGAGACAGGTAGCATCCTCCTGCCTGAGAGGAGTTTAGTTTTCCACGTCTCTCCACTGATTTGTTCAACTTGTTTCCATTTTATGATGAGAGCCTCAAGTTCATCACTAAATGGCTGAACCCAGAAATACCAACACCAAAAAATCCTGCAAGTGAAGATGTGGGAAGCTCACATCCCTCTGGGTTTGGGAGAAGCAAGTACCCTATTGCTTATCTCCTGCATCTAGCCAGCTGACTTTAACATAGCTACCATTTGCAGAAAGGAAAGAGAAGAATCTAGCACCATGGCAAAAACTTAGAGAATTACCTACAATTATCCTCATCTATAGTATGCTACTTAATTCTATGTGATAGTCATGATGGAAAATTGTCCCCCCCCCCTCCTTTTCATCACAAAACACCATCCATTGCTGATGCCAAAAATCTGGGGCACTATCCGTTGTCATGGATTCCTCTCCCACAGCGTCTGATCCAGGGAATGTCAGCCTCGACACCACTGACATTTTGGGTTGGAGAATTTCTGTTTTGGGGGGTGCTGCCCTGTCCACTCTAGGATGATTAGCAGCATTTCTGGCCTCTAGGTACGAGCAGCACTTCCCAGTCACGGCAACCAGAAACATCTCCAGACATTTTCAAATATCCCCTGGAGGGTTGAAAACCATTCCCAATTGAAAACCGCTGAATCTAACAGGAAGCCCTGAAAGCTGACATTCCAAAATTTATCCTGAATCTAAATGTCTCCCACAAAACCCACATGTGGCGCAGGTCTCAGCCCTCAGCACTCACTTACGCCACCACAATGACTCTTTACTGCATTTCCTTCAGTCCCTTTTCTGCTCCACAGTCAGTGTGATCTGTGTAAAACCTCAATCAGACTCCATCATATCTCTTTTTAAAACCATCCAGTGGCTTCTCCCTACACTGGAACTATTCTCCATATCATCTCCTAGCACTCTCCCCTCATTCACAGATCTCTTGTTTCCCCAGCTTTATACCATTTTTTGAACACTGCCAGGTTTCCTCTCTCAGGACATTTATACACACTCTCCTTGGAATGCTGATTCTTTTGTCATACTCAAGGGTTTTTTCTCATATCTTTTTAAAAAATATTTTATTTATTTATTTGACAGAGCGAGAGAGAGAGCACAAGCAGGGGGAGCAGCAGGGGGAGAGGTAGAGGGAGAAGCAGACTCCCTTGCTGAGTAGGGAGCCTGACCCAGGGCTCAATCCCAGGACCCCGGGATCATGACCTGAGCTGAAGGCTGACGCTTAACTGACTGAGCCACTCAGGTACCCTGCCCCCAATATCATTTTTAGTGAGTTCTTCTCAGACCATCCTATGTAAATAATTGCCCTCTTCCCCAAATACTGTATGCCATTACCTTGAATTACTTTTCATCGCAGTTACATCTGTCATCTCTATTTGAAATTATATAACTTTTCATCTTTCACTTGTCTTATCTACCATAATGTAAGCTCCATAACAGGAGGTATCTTGTCCCTCTTTTTTACAGCTATATCACCTGTGGCCTAGAGCAGTTACCTGGAATGTAATTGGTACTTAAGAAATATTTGTTGAATGAATACATAACTGAATGTCATAAATAATAAGTGTTTTCTATTTAAAGAGAACATATTCTTTATTTTAAAATAATGTGTAATATTTATATGACTAAATCTACTCAAAGCCATCCAAAGTTTTCTTATCTCACCCAGAGTTAAGGCAAAAACCCTTCCAACGCCCTACAAGACCCCACAGGCTCTGGACCACTACTATCTTCCCAACATGATTTCCTAACACTTGCGTCTCAACACTTTAGCCATATGCTGACATTCCTTCTGTTGCTAAAACACACCAAGTACATGCCCATTTCAGAACCTTTGCACCCACTGCTTCCCCAGCCTGAATGCTGCATGCCAGATGTCCTAGGACTCACCATCTCACATCCTTCAGGTTTTTGGTGAAGTGTCCTCTTGTTAGAGGGGCTGGTTCTGACTACTTTATATAGAAGAATAAGGAAGAAAACACAGTCTTGTCTACCATCAGCTGGGAGCTGTCCTAGTTCTAGCAAAAGCATTCTCTTTTGAATATGAACAATTTTATAGAACACCAACATTAGACAAGGCTACTCTGGGATATGATAGATCAAGATATAAACAAGACTACCCCGTAATTGTCTGTGAGCAAAAAGAGAAGAAACATTGTCAAACATTCTCCTTGTTCTTGTTAATCATGAGGGACTGCTCTCTATTTATTCAGCCTTCGTGCCACTTTTTTCCCTCTACTTTATATATAAAATTAAGATTATTAAGGCAGTCACAGAATTGCATCGACTTTCTGACAGTAGTCAATCAAAAGCAAAACCACATTTCTTTGAAACTTCCTCAAAACCACCTAACACAAGCTGAAATCCAGTAATAAGCCCCTCTTAATTAACAACCTCTTATTGAGACATTCCACAGTTCTCTGTGGTGTGATTCCCTCATTGCAAAGAGTTAATAAACCCAAATTTGTCCAACTACAAGCGTTTTCATGGTGGATTTTGCCTAGAGGGCCTCAACAATAGCTAGCTCCAACCTCAAAGAGCATTCTGTAAGACTTTAAGTAAAATGACCATATAAGCCAGTTTGCTGGGAGAATCCAAGTTTATAAAACCTCTTGTTTAATGTGTGCCATTAGGTCAGTGCCATCTTTCATTCTCAAAAGTGTTCCAGTTTGGAAGGTAAATTATATAGTCACCATGCCTTTAATCTGCAATTTTTCACAATAGTGTTTATCATCATCCAGAACATTATACATTTATTTTTCATGTTCTTTCTCTCTTCCTAGCCCCCTATTAAAATGTAAGTGCCATAGTACAATAACTTTACCTATTTTTTTATTGTTCTATCCCCATCACCTAGAACAGTTCTTGGCATACAGACGCTCCCAGTAAATATCTGTTGAATGAATTCACTAATGAAAAATTATAATACTACAATAGATCTTTGAACTATGAACATTTAAAAAATCATCCCAACACACAAAACTCAGTCATTTCTAAATACTAATATGTAGAAACTGAAATTAAAATATAGTACCATTTATGCTTACTCTGAAGACAATGAAAGCTTAGATTTACACTTAATATATGTACAGGATCTGTATGATGAAAATTACAAAATGCTGATGAAAGAAATCAAAGAAGACTTAAAAACTGGAAGTTCATAAATTGGAAGACTCAATGTCGTAAAGATGTCAATTCTCCCCAGATTGAGCTATAGGCTTAATTAAAATTTCTATCAAAATCTCAGCAAGGCTTTTATAGACATAAACAAGCTTATTCTAAAATTTATGTAGAAAGGTACAGGGAATGGAATAGCAAAAACAATCTTGACACATAAGAATAAAATAGAAGGAATCACTCTAATCTTCAGGCCTACTGTGAAGTTATAGTAATAAAAATAGTGAAGGTCCATTGAACAGAATAGAGAATCAAGAAACAAACTCATGTAAATATGCCCAACTGATTTTACACAGAGGTCAAAAGCAATTTAATGGAAGAAGGATAGCTTTTCCATCAAATGGGGCTAGACCAATTGGACTTCCAGGGTGGGGGGAAGAACTTAAATTTAACCTCACACCTTATTCAAAATTAACTCAAAATTAAACTGGACTTTCAAGTAAAATCTAAACCTGCACAACTTTTAGAAAAAAAATAAAAAAATCTTTGGGGTCTTGGGCCGTGCAAACAGTTCTTAGACTTGACATCATGAAGCACAGCCCATAGATGGAAAAATTAATAACTCAGATGCTCAGAAATGTTTGTTCTGTGAAAGATCCCCTTAAGGGATGAAAAGACAAGCTACAGAGTGGGAAAAAATATTTGTAAACCGCATATCCAACAATGGACTGTTATCTTGATATATAAACTTCCTTCAAAATCACAGTTCAAAAAAATCCAGTGTGAAAATGGTCAAGGGGGTTCCTGGGTGGCTCAGTGACTGACTCATGATTTTGGCTCAGGTCATGATCTCAGGGTCATGAGACCAAGCCCCTCATCAGGCTCTGCGCTAAGTGTGGAGCCTGCTTAAGATTCTCTCTCTCCCTCTCCCTCTGTCCCTCCCCCTGCTCTCTCTCTCTCTCTTAAAAAAAAAAAAAAAGAAAAGAAAGAAAATGGTCAAAAGACATGAAGAGACATTTCACTGAAGAGGATATACAGATGGCAAATAAGTACATGAAAATAAGATTAACCTTGCTAAAGGTTATTTGGGAAATCCATTAGGAAAAGGCAAATTAAAAACACAATAATACAATGAGATATCACTATATATATATATCAGAGCAGCTAAAATAAAACTTAGTGACAACATCAAATGCTGGCAAGGACGCAGAGAAACTGGATCATTCATATATTGCTGATGGGAATATAAAATGTTACTTTCACTCTGGAAAACAGTTTGGCAGTTTCTTATGAAATAAAACATGTAATTATCATATGACTCAGCAATTATTCTCTCTGGCAGCAGAGAAATAATAACTAGGTGCACACAAAAATCTATAATAATGTTCATAGCAGTCCTATTCATAATAGCCAAACAGTGGAAACAACCCTGATGCTCTATATGGGTGCATGGTGCAAACCGTCGTACCTGGTGTATGAGAATACTACTCAGCAAAGAAAGGTAAAAACTATTGATAAACACAAAACTTGGATGTATCTCCAGGCCTGGAGGAATTCTTCCGGGCTGACACAGCTTGACCAAGGCACATGGAGTTTGGGGGACCAACTACATGGATTTCAATCTCCCCAATCCCCTTGGGTTGAGTGCTCAGTGGTAAGTCACAGCCCTAGCAAAGAAGGGAATACAGTATATTCTGGGTAAAACACTAGTGGCCCATTTGAGTTGACTAGAATTTGAATCTAAAATAATGCAAGCCTTTTTAAAAACCAAGAATGCATGGGACTTTTTGTTTTATTTGTTGTTATTGTTTGTTTTGTTGCAAAGCAGGATTCTCTGCAGCATATAAGATCAGCCAGTGTTAGAAATATATTCACGAAACCACAAAGGCTATGGAAATTTCATGTGAAACTCCTCTTTGAATCACTAAGCATGTCAAACAGGGCAACAACAAAACCTCTTACTACCCGAGATTCTCATGAAGGCTGTGGTGTAAATGCTATCCACACTTTGCTTGGAACTGAAACACAAGAGATTTTTCAGAATATTTCTCCTTCATTTCTAGGTGAAGTGCTAAACTGATGACTTAGAGTCGATACGGAATTCATGATTTAGAAAAAAAAAATCGCCCATTTTGCAACTAGTAGTGATGTGTCTGTTAAAGAATAATTGTGCTGAGCTCTGTGTTCATTCTCGGTATGGAAGAGTAAGTAATATTTTCACAATCCAGGGAGATCACTAGAAAAGCCCAGCAGTATATTTGAAGGTTTGTCAAAACTATTTAAAGTGAATAAACTTATTGGAAAAGATATTATTGGAATGTTCACTGTCATTACTCTAAAAATTCTGGGTTTGTGATCAATATTCTTGGTAAAATTGAATGAAGAAAACGTAATGTTTTGGGGGAATTCCCTGCATTTTCATATGCAAACACTGGCCTCCAAACCACAGTGTTCATTTGCCTTCCTTGATACAGATCTGACCACTGTTCACAAAATTCTTCTGTAAATATAGATAAAAAATATATCTGTATTGTGATATTTAATTCTGTAGAGTGATTGTTACAGGAAAATACGTTTGATCAGATCTGTGACCAAAAAACCCTGTAGTTTCTGCGTTGTTAAAGCAAGGAGAAAAGCTTAAGTAAGCCAAAATGTAAAAAGTAATTTTTGAAAGAGATTGGCAAATTTTCCAGAGATATTTGAAGTTTTAATGCATTAATAGAGAGAACAAACACCATATCATTGCTTAATAGTATTGATCATGTGTATTGTGAAGTTAGGATCAAGATCAGGGACTCAGGAATCAAAGAGCTCTAGGGTCAAATCTGGATTCTGTCATTTGCTAGATGGGTGATTTGGGGCAAGTTAGTTAATCTCTCAAAGTCTCAGTTCCTATACCTTGCTAAACCTCATTTCTAAATAAAAGGTTATAATCCTAACTACTTCATTCAATTGTTTTGAAAATTAAGTCAGAAAATCCAAAGAAGCCAAAGTTCTCTTTCAAGATTAACGCAAAATGCTTAGCATAATGGCCACATGATAGGTATTCAATGAAGTATTATTTTTATTACTATAGAGCAAACCAACTATTACCATGGGAATCGGTGCTAATATATCTGCCTGTGTTCTGTGGGAAAAAAAATCTTCTCAAGGAGAACATTAAATTATATTTAATTTTTCTGTAAATTGAACCCAAGCAATATTTTCCTACCATGATGCTGAAATTTCTCATTTTGAATTTTATAAGGAACCATATTTTTAGTCATTTTCAATCTTTTCCAGGCTCTAGCTAAAAAATTTTGAAATCAAGTTTGACTTGTTCATCTTAGATAATTGCTAGAAAACCACTATAAAGAGAGGTATTAGTTTCTCTTTTGTTACAAAACACTGAAATTGACCTATACTCTCCAACTTTATACTTCCTCAGATAGAAAAGCTTGTGACAATCAAGCAAGGTCAAGACTCAAATATTTACCACATGGTAAGTTCAACAAAAATATATCTTTTGATATAAAATTTATTTTATCATTACCTTAATTTTTAAGTCATGTTATTTATATATTTTTAGATTTCATATAATATAAAAAGGAAATAAAATTTTGTTTATATAAAAGAGTACAGATTTTAAAAGGCTGAGAAAACTGATCCGAGCCTATGAATATGGTAATAATTCAACAAAACCTGTATTTGTTTATTCTAAGGTCAGCTTTCTCCTAACTATGCTATATGTAGTTATTTGGCTATGATCTTTTAAAGTTGAAAGATAGAGAATTCGTATTCTGTATCAGAAAATGCTGTCTCCCTAAATTCCATATTCTTATATAAGAAGATCAAATTTGACCTTAGTCAAATATAGTTCACCTGGAAACCATTAAATTGATATAACATTGAAAATGAAAATGCATGAATATTTATATATTTAATCTTTTAAAGATTTTTCTTAGATACATATATATACATACATATATATGTGTGTGCGTGTGTATATATATATATTTTTATGCCAAGGGCCATCTCTATAAAATGTAGAGCTGTTGTATTTCTCAAACAGTATTTTCCAAATCAAAACCATTTTTAGCCGAGATTTCTATTCACCCCAGGGGACAAATCCATTAGGCTCTATTTTCCTGGCTATGACCTAGAATTTACAGTGTGAGTATAACTTAAGATCTAAATATTTGCGAATCACTCCCGTATTGTAACTAGTTCTTGTTATACTAAAGTTTTCCATGATTACTTGAACTATTAATATGTGTAATCAATCACACAGAAAGCTGTAGAATCCACTTGTTACATTCCGGAGCTGTTTTTACAACATAATGGATGTGTGTGTTTTGCCAATAGTGAGTCCTTCAACAGAGCAATTACTACAAATTGTACCAATATTAGCATCAAGGGACATATTCAGAGAACACACATCAACACTCTTACAGAAGTCATACATTTGCTAGCATAGCAAAAAGAGGAACAACAGAATGGAAAATTTTATTTATAGGTGAGTGCCCAGGAAAACCTATTGAAAACACACAGACTACCTTGGAAAACTACTCAAGGGCATTTTTTATTTTAAAAAAATTATTCAAGCCCAAACTATACATAGATGGAAGAACAGGACTTTCAGATAATAATTCAAAGACAGATTTTCAGATGCTATCTATCAAATTAAGCCAAGGTTATATGCATATTTGAGTTATTTCATATGCAATCTAGGAAAAAACACATGATATGCATAATCCTTAAACATTTTTATCTCAAGTATTACTCACAAGGTCATCCTTTGATGAACAGCAACAAGCAAGATTACAGTTCTCTTTGAATTTTAGTTTGCAAAGGAAAATTGTCACATTTAGAAAAGAGATTATATCCCTCCAACAGCTTACACAGGGACATCATTAATGGTACAAAGTCACAGACGAATTACTCCACCCAGCCAGTATTGTTTCATATGAGACCACTAAAGTTTATTTTATTGGAGTAGGAAATGGCAAGGAGTAGTTACTACCTCATAGTTTAGCTAATCCCAAATTTGTGCTCCTTTTTTTGTTGCTGTTGTTGTTTTTTAGTTTAGTTTAGTAGGTTCCACACTGGGCATGGAGCCCAGCATGGGGCTTGAACTCACAACCCTGAGATCAAGACCTGAGCTGAGATCAAGAGTTGGACACTTAACCAACTGAGCAACCCAGGCGCCCCTTATGCTTCATGTTTTAAGAATTCTTGCCAACTCACTATTAACACACACATGCACACTAACTCCCAGGTATCAGGATCCCCAGTTATGGCCCAATTGTCATATCTCCCCATGAAATTGTGTTCTTTTGTTGTCCTTTTTTAGCATACTACTTTTTATTGTGTGGGTATGACAATAGGTGGTATTTGATTATCAATTAAGTAAGTTGACTAATAGGTTACTTTGCCAAGCAACTGTAACTTTTAGTATTCTACTTAATGAAATAGATATTATTATGCTGACTTTCCTAACTGAGAAAATTGGGACTCAGAAAACTGGCCTTCAAACCCAGGTCTCCCAGGTAGACAATCTCATCCACTTTCAACTATACCATCCTTTCCAAAGTGTGTTTTAGGATATTAATAGGTGTTTTGTTCAAATAAACCTGGGAAATGCTGGGGTTTTATAAAAATTGACAGTTTCTTCACCAAGAGAATTCCCAGCAATTCCCAGAGCTAATGAGGTTTATAAATCACTAAGAGAAGGATAATGTTTATACCAATTCCAAACTTTATTAATATATAGTCAAACTTTCCCCACTTAGACTGTATTTTCCTGAACGTACTTTGGGAAGAACACACTGAAATATGTGTGTTTTTCTGTATTCATTGATTTATTGTACTCAAAGAGCCTGTACAATTTGCAAACTTGTGTTCTTCCTCAACTTAATGAAAGTTTCTTCTATCGTTTCTTATTCGTTATCTTGGCTTATCATCCTATTCTCTACATATTTTGGGAATCCTTATACATCTAACTTTTCTCTTGTCCTTTTCATAATGTTAATATTTTTTGGCATCATGTATGGATTTCTTGAATTTTTCATCTACCTTGTTAACTCAACATTGGGGGACTACCTAACTTGCTCTTTACTACCCAATATCTATTTCATTTTATTTTTTATCGTGGTAAACTATATATAACGTAACATTTACGTTTTAACCATTTTTAAGTGTGCAGTTTTGTGGTGTTAAGTATATACACATCGTTATACAACCAACACTGCCATACACCCCCAGGACCTTCTCATTTTCCCAAACTGAAAGTGGGCACCCATTAAATATTAACTCTCCATTCCCGTCTCCTCCCCTGACCCCACCCCTGGAAACCACCCTTCCACTTTATGTCTCTGTAAATTTGACTAATCTAGGTACCTCATATAACTAGAATCATAGAGTATTTGTCCTTTTGTGACTGGTTATTTCACTTAGCATAATGCCTTCAGGGTTCATCCATGTTGTAGCATGTGTCAAAATGTTCGTCCTTTTCAAGGCTGAATAATATCCCCTTGTCTGTACATGCCACATTTCATTTATCGTGCCTCTGTTGACAGACATTCTTGTTGCCTTTGTTTGGGCTATCGTGGATAATGCTGCTATGAACATTGGTGTACAAGTAGCTGTTTGATTCTCTGCCTTCAATTCTTTGGGGTACATACCCAGAGGTGGAATTGCAGGATCATGTGGTAATTCTTTACTTTTTGAGGAACTGCCATGCTATTTTTCATAGCAGCTGCAACATTGACCTTTCTACCAACAGTGCACAAGGCTTCCGATTCTTCCACATCCTCTCTGACACTTGTTATTTTCTTTTTGTTAGTTTGTTTATAATAGCCACATGCAGTGACATGTGTTTTAAGGACCGATTCAAATACTGATTGTGTTAGCCCCCGAAGACGATGTACTCGTTTACCAAATGATCATAGGTACCTACCAGAGGATGCGGTAAATACTGGATGCTTAGTAAACATTTATTATATAGTTAGAGATAAAATTAGATTCAAGGAGAAAGCCTACAATCAAAAGATGAGTTTATTTTGTCCATTGGTTCAGTGGGAGCCACCGTGGACTTAGAAGAAGTGAATGAGGTGAAAAATGGGTATTTGTCTTGAAAATATTTTTCTGGAGGTGAGTCCGAGTAGGAAATGGCAAGACCAGTCATGAATTCATGAGAGAATGAAGTAGAGTAAAATCAACCCAAGAGGGTTTGTAAAATAAGAGCCAGAATCTGATAAAAGAGAAGAGGTAAAAGATGACTCAAAGCTTAGCACCTTGGGTGATTGTCAAGCAACATGGCCGCTGATGAAAAATTTTAAACTAAGTGTAAAGACGATGTGTTTGTACTTTCTACTGTTCTGCTCTTATTCTTAGGCAAATCAGCTCAGGACTCTCTTGGTCCATCCATTCTACTTCTGCAGATGCCCTTTCTCAGGGTTCTGTTTTGGACAAGAATGTGCTCTTCTTCCTGTCCATAAACCACCAACCTTTTTGTCCCCATCACTGACCCATCTTACAAAACTTTAGCTTCTCTAGGAGTTTTCCCAAGTTTTTTTTCCTATCCTTTGTTTCCTAAACCAGTGTCTGCTATAAAGCAGCCTCTTTGGACAAGCCATGCCCACAAATGCAATGAAATGATTTCTTCAGTATTTGTTCCTTTGTCCTTACGTCCTCTCCATGACTTTATTCATAAATACTGTTGTATTTATGTTGTTGTACTCCCCCCCCAAAAAAAAAACAAAAACAAAACATTTTTTCAACATGCTTCTGAAAAGCCCCAAACCTGATACTCTAGACAAAACCACGTTTAACAGGTTATGCCCCTTCCTGATTAAATTACATGTCTCAGAATAGACTTGTAAAATCCTTGATTCATCTGAAATTCACCAATATTGGGAATGTTTTAATTCTCTCCATCTCCCCAGGCACATCTGAACTAACCAGAACACAGTTTTGAAAACAAATAATTGAGGTTAACACCCAACATTTTCAGTAAAATAATATATTACAATTTGACTTTATGTGATTTTCTTGAGTGTCCATATTAATGGTAGATAGGAACAGCATGAACCACAGAAAATTTCCAGATTCCATTTTAGGGAAAAAAAAGTTGCCCTTTCTTCTCACCCTGAATCAGAGTTGCTCACAAGAAACAAAATTTAGGGCGCCTGGGTGGCTCAGTTGGTTAAGCGACTGCCTTCGGCTCAGGTCATGATCCTGGAGTCCCTGGATCGAGTCCCGCATCGGGCTCCCTGCTCGGCAGGGAGTCTGCTTCTCCCTCTGACCTTCCCCCTTCTCATGTGCTCTCTCTCATTCTCTCTCTCTCAAATAAATAAATAAAATCTTAAAAAAAAAAAAAAGAAACAAAATTTAAATTTGAGTTTCACCTCATTTCATGTTCTCTGAGCTCTTCTCACCAGCTAACGACCAGGTAGCACACACTATAATCCAGGCACTCTATTAGGTGCTGTATATATACTATCATATCTAATTCTACTATCATATTTAACTTTTGGAAGTGGCTTTTATTATCCTCCATTTACAGATAAGAAAAATGAGGTTTCGTGAGGAAAAGAATTTACTCAAAGTAAATCCCTAAGGAGTAGCAGAGCGACTTGCAAGAGCTCCCAAAATATAACAAAATGGAAAAATGGAATGAAGCATAATCTTCTCACTGAGCATTTGGTTCCTGAAGCATGGACCACTGACGCCGAACATCGAATGTTTTTTCTTTAATCCAGCTAGAAATAAGATGGTAGATGAGGAGGGGAGCGTGAAACATAAAATATAAACGTTGACAAAGGAAGGCAAGCCCTGGGTCGGAGGTCCCAGCCTTGCACAGGCCTGGTTTGCTTGGCTGGCTCTGAGTCGGGGAAGGATCGTGGAGCGGTCCATGCAGAACACAGTCCATTCTTGTCTGCGGGGCACCAATGCTGTGCCATCAGCAGTTTCATGGCAAATGTTTTATTTGGTCCTTCCACGGCCGTTAGAACTGACATGTCTGGTGGATATTGTTCTCACCTGGTATAGTGCTGGCGGGCACTGAAAATTGATAGCTGGCTGAATCCCAGTTGGACATGAACAAACTGGTTTGCCTAAGACCTCACAGCTAGCAAGTAGCCACACCACCCAAAATCCCACACAGCCTCCTGATACATCATTCCACTTCACTTCTAGTGACAGTGACTTCCTCGCTTCATAAGCATAGACCTCCACGAAGTGGGTCAGTCTTTCTGTTTATGTAATGCCCCAGGATCTGCAGTAGTTGAACAGTTGTGCAAATGGAGACTCTGAAGAGTTAACTACCTCTCCCAATATCACATAGTTACTTAGAAGCAGAGCTGCATCTCGTATCATCATAAAGAATGATGTCTTTAAAGTGAATCAGGTCTAGGCTCAGATGCTGATCTTGTTATTGAACGAGGATTGTGAACTTGAGCGAGCCATGTAACCTCTCTGACCATCTGCTTTGTCATCCGTAAAATGGAAGTGATGATAGTACTGTCTTATTAGGTTTATTTTGTAAGAGTTAAAGGTAATTGGGCGCCTGGGTGGCTCAGTTGGTTGAGCGACTGCCTTCGGCTCAGGTCATTGTCCTGGAGTCCCTGGATCGAGTCCCGCGTCGGGCTCCCTGCTCCGCGGGGAAGCCTGCTTCTCCCTCTCCCACTCCCCCTGCTTGTGTTCCCTCTCTCGCTGTGTCTTTCTCTGTCAAATAAATAAATAAAATCTTTAAAAAAAAAAAGAGTTAAAGGTAATTGCAGACATTATGTAGCACTGGTTCTGTGCCTTGCAACAAGTTTTAAGGTGGATAGAGTACTATTTTTTTAAGAGATAAGAGCAAAAGGCAGAGATAGGTTAAATAACTTGCCCAACATTCCATGACAGTAAGTGTGGGGAGTTCAGATTCAACCCCAGATTATCTGGCTCCAAAGTACGTGACTCCTATATTACTGTAATATAATGTATGGTACATAACACAGGGACCAGAATATATTAAACACTCAACTCAGAGCTCCTTCTCTTACACCACGCTTATCCTTCCCCATTTCTAAAAATGCCCACAGATTGACATTCCACAATGTTCTGCGAAGTGGCACAGTCAGGTTGCTCAGTCCATGGTTTATATTACAATGCGTGGCAGCAAGTCAACTCTCCTGAGAGGCAATAAACAATAACAGAAAAAAACCTTCATTCATTCCTTCTCTGTCCAAAACTTACTACTATCACAGGAGGCCCGGAGTAGATGAGTTCACCAGAGGATAAATAAAAAATTATTAGAAAGCAAGTTGTATGTGATGGCAATAATCCAAGCACTGAACTATCCATAGTGTCTAAAAGGGGAAAAACACTTATAGAAAAGGAGTTGTAGAGAAAAATTCCAAGATATTCCATTAAATAAAATTGTGCTTGGTTTCTGACATTCCTTTAAAAAATATCTTGAAGTCGTAAGTTTTTCCTACTCTGCCTCAACTCCAAGTTAAATGGTGTGATTTTCTTTTCCGTTTAAATCAAGTCCCTCTATCAATTTACAAAATAGCTTATCTTCAAGCTACTTCTTTTCAATATCCAATACTAAATTATCTGACAATTATTTATTTCTAGTTTAGAAGGGCATAGAATAAACAATCATGGATGGTTTTATTGGGAAACTGGGGGAAGACGTTCTCCCAAATGGAGACTTTCAGGAAAATCCTGTATAACTCAGTGGCTTCTGTGGTAAATGGCTGATTAAGCAACTCTTTATCTTTCAAGGTTAATTCTGTTTTTAAGTGAGAAGTTTCGTAAACACGGAACAGAACTGTCTCTGCCTTGCTGGAAGAATGCCAGTGTAAGTTACGGGTTAGCTTGTTAAAACAGGAGTATATTCAGGTGACAGTAATTTTTGTGCGTGACTCAGTGCAGTTGATAATGATTAAAGACCAATCAAGGCACATAATGATACTCCAAAACTCACGCAAATGGCTCCAAATTTGATTTTACATTCTTACAGATAGTCTTAAAACAAAATGACAGATTCCTATCTAATTTATCTCTTGTTTTTCTTCAGGTACAAACAGTAGGCACCTTTTCATTTCTTCAACATTATCTGTCCAACCTAATTTCTACCCTAACTGAAATCTTAATTCTCTTCTTTTGATAGCATAATTGTTTCCATGGCAACAGCAAAAGACGTGAGAGTATTCTCGGCTGCAGGTGAAAATAATCATAACATATTGATAAACCATCTTAAGATACCATTTTCATGTAAATGACCTCATAACAGGAGACAGGGAAGAGAAATAGAAGCAAACAAAGTGGTATTCAGAAAGCAGAAGTGTTTGGAATAAAACATTTTTGGTGGTTTCAGTGATGTTAAAGAAGGGTCATATTGAGAGAGAATGTCAGATAACCATACCCTTGGTTAGATATTGTAAATAAGGAATATTTCTTTAAAATTTACTGAGAAACAAAGGAAGAGAGTTCCCTGCTCCAGGAGTACAATCCATTGATTCAGTGTGTATGTCTTTTTGCAAATTCTTTGGGGACAAAATGAGATATATGGAGATAAAAATAAGAAGTGATTCTGGAGCTTGTCTATGGTACTAGAAATGCTGGGTGAATCTTCACATAGATCTTTCTAGACAATGCTCACGAACTTAAATTTAAAGAATACAGTTTGAACTCTGAAATGGAAGGGGGGTTATCACCTTGACACATACCAAGTCCAACACTTTCCACTCTTAAGCAATCATTCATCTCCTGAGGTACCAGCAACCAAGAAGCAAAATATGCCTGGAGGATATGAATTAATGAGTTGTGAATCTGCTCCACTGGGGCCTGATTTAAGCTCAGAGGACATTACCCTAGGACAAGGAATTGAAGGAGGTAGATCCTGGAGAAGGTTTGCCTTTGAGAGATCCTTAGAACTCTGAAAGGGGTGGTGGGTCTGTGATGTCCCTAGTGAGATGCAGGATCTCTCTAATCTCTAAGACTTGAAGAAGAGATAAACAGGTGGATTGAATTTTTTCTATCCCCAAAATGCGAACACACGGAGACTGGGCAGCTAGCATGTCTTGGGTACCTTCTCATATCTTAGAAGAGGATAAACAATCTACCTGTTGCTGTATCACTGAACACACATAGCTAGTTTCTTTCTACCACTTTGGGGACCTCTCAAGAAAAAGAAAGAGAAAATACAAATGACCAATATTAGAAATGAAAGCAAACACTAAAGATTCTACAGACCTTAAGAAGACTTTAAAGGCATATTAAAAATTACGATGCCAATAAATTTAATAACAGATGAAACTGACAGATACTCTGATAATTTGACACAAATTATCAAACCTGACTTAGGAAAAAACAGACTATCATAATAACAACATCTATATATTAAGTGTTAGCTCCTGAATAATTGAACTAGTAACTAAAAACCTTCACACAAAGAAAACTCTAGGCATGGATAATTTCCCTGGTGAATTCTATAAAACATGTAAAGAAGAAATAATACAACATTACACAATTCTTTGAAAAAATAGTGGAGAGAAGAATATTTTTAACACATTTTACAAGGTCAGTATAAACTCATATCAAAACTTGGCAATGACATTACAGCAAAGTGAGAACTACAATATCCCTCATGAAGTGAGACTGGAAATCCCTAACAAAATCAACAAGTTAAACCCAGCAATATGTAAATAGTTAATCCATCACAAATAATTGGAGTTTACCTTAGGAACCTGTGATTGGTTTAAATCTGAAAATTTATCAGCATAATTCATCACATTAAAATAATAGAAGATAAAATAATCATAGCATCATCACAGTAGATATCAAAAAATCATGTAACATAATAAAAAGAAAAAGCTGTTGGCAACTTGGGAATAAAAGGTAACTCTCTCAGCCTGATTAAAATTGGCTATGAAACAAACAAACAAAAAGACCCTACAGCTAATAGCATATTTAAAGATGAAGCAAGAAACATTTTGCCCTCCTCAGATCAGGAACAAGGTAAGGATATCCTTTTTCACCATTTCATTCAATATTGAACTGGAGTCCTATCAAGTGTAATAAGGCAAGACGAAGAAGAAATGGCATAAGGAATTGAAGGAAGAAGTGAAATAATCTCTATTCATAGATGACATCATTACCAGCTTAGTGAGTCTTAAGGCCTCTACAAAGCAGATATTAGAACAAATAAGTGAATTTATCAAGGTTGCAGAATAGAAGGTCAATAAACATAATCAGTTGCGTTCTTACATATTAGTAACAAGCAGTTGGAAAGTAAAATTGAGGGAACACCACCATATATAATAACATGCAAAAAACTCTGGCATACTGAGGGATAAATTTAATGAAAGATTTGCAAGGTCTACACACTAAATACTGCAAAATATTGTTGACATAAATTAAAAACAAGAAAACTGAGATTTATAGCATGTTCAAGGATTAGAAGATTTAATTTTGCTGACATGCAAATTCTCCACCAAATCATGTATAGATTCAAGATGAATCAATTCAGAATCCAAACAGGCATTTTGAAGCAATTGACAAGCTAAAGCTAAAAACTTGAAAATACAAAATAGTTTTAAAAAGTTGAAAAGAACAATTTTGGAGGACTTATATGTTTCAAGACTTTTTATAAAAGCTATTGTTATTAAGATGTGATATTGGTGTAGACATAGCAAACTAGATCAATGGAACAGAATAAAAGTCCAGATATAGATCCATACATATGTGGAGAACTGGTTTTCAACAAAGGTACCAAAACATTTCAATGGGGGAAAGGAAAGTCTTTTCTACACACGGAGCTGGAAGCACTGGATATCCATACGGAAAATTAATGAACCATGATGTTTATCTCACCATATGCAAAAATTAATTGGAGGTGGATTACAGACTTAAAAGTACAAGCTAAAATTATAAAATTTCTGGCAAAAAAAAACCCCACAAGAGAGTCTCCACAGACTTGAAGTAGGTAAAGATTCCCTACACAGTTCACAGAGAGCACTAACCATAAAAATGTAATAAATTGGAATTCATGAAAATTAAAATTTGCTTATCAAAAGATATTGTTAAGAAAATGAATAGATAAGCAGTGGAGTAGGAAAAACTATATTTGCTTTTGCATGTATCTGACAAGAACTAGTGTCCAGAATATATAAAGAACTTCCATAAGCCCATCAAAATGCCGACAATACCAAATGCTAAGGATGCAGAGCAGTAGGAAGTCTCATTCACTGCTTCCGAGAATGTAAAGTGTACAAGCCATTTTGAAAAGTGGTTTGACATTTTCTGGTAAAGTTAAACATACACTTACCACAGAAACCAGCAATTCTACTCCTAAGTATTTCTCCAAGTGAACTGAAATCATACAAAAACCTATATACCAATGTTTATAGCAGCTTTGTTCATTATCATTAAAAAACTGGAAACCACTGAGATGTCATTTAACAGGTGAATCGATAAACAAACTGTGATACATCTATATAACGGATTACTACTCAGGTGATGCATACAATGACATAGATGAATCTTAAATGCATTCTGCTAAGTAAAAGAAGCCAGACCAAAAGTCTAAATATGTAAGATTTCGATTATATGACATTATGAAAAAGGGCAAGACTATAGGAATGGAAGACAAATAGTGGTTTCTAGGAGTTGGGAAATTGAGAAGAAATTGACAACAAAGGAGTTATATAAAGCAATTGTAGGGTGATCGAATTTTTCTGTATGGTACTAGGGTGATGGGTTCATGACTCTATGCATCTATGCATCACCCTATTGAACTATACGATACAAAAAGTAACTTAACTATATGCAAATTTAAAAACTCAACCAGATGTCAGGAGATGACAGGACGGAATGTAGACTATGACAAAGGAGTCTAACTGTATTAAAAATGTATGACATAACATCACTAAAGGGGGTATGGAAAAAATTTGTTGACCTAACTTTGGAAAACAGTGTTTTTACTAGACACTGTAGGTACAAAGACAAAATGATTTGTCTGAAAATATTAACTCAAGCTGGCAAATTTGTTTCTCACAAGGGTACAGGTTAGCAACTCTGAAACTAAATGTATACTAAAAGTTGGAAAAATAAGTAAATAAATTGTGATAACAGAAACCAGGTTTCTATCTGTCAGAGAAAGGAGTGACAAATAAGCAGGAAGTTGGGGAAGATTAGAATATACTCCATGAATGGTCACTGGGCTTGGAGAGATTCAGGCCCAAACTTGGGGATGGGGGACAAGGGGATTCATCACTTCCCTTTCTCTTAGAGAGTGACTTGAAGTTGTAAGGACAGTCTCATTCAGGACCACACACAGCACTTTCTTGGCAAACTACTACCCTTGGTTGCCCTTTGGGAAAAGCGTGAGCAGAAGGGGAAAAATGGTAAAGTATTTTACCCTAAAAGCCCCACAGCCTTTTGGACGAATTGCCTGCCATGGCTAGAACCGCAGGGAGGTTTCAAGCAGTTACCTGCCCAAGATCCTCATAAATTGTCCACTTCGACAGTCGGATGCTAAACTGAACTTAAGGGGCAAGAGAAAGAGGCATAAACATTAAATACATTTAAAAAAAAAAAAACTCCATGATGCTGAATTACAATCATCAATATCAGTATGAATTAATGTATATTTTAAGGTATATACATATATATATATCATACTTTATATAAAATGTGTATATGTATGTATGTGTGTGTATATATGTATATACATGTGTATATATATTTATAATCCTATCTCATGTCATATACAAAAAAGTAGATAAAGTCTTAAATATAAAAATAATTTTAATATTTTATTAGGACTTCTGAAGTTAATAAAGAAGCTAATAAAGAAGTATTGTGTGCTAGAAGATACTACAAATAAAGACAATAAACAAATTTAGAAAACATGTTTGCAATGCAGATGCCAAATAAGGGTTTAAAAGCTACGATTATATGAAAAGAGCTTTAAAAATTGACAATAAACAGGCAACAGTCTAAGAAAAATGAGAACAGATATAAATAGGCAATTCGCAGATGAGCAAATCCAAATGGCCAGCAAATACATGTAATTAAAAAAAAATTTGCTAATAGGGAAATGGAAAGTGAGCTAACAATAAACCACCACTTTAAACTTATCAGACTGATAAAAATTTTGAATAGTGGTAACATTGTCAGTGGGGATATGTGGAAAAAGTATTTTCTGCACTGCTGGTGGAAATGTAAATGGGTATAGCTCCATTAGAAAGTAATCTGGGAACATTTATTAAAATTAAAAATGCATAAACCCTTTGACCCAGCAATCTCTTTCCTGGGTATATATCCCATAGAAATATAACCACCGAAAAGTAAAGATATGTGAGCCCAGATGTTTATTGTAGCACTCTTTGGAGTGGCAAAAATGTGTACACAAAGAGGTAAATTATGGTAATCCAGAAAACACAATCTTATTGTTCATATCTGCTAACCTACAGGGATTTCCAGAAGCAATTACTCCATGAGAAAAGTGAGAGGCCAAAAAAAACCCCCTGAATATAATATGGTTTCATTTTTGTAGGGTAAACCATGACAAAAGCATACACACACATGTGTATACATGTACACATGTGTATATTATAGGTATACATGGATATTTGTGAGATCAGGTTTGACACCCATTAGGACCATTACAGAAGACTACGTATAAGACCACACTAGTTAAGGGTAGGTCTGTACTGGCCAATGTTTATATTAATTGAAGTGGTTGGAGTAGGAGAGGCAAATATGAGAGGAAGGAGAAAGAGAAGTAGGGACCAAAAGAAGAAACAAAAAAGGAAATATTATACTGAAATGCAAGCATTATGATAATCTGATTTACATAAAATTATGTCCGTGTGTATATGCATATTTTCTGACCTATGCGGGCCATGTACTGTGTGTGTTGTTCTAAGCACTTTATACGTACTAATGTATTTAACCTTCAGAACAACCCCATGAGGTTCAAATTATTATTATCCTCATTTAACAAATGAGGAAACTAAGAGATTAAATAATTTTCCCAAAGGGACATGATTATTTAGCTCATGGCCTTGGACTTGAACTCAGGCAATGTGACCCTGAAGCCTTGGCTCTTAACCACTAGACGTATTGGCTTGTATGTCCAGGACGTATCATTAAGCTAAATATACAATTGCAATGTAATGTGTATCATATGATTTCACTTTGGTAAAGAATAAACTCCTATAGATACCTGTTTGTCTAAGCAAGAAGAAAGTTGAAGGAGTCTAATCTGTAAGCTCTTAGTTTATTAGCTCTGGTGGGGGCGAGAAGGGATACAAAGACAACGGTGGGGCAATTAACTTTGCTTTTACATTATCACTGAAACATATAGGATAAGCAGTCAGTCTCTTAGTGGAAAAAATTAATGAATCACTGAGGCTTTTTTTTCTCATTTAGGGCTCTTTGATATTTAAGTAACATTTGTTCAGTGGGAGTTTTCAGACACGAAAAGCTTTATGAAGGAGGTGGTATTTAGCACATAGGTAAGATTTTTGAGAGGTCAGAGGAATAACACGAGAAAAAGCTTAGCGCAGCAAACCACAAGTCATCTTTAAAACATATATGGCTTCGGGAACCTAAGCTAGCACAAGAATTTTTGTATGAAAATGGTGTTAATAAACCTGGAAGACTGCATAGGCTTATATAGCCTTGAATGCCAGGATTGGGAGCATATCATTCCCTGTGCAAGTGGACTGGGCACCTGCAACATGGGGCCTCTTCACATTATGAACAGATACTGCGAGAAGCTGACATGAATGCTGTGTGGACACCTGACACAGCACCAGCCTTGGCTCCAGCCCCCAGGGAGTCTTTGACCAAATACTGGCCCCGCCCAGGGATTGTTTTAGTCCATGCAACCGGTCCCCTCTGATCCACAGAGTGCACTGGGTATCCAGATGGGGCACTCACCCCATTGGGTCCCTATACCTTCCCTGGGTACCTCATGTCACTGCTACTTTGCCAAAAGCCAAATAAATTTCGCGATCCCCAAAGGAGCCACCTTTCCTTTCTCCAGCTCACTTCTTGGCAACAACTTCACTTCTTGCCCCCAGGTGGATTTTGCTGGCACAGGCTAAGAAAATCCCTAGCCCTGGGGATGCAGATTTGGTGCTTCTCCTCAGTGTCTTAATGGCAAGAACATCTGAGGCATGAGGGTGTAGTGGGTGGGAGACAAAGCAAAACAAAACAGGTAAAATTTAAGGTGAACTCTCTGGGATCAAGCATAACTGCCTCAACGGATCAACCGAGCTTCGAGCAACTTCTCTCATCTAAATTTTATCCCCAGGATCAAAATTGCAGACCAAAAATGGTTTTTAGAAATTTGAAATGGTTTTTGTGCCTCTCCCATCGTTAGGGAAAATAGATGTCAACACAAATCTAAGCATTTGGTGCTCATGAAAGACATTTGCTGGTCGATGGACTTTAGCTGTAATATATATATGTATATATACTTAGACGCCAAATTTGTTTATAACATGCCCGGGCTCACTAACTAGGGCACTCAACTATTGAGCACAATTGCTGTGGAGTCATTTAAAGTAAAATACCGTCCTGTCTTTCCATTCTCAAAATGCTTCAATGTAAAAAAAAAAAAAAAAAAATTAAAAAAATGCTTCAGTGTAACTCAATTCAAACTATAAAATAATATTGAAGTGACATACTTATGGCCAGGGGGCAGATATTAAAAGGTGATTCATTAAGGGTCACTGAACTGACATGTTCAGTTATGCACAGCTGGGTAATATGGCAGGAATTCTCCTTTGTCAAATCGGGGTGCACAGAAAGATGTCTTTGTAATAAAGGGCTGGCTGGAGCCCAAAGAGTCCATGCATTTCTAAGAATAAATTTCTTTCCTAATCTAACTGTACAGGGGGAAAAAAAATGCAACAACAAAAAACAAACTAAGCCTTAGAGAAAGCTCCTGGAATGCAAGATCGGTAATGGGAAAGGGATTTACACAGCCGTTTCACAGAAGTCAAAGCTCCATTAAAATGGACTACTCACATTTTAGGGTCACTTCCTTCAGTTTCAAAATCTGTAGGCTGTGGAAATCCATGTGTACACAACAATAGTGTTCATACTGGGATGTTATATAACTGGGCTCTTTTCCTTCATTCTTAGTAATTCTTTTATACTCATGTGACTTTACCCCATTGATGAAGCCACTTCTAGATTTATGGCCTCTGGGAAGGAAAGAACAACGAAGTCAATCACTGACATTTGAGTTGCAGAAGCCAAAGTCCTTATGTAAACAGTAAAGTTGGAAAACTCGTGATTTATGAAATGCATGGGTTTTTGCTTTGTTTTTCTATTTCAGAGAACATAAAGATGATCTGGGCTGGAAAAAGAGAAAAATCCGGAGAGAAGACGAGGGATTAAATACCCCTGAGTCCTTGGGAAGGGGCCCCGTACATTCCCTTGATCTTATGCCAAGTCAGGCGCGGGAGGAAGGATATCCCTAGATAGGTTTGGGGGTCCAAGAGGAGCCTGGGACCGGGCACCTGTTTCAGCAGGCCTCGGTCAGGTTGTACGTTGTCTTTAAAACGCACTTTGCTCTACTCGTCATGGTAGGCTTTGAGTAGCAATGGCTGCATCAGGTGTCCAGCCAAAAGGGGCCTGAGACAGCATCAGAATCCCCTGTGGACCCAGAGTGGTACAAGGGAAGAGCCACACATTCCTCACGTCTCCTGAGAGGGGCTCGGAAATCGCCAAGCAGACCTGATGAAGCCTGATGTTTAGGTCAAGGCAGACACAACCCGGCACAGCAAATGCTACCAACGCAGACGTCAAAGCATCCACGTCAAGGACTAGGACCTCTGAAAGCACCAGAACCTAGAAGCAAACATGGGATTTGGGGAAGTCCTGAATTGACTGAAAAGACGAGAATTGACTGAAACAATGGAAGAAACTCTAAACTCACCCAAGATTAAATTTCTATCAAGTAAAAATGGAAAATTTGGAACTAAAGTTAAATTCACTTTATAGGAAAATTAAATTATATTTCTTAAACGTTTAGGTTGAGAATAGGCTGAAAATCATACACACTTCATATGACTCTCTCAAGCATAATTTTTTCATTGTTCAGAGACAGTTGGCCATTACTGTAAAGTTAAAAAATATGTTCTTAATATCCAATATCCAGCTATCATCTATCAATGAAAATATATATACTGTGATTTAAAAACACTTGGATCATTTAAAACTATTAAAATGATTCAGTCTTCTCATCACTATCAAAATGCGTTTATACTGGAAAGTTAGAGTTTGGCAGACCAGGAGAATTATAAAAGGAAATTAAGAGTTAATATCCTATGTATGACATTTTAATTGGAGATTCTTTTTTTTTTTTTTTAGGTAAGCCCTACACCCAACATGTGTCTCAAACTCAGAACCCCAAGATCAAGATTAACATGCTCTACAACGGAGCCAGCCAGGCGTCCCTAATTGGAGATTCTTTAATCCCAATAATTTGTCTGAGTGTATGTGGTGGGATCAAAGAATAAAGTATAAAGCAAATTTTTTGGAATTCACACATCTAAATGAGTACCATCCTGAAATAATCACACTGGAAAACCACTGAGATCTAAAGGTATTGATGCTGAAAATAGTTTTGGAAGCCCTCCTCTGAAGTTGGCTTCTGAAATAGTATATGAGCCCCAACAAGAAAATAAGTGTTGTCACTAGGTTTTAACCAATTTGCAAGCTGAATGGCAGCCTGAGAGACTTTGTAAGTCATACTTTATCTTTAATTATTAATAATATTTCAAGTTTGATACACTTATTCAATAAATTTGGGCCCAAACATTATTAACAGAGTTCGTAGCACAAAACCATCCTTAAAGAATGCCTGCATTGAAAAGATGCCAAACATCACACTTCTGAGGGGCACCAAATGAACTACCAAAGGCAGAAATGGTAGAAAATGCATACTCATTCCACAGGGGAGAAAAAGACAGTTAATACTCGGAACTTTGACCAATAGACCTATAATTACTTGTGTTGAACAAAATTCTGGATTTTTTTTCTTAATAAAGTGTGGTAAGACATTGTGGTCTCCTTTTTAAAGCAAAACAATAATGTGATGTCAAAAAGGAAAAGCATAAGAGAGGCAAACTAGCTGGAGTGTTCTCCATGCAGAATATACAAGCATACCGAGAAATAGAGAACACGAGAAGAGATGACCCATGGTATCTCTAAAATCAATCTCTTTAAAATTTCCTTTCCTGCTCCTCAAAAAGATTGATTGTATGTGGCATATCTGAATGTTGCCTATCCTCACCCTCTGATCCCATATAGAAGATGAATTGAAGTGTTCCAAGTGACAGTTGGAAATATTATTTTACTGTCCATGAGCAGAGTGAGTTTTTAATATTTAACAAACATGAATGCGTCAGCACTGACCAATCAGAACAGAGGCAGCAAGAAATGAGCGCTAGCCATTAACAATTGACATGGTCATACTGGGCATCTCAACCGAGTATCAGCCCTGCTCATGGGTGTTTCTCAAGGGGAGAAATAGCTCCTTTTTACATAGAAATCTTGTTTGTTTGTCTTTATATGAACTCAGGAAGAAAGAAGAAACAGTCTCTAGTTGCAACCCATCTTTTGGAAGGTCTATACTTTGTTTCAAAAAAGGTAAAAACAAACTGAAAGTAAGCAATTTTATTGATTCAGAAGACTTTAAAAGCAAAGTGATATCACTCCACTAGACAGAATCAGGCCTCCTAATTTTCTATTATAAATATAAACCTTACATGGAGTCTAGGTTCTGTAGGAGAAAAGTATGCTACATCCTGTTACTGATACAGTGGAATGGGGATAAAAGGGCTGGTTTTACCAGATCCTGAGCACATAGAAGATTATAAAGTTGCTCCAGAGAGCAACAGGTCTTTCTTAGACTGCTTTTCTCGTGTTGATGGCTAAGCAGCTTCATCTTTTGCTTGCAGCAGCCCCTAACTCTCCCTCTCTCTCTGATTTTGCTCTGGACTCCTCCAATCCATGGGTCCCATAGCAGCAACTTCGATTATGTCCCTTCCCTGCATAAAACTTTTCAAGAACCTTCTATCACATTTCTAAGGAAAGATCTAGCCCTTAGCCTGACTACATGTTCCTGAATGATCAGCCCTATTTCTCCAACCTCATGCTGAACCTCTTTCTCTTTCACTCACTGTCTTCCAGCCACATAGGACTGAGTTCTTCCCATCCTCTAGCTGTGCACATATACGTTTCCTGTTGTCTTTATCAACTCTTTCCTACTTAGCCCTCAATTTCAGCTTACCTATGACTTTTAAAGAGGCCTTCCCTGAATCTCCAGTTAGTTATTTTCTTATCATTATGACCTCAAGGATTTAAACATTTGATGGATTTCAGTTCATTGCAATTATTATCCTGCTCAAATCATCCCATTTTTAATTAGTAGCTTTTTAAGATTGGGTCTATGTCATGAACCAGTGACATAGCCTTGTTAGTCCTGAGAGCTTCTTCACTATATGATATGACAAGATGTTCCATGTTCATCTCCTACATTTCTTGACCCACACTTGGAGTCACACATTTCTCAAAAATGTCTTGACTTCTTTTAGTAGGGAAATGGTATAGGAAAACCACAATTTTGGTGCTAAAGATTCTCATTGCTACTGGGTGCTTGGTAATTTTTTCTGGGTTTTTCCGGAAAAAATGTTGGGGAATATACATATACCTATATCTTACATCATACATAATGTATGACATACCTACCCTATTACATATGTTCATAATCACATATATACTTATATATGATACGTGTGTATTGTATGGATGTATGTATTTTAAATACCTTATGAGTTAATAATGATATTTCCAGTTCAAATTCAGTACTAACAGGTTTTACTTAACTTATACATTTCATCTGTATCTCATTTTTTTCCATATCAAGAACCCTGGTTCTCAATGTCACAGGGGATGATAGAATTAGAATATATTATAATTATTCATATGTTTTATTCATGTTGCATGCAGAAAATCTCAAAATAGCAATACTAATATTACCAATAATATGATTACTGAATACATTGAAAATTTTTGTTTAGCGTATACCATCCCCAATATCCACCTATCTTTTTAAAGATTTATTTATTTATTTGAGAGAGAGAAAGAGAGAGAGAGAGAAAGAGAGCACAGGCAAGAGGGGCAGAGGGAGAGGGAGAGAGAATCGCAGACTCTGTGCTGTGCCTAGAGCCTGACGTAGGGTTCGATCTCATGACCCTGAGATCATGACCGAGAGTGGATGCTCAACTGACTCTGCCACCCAGACGCCCCCACCTATTTTTAATAATTATACTATACATACATTATCAGAGCATATACTCATTACATATTATATTCTCTTATTTTCAATCCTTATTTAATTGCAATTCTACAAGTAACAATACATTTGAGGCTTTCCACGGGTATTCATTGAACAAATAGATAAAGTGCTTTATTTTTTAAAAGAAGTGTTTCAAAGTGTGAGCTTACAAGTCAATCAGTTCTATAAGGGAGACCAGGCTTATTGATTTTGAGAGTTCACCACTGGGTCTAGACGTCTGCTCTACACCCTTTAGATCTTACCATGAGCTTTTTTCACTTAACTGCTACTGGATTGGGCAAAACCCCTACAAGTTTCAGCTGATGTTCTCAAATTGGCCTGCCATGTTGTCAGTAATTATTGTCAACTATTTTGAGTTTCTCCTGTTTGCAGAACCATCAGATGACTTATTGCTTTTCTCTGCTTTTTCCCACACAGACCTTTAAAAAAACAACAACAACAATGATTTTACTTATTTATTTGCATGAGAGAGAGAGAGGGAAAGGGAGATAGAGAGCACATTGTTGCGGGGGGAGGAGAAGAGAGAGAGGGACAAACAGACTCTGTGCTGGGTGGGGAGCCCAATGTGGGGCTCAATCCCATGACCCTGAGATCATGACCTGAACCGAAATCAAGAGGAGGCTGATTAACCAACTGAGCCACAAAGGCGTCCCCACAGACCTCTTTTTAAAAATCCCATATGTACCCAATACCCAACAGAAACATTAAATAAGTAAGAATAATCCCATAAATAAACTTATATAACTATCATGTGGGCTATAAAGGAAAAGTACATTATGTTATGAAACAAGTACTTTCAATATTTTGCTTTTCTTGAACTTTTTCCTGTCAGGAATGTCTTTCCGTCTTGTACTATCTACTCAAAAGGATAGAGCTCTATAGTGATAGCCAACCCATTTCCTCCTTTCCTGGGATCCTAGGCACATTTATTACCTAAGAAGGAGTAAGGCTCTTCTCGTTCTCTGCAGAACAAGAAGAGGACTAGCCTCACTGGACATTTCTAAAAAGACTGCAGAATACAAAAACCAAATTTCTATTATAACTATGTCCCATGAGTCCTAAGTGCACATTTTATCTTTGTATACATCATTCCCAGGCTTGGAACACCACTCCTCATATACATAAAAATCTTGTTCTACCATGGGTAAACAGCTTTGTTTCTACTGCTCACCATTGGCCAATGCTTTTATCAAAGCATTTATTTCAGAAAGCTAGACTGTATTGTCTCTGCACATCCAGAACCTCAACCCATCCATCATAGATTGATCTCTCCCTCTTTCTGGCTCCCTACTATGAACATAAAAATTGAGCTAAATTTTCTGGCAACTAAGACATAAACTTTCCTATTAGATACTTCATCTCCCTCTCTCTTTCCTTTCTACTATGGCCGAACACCTAAAACACTAGTGATTTAGTGTTTCACTTTCCTTTTACTTCACCGCCTCAATAGCCTTACCACTTCTCACTTTCTCTGTACCTCAACCAGCCTTCTGGCTGTAAGCACGCCATGGCAGTTACTCTCTTAACTACCAAATCCAAAGAACACACTTTAGCCTTTTTTTGGTCCTTTATCTTTACATCAGTTATGGCATTTGATACAGTTGACCATTCTCTTAGAAGTCCCTCTTTTGGCTCAACATACCATTTCCCCTAGATTCCCACCTCTGGTGTGGCTCAGTCTCAGCTTCCTTTCCGGCTCTTCTTTCTCCATTTGCCCATTATAAATTGATGCCACACACTTAGAAACGCCCAGCCCCTTCTCAACACATTTACCTCTCCACATCTTTCGCAGCTTCACCCAAGGATTTAGCTAACAATTCTGAATTTTTATCTCCAACTCAAGAGTCATATTTCCAATGACTCACTGGGCATCTTCCACCTCCTAGACTTTTGACACCTCAAACACAAAATATCGTGCATCTTGCTTTCTTCTTCTTTGTATATCCACTTAAATCATCTAATAAGTATTTATTGAGCCCACTATGTACCAAGATTATTCTAGGTACAACAGTGAATTAAAGGGCAAAAAATCTGCACTGTGGAGCATTCACTTTAGTTATGAAGGTTATATTCTAATGAGGAATTTACATTATGGTCTTGTTGAGACATTCTTTATGAGTGTCTATTATATTGCTTTATTCTTTTTCCCACAACCATACAACAGTGTGCACACACAATAATTTCTATCACCACATCCACGATAATGGACATTTACATTATTTCCAATGTTTCACAATTAAGAAACATTGTAGTAAATACCCTTAGACATCTGACATCATCCATCTACATACCTGTAGAATGAACTAGAAGCAAAATTGTTAGGTCTGAGATTATGTACATCAGTAATATTCATATACATTCAAAAGTGTTTCCCACAAAGGTTGCATCAATTCTAACTGTCACTGGTAATTTATAAAAGCATCTGTTTTCCCACACCTTTGATAACATAGATATCAAAATATTTCCCATACGATTTCCCAGATGTGTTCCCCTTTTCTTCCTGTGTGCGAAATTGAACTTAATTTTTAAAAGTCATTTGTATTTACTTTATCCTTGCTTTCCTGTGTGTGTGTTTGGTCTTTTTCTACTTGATTGTTAGGCATATTCATGTTGGTTTGTAGGCTTTCTATACACATATCTGTATATACATATACAAGCTCTTTGTCCATGAGCTAACACATATCTATATACTAGTAATGAAAAGTAGAAACAGAAACCTTTAAAAGTATCATTTACAAGAGCTCCAAAAAATGAAATACCCAAGTATGAATCTAACAAAAAATGTGCAGAGTCTATATGAGGAAAACTATAAAACAGAGGATAAAAATGAAGCGGAACTAAACAAACGGATTAAACGGCTCAAATATTAGTAAGATGTCAACATTCCCCAAATTTATCTATAAATTTAACACTTATCTCAATCAAAATCCCAGCAGGATTTTTGTAGATACCGTCCAGCTGATTTTAAATTTTATATAGAAAAGTAAACGATGTAGAAAAAACAACTTCAAGGAAGAACAAATTTAGAGCAACTCACACTACATGATTTCCTGACCTACTGTGAAGCTATACTAATCAAGACAGTATGGTATCAGTGAAAGTATACTACATAAATTAATGGGACAAAATAGAGAGTCCAGAAGTAAACTTACAAAATTATAGTGAACTGACTTTTAATACTACTACAAATGCAATTCTATGGATAAAAGATAGTCTTTTCCATGAATGGTGCTAAAACAACTGGAAATTCACATGCAAAAGATATATGCCTCCACCCACACCTCTTACTTTATAAAAAATATTAAAGTTGATCACGGGCCTAAAATGTAAAACATAAAATTACCATCTTCTGAAAAAATAAAACACAAGAGAAAATTCTCATGAGTTGGGTTAGAAAAAGCATTGTTAGATACAACACTAAGAGCTTGATCCATAAGAGATCCATAAGAGAAAAAAAAATGGATCAGTTGTACCTCATCATAACTAAAACCTTTTTTTCTATAAGATATGGTTCAGAAAATGAAAAGCAGAGAGTGGAAAATGTCTTCAAATCACAAATCCAACAAGTTAATTTATACCCATAATTTTAAAAGAACTCTCAAAACCAACAATAAGAAAACAAAGATCCAGTAAAAAAATGGACAAAGATTTGAACACATTTCACCAAACAGGATGTTCAGATCACAAACAAGCAGATGAAAAGATGCTCGGGGCGCCTGGGTAGCTCAGTTGGTTAAGTGTCTGCCTTGGGTTCAGGTCATAATCCCAGGGTCCTGGGATTGAGCCCCGCATCAGGCTCCCTGCTCAGTGGGAAGTCTGCTTCTCCCTCTTCCTTTGCCCCTCCTCCTGCTCTTGCATGCTCTCTCTCTCTCTCTCAAATAAGTAAATAAAACGTTTTTTTTTTTAAAGAAAAGATACTCAATGTCTTAAACCACAATGAGATGCCATTGCATCTTATTAGATGCACTTATTAGAATTGTTAAGAAATAAAAACAAACAAAAAAATAAATGGACAATACCAAGTGTGGACAGGAAGGCTGAGTAACTATAAATCTCATACATTGCTGGTAGGAATGCAAAATGGTAAAGTCACTCCGGAAATTTACATTTACCATATGATTGGCAATCCCACACCTAGGTATTCATTTACGCTAGAGAAATGAAAACTTATATTCACACAAAAACCTGTGTTTAAAGCAAATTCTATGTAGAGCAACATTGTTCAGAATCCCCGCAAACTGGACACAGCCTGAGTGTTCTTCATTGGTTGAATAAATCAACACACTCTGGTACAATAAAATACTGCTCCTCAATAGAGGGAAACAAAGTATTGATAGACATGACAACAGGGATGAATCACAGATGCATTCTGCTAAGTAAAAGAAAACAGACTCAAAAGGTTGCAAGCTTATGATTTCTCTTACAGGACATTCTGGAAGAGGCAAAACTATAGAAACAAAAAACAGGTAAGTGGTCCCAGAACCTAGACATGAGGGAGTTTCCACGATAAAGTGGCTGCAGGAGAGAATATTTTGGGGGTGAAAGAACTGTTCTTTATCTTGATTATGGTGCTGGTAACAAGACTCACAGACCTACGCACACAAAAATTAGTGAATTTTACTTCATGTGGATTTTTAAATAACTTAAAAAATACATACAAAACAAAAAGCTGTGTTCAGTGAGCAGATTATCTCACCCTGAAGGAGTGAGAATCCTACACCTTTCTCAAAATAAAACAAATCTTAAAAACATGAAGGCAAAGAAGCAAGAACTTTTTCGGGACTGCACTACTCAGAACTCTAAACTGTCAAGGTGTGAAAAGAAATTGGTGGCTTTTGCACATGACTGTTCGATTCATCTTGACCTGTCACCTCAGGTTTCAAAAGGGGGAAAACAGCATGAGGAAAACAAAACACTTTGGCATCATACTATGTGATGACCGGTAATCACATCTCTATTAGCTCTGCTGCACTTAGTCTAACTTAAATGTCATTTGTCTCACAGGAGGAAGGAATGATCAGGATAATACTATCTGAGCAATGCTCATGCAGAACAAGGGAAGGGCTTCTCTAAGCTTCATTCTATTCCATTCAAATGCATCAAAGCCCTCTATTTCACGATTTCTTCTTTAAGCCTACATTTTTCATGAAATACCACCAACCAAAATTATTGCACAGAACATGTGGCAATGTTAACCTTTGAAATGAAAAGAAAATGAGGAACTGGGCTAAAAGAGTCTTGCACACCCAAAGCTACTAATATGAAAAAAATCAACATGTTGCATTTCAAAATCACCTAGTGGTTAACTGTGAGATAGTTGCATTCTGCTGCTATATAGTTTTTTTTCTGTTTTTCTCTTGCACTTATCAATTGTGGTTCCTGCTGGCTAAAATCTTCAGTCATACCAAGGAAAGCTTCTGATTACTAGATTTGAGTCAACAGATAGAACTATGCCCTGAGTCTCAAAATCTATGCCTGTATGATGTAGCTTACCAGCCTCTGAGGAGCTATGGGGCAGAGTTTTACCTGATGTTGTCACCTTGTTAATTGGTACACATATAGTTATATTATATTATATTATAATTATTATATAAATAATAATATCTATAATATACATAAAATAATATAAAAGTATAAAGTCCAATTGTCCAGATCCATATCATTTCAGCCAAGCAAGGTTGCCAGGATCACAACTGTAGCCTTGACTCCTTTGTAAAATAAAAAGTATAAATGAGTAAATATGAATATCCTTACTCTCTTGAAGTGTCTGGTATATATTGGTAGTGGAGAAGACAGGGAATTGCAGAAACTCAAGTTTTTCTGCACACCTGACTGAGGTTGACCTAGTTGCCCAAGTCTGCTCTGTGTGTACCTGGTTGGGTCTCTGGGGCAGGCACAATGCAAGGTAAGTGTTAATTACTGCTTCAGTTTAAGGCTCCCATTAAAGCATGAAAGAAGCAGATGAATTCTATATTTCTGGATAAAAATCAGAGATTATCCTAAAACCATTAGACAAATTATGCTAGATGCAAAGTCTCATTTCTCCATATTCAACCTTCTCCTTAGACTATTCTGCTTCATTCTGCTTTATTACTCATATTATACAGCAGAAGAAGTAAACACCCTCTGCTTTAAGGGTGAGAACAAGTGAAATAATGTATATGAAAATGTTTTGAAAAGAAAATGGCACTATATAGATGCAAGATAATACTTTCTTTAATAGCCACTGCTGACACTCTCCCAAATACATAGTGACTTTCCACTTAGTAAATCTGATAGCTAGATTGTTATTTCATATCTGTGATGTGGAAACATTGCTTAAGCCAGTTTAAGCAGTAGTGTAAGAATGATGGTTCTGCCAAGTGCTTTGCACTTGTAACAAATGAACACAATAAATCAAATCATCAAAATACACTGTCCACATAAAACTTTGGTTTTTGCAGGCACTATAGAAAGATGTCATAGGAAATATCTTGAAGATGAACATTTCCAGTCCTTAAACTCTCGAAAAAAACCATATCTGCTGAGAATGATTATGCTGATTACGGTGGGTTCCCTAAGATGATTAGACACAGGACGGAAGGGAAATTAATTAGTGATAGCCAATCCAGTGTTTCCACTGTCTTACCCATTGAGGACTGTAGACGGTCAAATTGATTTTACCACCTAACACATCTAAATCATCTAAAAAAAATTCATTATTTTCGATTTGTACATTCTGATTGCCTTACTCATTCTTTCATTGCACTTGTAGAAGTTTTGCTTAACAATTTTCGTATATTAGGAGCCCACTAAGTGAAGAATAGATATTTCTATCGAGTCACATCTTTGGGTAGCATTTAGCACAACCAAGGAATTTAGATTATTTTTTTTATTATTATTATGTTATGTTAATCACCATACATTACATCATTAGTTTTTGATGTAGTGTTAAGGAATCTAGTTTATTTTAAACAGCTAGAATGACTAGAACCACATAGTCAGAAAGGCCTCTAGAGCTCATGTAGTTTAGCCATCCTATTGCACTCTTACTATAGGCCAAGCATGGCACAAATTGTCTCATTTAATCTTTACAGTAGTAATTCTAAGGAGGAAGAATTGTTAACTCCATATTATATATGAAGAATCAGAAACTTAGAGTTTCTCCAGGTCACATAGTTTATAAGCAGGGGGTCTGGAATTCCAAGAAATATTTGTCTGACTCCAAATACTTGCTTTCCCCTCCATTTTGAATCTCCTTATCTATATCATATCACCAGTGGCAGGGAGCTCATTTCTCTTGGTACAGCAAATCTTGAACAGTTCTGGCTAGAGATCTTTCTGATGTCAAGCAACTAACTAGAAAAAAATTATAACACGCCATAAAAATTCAAGTTATAATTTGTCATCAGTAACTACATCCCAATCATTCTGGAGGGTGGAGGGGTTCTAAGCTGACATCTTCCTTTTGAAGATAATCTTCAAAATCTTAATCATTCTACCATATATCACTGACTGGCTTTCATTAAATAATCATATGCCTTAGGACTTCTCTAATATTGCATCATTTCTTGACTGAGTTCCCAGAATTCTACATAATAAATTCAGATAATGTTACCCTGAAAAAGTGTTTGTGCAGATGATATCAACAAACCTTCTAATTCTTAAGAGAGCTTCCAAACAGTTCCTATAGAATATCTTATTCTAATGAGAATTATATTCTGACAGATCTGCCTGTATAAATTATATGTAAAATATACCTCTAAGTAGGAGACAGAACTGACCTGTTAGTGGGATAATTTAAGCTTATCCAAATGCTATATATGATTACCCCCAAAGTATTTTACCTTGATGATAATTGTTGCTTAGTTACACTTCCTGTCAGTTCCTACCCAAAGGATCCTACCACCACTTCTAACAAGATGTGGTAAAATCACCTGTATAGCATTCTTGCTACTTATAGTAGCAGAAGGACATGTATTCAGTTTAACAAGTATCTATGGCAAGTGATCTAGAACAAAATTAGAGAACCACAACAGTGTTATCTGGCATCATAGAAGATAGAAATGGCAGCTCTAATAAATCTGCCTTACCTCTCTAGCTCTCTTCCATTGAGTGCCTTTCTCTGTGTTTTCTGCTTCTCTCCTGTCACTCCAGGAACACTTGGTTTGACTCCAAAATTCTCTTCATCTACTTGCCTCTCGGTTTGTTTTCATGCTCCTTACGCCTAAAAAATGATCTCCCCCATTTGAGGGTTTGGCCAATGTCTTGGCTTACCCACCAATCTTCAGCAGAGGGGGCTCCAAAATAGCTAATTACAAATCCAGTGTTACAAATTAACACCTGGAAATTACATCCTAATTGGAAATCAGCTGATATTTTATATACTGAATTGCTCCAAAAACTTTATATCCCTTCAAATAAACAACGAGTTTTTGAACTCTTGTATTTGAAAAGAAAAAAAAAACCAAGAATAGAAAATGATGAGAAATTTGATTTTTAAAGAAATTCTTTATTGAAAGTAGTAATGCAATGTAACCTCATTATGCAATTCCTGTTAAACAGAATTCAATCACATTCATGGGTAAGTTAATAAAGTAGAATCCTGATATGAAATGATTACTGTACACTCAAGACATTTGTCCTATTACCCAACACCAGCATATATACATTCAAAAACTATCTATTAAGTATATACTCTGCCAGGCACTGAAGATGGACTTAGCTATGTTGAATATTTACATAGAGTTATGCTATTAAAGAACTTGATTCACATTTCCAAGATCATAATCCTATTCCTATGGAGTAAAAAATCTCTTACATAGAGACATCTAAATAATTTTTCAAACAAAACTACTAACCAAATAAATATAGAAATGAACAAAGAAGTCTCAGTTCCCAAGTTTTAGTGTAAACTATCATAGCTTTTCTTCCCCATTTCCAAGATTCTGAGCTATCTCTTCCCTAGTAAACAAATAAGATTCACTGAGGAAATAACTATATAACTAATATTCTGAGTAAATTGCAAATAACATGTGTCAATCTATATGTGGAAAACTTGATTACAAGACATAAACCAAAGCAAAGATAGTTTAAATGACCAGAGTCCAAACGTAATGGAATGTGTAGATACTTAGGTTCATCAACTTTGCATTGCCAGAATCAATACATCACACAATAAAAGCCTGATATAACATGTCTATTATATAAAACATGCCCACATGAACGTGTAATTTATTTCAGTGTTGCAAGGTCATGGAAAAAATTCCAGTAACTAACCCTCTGTTGGAACCACCCAATGAGTTTAATTACAGACTTGTCTATGAAGACTCCCTACATCAAATACTCGCTTGGAAATCTACCCCACGTACTCCAGAAATTTTGAAAACAAACGAGGTACTTGATTCTTGCTAAGATACTTACAGTAGAAGTTCCTTTTTGCTTGTGGGTTCATCATTTGGGGATGTTTTCATCAGGAGTCATCATGCTTTTGATCTTGAATGCCGTTCTTCCACCAAGGTTTCTTGTCCGTAATTTCCAAAACAGAGTCCCTTGTACTAACAAGCCATCGTCCCATACTGTTTCCTTTCTTGTGTGAAAGTTACCCTGTAGATCGATTTCCTGTCCAAAAACCCTCCAAAATGAACCAACACTGCTGTACGCCAGTGAAATGTGCTACTCAAATACTCTGTCTTAGCAGTTTGGTTCAGAAAGAAATTCCCTGATTGAAACGAGGAATTAGATCCTGGTTGCTCCAGGGAGCTTAAAAGACAGACGTTTCTTCCTCATGAAAGAGCCTATTAAAATGTGCCAGCGTCATTTATTCTCACTAGTCTGTGGCTTGAGTACTATTGCCCACGAAGCCTCCACATACTGTGTGCTTCCTGAAGACCCTCCCAATTGCCACGGTAACAGTATCCCAACTATATTTTAAAATCAGGCTTAGTATGCTTTGAAGTACATAATGTTTTCCATTCCTGAAAGGACAAAGAGATCTACATTGTCAAAGTTTATTTTTAAGCTCATGTGCTTGCTAAGCGCAGTGGCGAATGGGCTTTCCGTGCCCTGTAGTACCATCGCTGGAACCTATTAATGCAAACAGATGAATCGCTGGCTTGCTTCCACAGAGGCTTTTCTTTCTTTCTTTTAAACCTTATCTAAATTGCCTTGATTATAGTTTTTTTTTAAGTCAAGAATGCTATCAGTTTTCTGAGCTTGCTTGTTTTAATTTTATCAGTACAGAAGCCATGTGAGAAAGGCAAATAAGAGGAAGGTTTCAAATAGCTTTGGCTGAGATAAGAAAGTAATTGGAGGTAGATTCTGTGTCTGGAAGAAGTTTGAGGGACATGTGGAGACAGTAAAAATGACATTTTTTTTAAATAAAGGAACCAACGATAAAGAATGAAAGACAATGATAAATAATGAAAGGGTGACAGAAGAGAGGAGGTAAGGTGGGAGAGAGAGAAAGAGGGAGAGACAGAGAGAGAAAGAGAGAGAGAGATGCCTTGACTATTAGCAACAATTCTCATGTATTTTCTTATTGTTGGGAAAGCAAATTGCTCTGGTTTGTATAACCCCCTACCAGTCTGCTCAACCCACCAAAATTAGCCCACATGTCATCTAATACCAGACTAAGACTTGTGGAAACACATTATTGCTCTATTAAAGCCATAACAAAATACAGCTGAGCAGTGAACATTAGGTGGTAGGGTGACCCTGAGGTAATAGAATCCGTATTATGGAATTTCTAGCCCAAATTTTAAACATCTGGCTTTGATATGATAACAAATGTGATAATGTACATTAAATACCAGTATTCAAGTAACATAATCCTTCCATCTGCCTCAAACAATGAATGCTTTTCAAATCGTTTGAAAGGGAGATATTAGGTAGACAGACACTTACACTTGTGCACAGACCAACAATGACCCTCCCGTGCACAAACACACATGTACACACAATGCAAGAGCGTATAAACTGTCAGTTGACTTTCCAGAAATAAGAGTGGGTTTTTGCCCCCACGCCCTGCTGTCCTCTCTTTTCAGGAACCCCTTTGCACAATTGCTCTAAATTGCAGGAGACTTGGCTGAGATTGGGAGGAAGGGAAGGGAAATGTGAAAAACAATAATGCTAATCAGACCAGACAGAGATGTGGACCCTCACCTTTGCTTCATTAGTACCATTTCATGCTATCATCTGATCAAGTCCCCATCCAGCCCCTCGCAGCTTGATAAATAAACGACATCAGATTATCCTTGTCCTGTTTTACTTTCATGAGAAAGAGCTTCTATATTATAAATCCAAATATTACCATGTTATTAGATGTCCAATAATTCAGTGCTGTAAATGTTGCTGGAGTCCAGAAGTTAAGATCCCTTTAAATGAGCACCTTAGAATTAGACCAGTTGGTGGAAGAGTACTAATCATGAGCATTTGCTGACCTTTTATGTTTGCATAAGAGGTTGAGAGAGTGACCTGGAGGATGGAGAGGGTGTGTGGAACCTGCAGGGATGAAAGTTAAGTTGGGAACAATGAGTGGGTGATTAGCATGGGGTTAAGAGATAAGGAAGAGGCTAATGTTGACGGAAGCCTCGTGTATTTTGGAAAGGAAAGCTTGTACGGTGGTGTATCATGCAATCCATTTCCATTTATCAAACATCTACTATGCCCCCAGGCACTGTGCTAAGAACACAATTTTGTATGTTAAATGCACCAATATAAATTTGTACAACGTAGAGAGATAGCAAAGATGAGGAAGTGGTTAATTAAGTTTGGCAAGATAAAGGTTGATGTCTGAGCGGCATGTGGGAGACGATTGGAATTTGCTAGGCAGACAAGAGGTAGTAGGACATTCCAGACCATGCATCAGCATATGCAATAGTGAAAGAGCAAAATTATTCTCAAAAACACAAATGAAGGGCATTGCTGGGTTTTAAAATTCCAGTGAAATTTCAGAATGGGCAAGATAATTTGGTCCAGCTTTCTCCCCCCACACTTGACCATGTGAGCCATCTAAGGGGAGGAACGAATTCTGGTGCACCGTGGTATCACCTAATTCCTGGCACATCATGAATTGACTGATTCACAGATAGCATTTCACTCTGCCCCTCAGCAAAGACTGTTCGGTAGGAGTCCGTCTTGCTCCAGCGGTATTCTGTGTTCTGTTTCTTCTCCCAGTTAAGAGGAAGCCTCATTCAAAGTATGTCTGAACATGAGGAATATTGGAAATGTATTCACTCCCTTGTTTCCTCCTGATGTTCAAAGCTTCATGAGTCAGGTGAATGGTATTTGAAGGAGCCGGCAGAAAATAAAAACCCCAAGTGCTTTTTCTTGGTTTGAGCCAAACCCGAACCTTTTCAAAGGCGTGAAAACATGCAGCTACATTGGTTTGGTTTTCCCATCCTGGGCCGCTCTTCTTCCTGGTGCTGGCCAGCACCACACAGAAGTCTTGGGACATGAGCCATTTCCACGGAATTGAAAATTCTGCCAAAAACAAGAGGGATTGGAAATTTCGTGAGAATGGTTATTCTTAGGAGCTTTCCATCCCAGATTCCTAACTCATGTGGCTCAGATAAGCATCTAAAATGCACTGCCAAACCTTCTGAGGTCCCTAATGCACTTATTTCTACTCACATTTCTGCACAGAGACTCCAAAGTTACAGTGAAGGCAATGGTTTGTTGGGAAATTGCTTCTGTATGTCTGCCCAAGGTCCCCTACCTATGTGGAAATGGGTTTGAAATGCCATTTACAACACAAACATGTTCGATTTTTAGATGAGACATGTTTACATTCTTCCAAATCAAAACAACCTACCCCAAAGCAACCCTTCAACTATTTTCTTTGTTTTGTTGTTTCTGAGCAACTTCAAAATATAAGAATATTTTTTTCTTAGCATGTTGTTAAGTGTGTAGCTACTCAAGCTCTTCCCACACATAGACTCATTTTTCATGAGAAGACTACATCCTAAACTCAACCAAAATCTCACTTACTGGGACACCATATCAGTTAGTCATTGCTGTGTAACACCCCTCCTCCAAAACCCAAGTGGCTTCAAACAATAGGCATTTATTATTGTTAATTTTCGTACAGGTCAGCATGACAATGCTGGTCTCATCTGGACTCATTTGTGCATCAGCTGCAAGTCAGGTAAGTGACACTGTGATCTTGTCTGGGTTCTTCAATGTGTTTGAAGGTCAGCTGACTGCAGGCTGTGATGTGGGAAAGCCCCAGCTGGGACCACTGAGCTCGTCTTGTGTTCTTACTTGTATATATCTCTCATGTCCTTCTAAAAGGCTAGCCTAGGTAAGTTCTCAGGCCAGCTCGAGTATGGTTTCAAGGCAATCAGAGAGGAGGTGGAAATGTGCAAGTGCATTTTAAAGCCTCTGTTTGGGTCAACTTGTTAGGATCACATTGGCCAAAGCAAGATACAAAGCAAGACTGGACTCAGTCTTGGGGGGTATCTACTACCAAAGAATGTGGATACAGGGAAGCATGGAAAATTGGGGCCACTCATGCAAGCTATCTACCACAGGTCCACTGAAATTAGAGTCAGTCATACTGAATCACTTCGATGGATATCAGTGTGACTCAAACATAAGAGTTGTAGAGTTCACTTTCGGTACCAAGCAAGAAGAGGGAAACCAAACTCCAACTGGAGTAGGTGGAAAGTGTCCCAAGAAAGAAAAGGCAACACATCAACATGGCAGCTGTGGCAGAGGCAGAGTTGGAGTATGGCCAGAGACAGCAATGAGGAGCACATAAGAGCCAAACAAAACCACCAAGCACGGTGAAACCAAAGTTAGCAAACACTAACAACAAGTTAAAAGATGAACACTTGGATGACATCTCTCTGGATTAATTTTCTTGAAGATGGTTGTTTGAGTAGGAGAGCAGTTACAATTGCCTACAGAAGACAAGAATGATAGGCATGGACATGATCGGAGTGAGGAAAGGGGAGAGCACCAGCATCAAGGGTACCCTTGCATCAAGGTGAGGACTCTTCTAGCCAATAGACACTTCCAACCAACACTTTCAGCCTCAGAAGACTGAACATCCAGTATGGTCATACATTAAAATGTTACCCAATATTTCCTGATTTTTAAAACCCTTTGAAAAATATCTGCAGGCATGATTTACCCCCACAGGCCACTGGTCTGCAATTCCACATGTAGAGGTGTCATTTCCATGGGGCAATCTCTATCTATCTTAAACAGATTCTCCACATTCATGTATTCAGGGCCTACATTAACAAATTAGAACAAATGATTTGCAATTAGAATATAAATAAGTAATGCAGAAATGCTTGAATCATTCTAGAGTACCAAACCCACAGTTAAAGGGCTCCCAAAGATATTTTTATCTCCTGAAAGCTTTTGAGTTTCAAGAGTTTGTATTCTTCCATTCTCTATATGGAAGTCTAGTGGGTACTTCCATAATCTCACTCCAAAGTTAATTGCCCCTTATTTTTAAAATCAACTAACCTGTGACTTTATTACATAATAACTTTCTGTTATAAGTATACTTTATTTTGATCCCTCACATTGTTGATTTCTAGAATGCACTTTTCATACACAGATCTCTTCCTATAGCATCTAGAAAATATATTTACAATTAAGCACTTATAATTCTCAGTCTTGTTTACCTGAAAGATTATTATCCACACTGCAGGTTTCTGGATTTCAAGTTTATTGATTCAACTTCTTTACTTGCACTGTTCAGGCTTCTTACCTCTTTTCGTTTACTTCTATAGGCAGCCTGGAGGGAAGATATTTGAAACCCCAAGACCTAACTATTTCTTTTGCTCTGGGAGGACATCTCTTCCTGGGAAGGCATCTGATTCTTGGCATTTTTTGGAGGACCATCTTGTCTATTTCCAGATAAACATGATTTTACTGCAAGTGAAATCCTAAGGGCAAAAGAGAGATGAACAGGTAAAGGTGGTTTTCTTTAGCTTCCTAAGCCAAATCTCCTAAAGACATCTTCATTACTCTGTTTTCAGACTTTTACTTGGATCTCAGCAAATACAAACACCCACTCCAAAGCTCAGCATATTTTTAAATTCTATTCCATAGAAACTTATACATACCTCTTTTTCCTCCTTCAGTGCAGAAATCTGAGAATGCATTATACTGTATATTATGTTAATACTATTGCTGTGTCTGGATACATATATTTGAGTTGCATTATACACATCTTATGCCCCCATCTATATTCTCTTGGCTCTACCTGTTTCCCATACCCTCAGCAACTTCTTCCATCTCAACTGCTGATAGATCTTGGAGTCTGAAGCATGATTTTATATCTGAGGCCAAACAAACAACATGTCTGGAGTCCTGGTTCCTCCCACTATTTCCAGACTTAGAAACGAAAGCACATATCACATGGAGTAGGATCTGGCTTCCCCAAAGCTGCCAAAGGGACCAGGTGATAGAACTTCTTTAGTATTGATGAATCAACTCCCATGAAGCAAACTGAGACCAACTGAAAGCAGAAGATGAAGGAGAGCTGTCAGATAAATATCATCTCACTTCTTTCCCCAGATGGGCTTTTAGATGCAGGATTTTGCCATGCTGTCTGTCCAAACAATGCCAAACATGGTCAAGCAGGTGCACAGCTGATGGAATGGCTGTCTCTTTGTGGGTCTTTGTGAAGTAGTGGTCAGCATGCTAACACATCATCTTGCATTTGCTTCCCACTGCTCTCTGCCACACTTCTTCTTTTCTCACTCTAGTTACCCTGGGATTCTCTTCCCAATAAAGCATTGGCACTTAAACCTTGTGTCAAACTTAATTTTCAAGGGAATCCAGGGAAGGACATCTGTGTATGTATATAGATAATTATATATATTATTACAAATATAGTTTATATATAAATATATAGTTATATATAATTATATAGAGATATATATGACTTATCATATATATAATCATTTATTTCCCTTTACTACTCTGCATAAAATGCCATACCACATAAAATCCTTAAGCACTGTACAGTGACATTACGACACAAAGTATTAATATGAAGAATTTATGAATCCCAGAGGTTCTTTTATGGTTTTGTTCTGCTTTTTGCTAGTGGAAAAAAGCTTTACACAAGGGTAATAAATACGAACTTTGTAAGATGCCAGCCATAAACTTTGGGAAATGATCAGTAACAACACTGATTCTTTAGGAAAATAGGGTTTGAGAATCTCGAAATTACATATAAATGAGAAGAGCACTTTGAAGACTTTCACCTTAAAATGTTTTTTCTTGAAATGTGGTGAGGCCTGAAACCAAAGCTCTGCTTTAATTGCTCAGCTAATAGCAGCAGCATATTTTAAAATAAATGTCCACTTGGCAGTTCTTACATGTGTGCTATTTTATGTCACATTGGGTGGATGATAAAGTAAACTCGTAACACCATTTGTATTATATTTTCACAGCTTAGCAAAACAATACAGCCTATTTAAATGATTTTGCTTTCATCCTTCTTATCGCTCAATTCTAAATAAAAGCATGCATATTCTAAGTAAAGGCAATGCCCCCAGAGGCATCAACCCCCTCGCTTGTAGGTACAAACAAGGGTTTGATGAGAGCAGGCTTCCGCCAGTGGCTGTAGAAAGAAATGGGCACTTAAGAGAAGATGCTGTTGTCATGAGATCCGCCCACATGGAAGTGAGGCTGAGAGGATAGGCACACAGACCTCAGAGACGTCAGATACCATTTCAGTAGTTAAAAAGCAGGGCCAGTTTTCTCTTCGGCATTCTTCTATTTAATATAGCATATACTTGAAATTGTAGTCTACTTCCAATGCCTGCTGGACACACTTTCCCCCCAGAAATCTTACTGAAGTGAACCTTCAATCCAATGCTATACCTTTGTGAGCCCAAAGGCCCCCAGCCTTGCCTTCTGCAGATTCCTGACAGTTGATATTCATAAGTATTTCTGTTTCTTGGCCTACTGCCTGGAATTGCAGAGTCCAACCTCTACACCAGTTTCCACTGAAGCACTATGTGAGTTGAGTAGATTTAAGACTAAAGGCATCAGGAGAGGATCACAGTCACACTGCCTTACGGTCAGCTATCTCGCCCACTAGACTCCTCATACTCCTTCCCATTCCATGCCTTGAAGCCAGCTCACAAATGCGGCCCATTTTCTCTCTCACACAAAACAGGTCCATCCGTACTTCGTTCTTAGAAGCTTGCCTTTGCCTAACAAAATTGGTTTTGTACCTGTAAAGAGTTTTCATATAAGCCACTAATTTTTTTCTCCATTTCATTAAATAAGAATATAAAATTTTCTCTATGTGACTCATAAAACTATTTTTGAAAAAAAATGTGGTCATAAACATTTTATTTTTCCTGAACTATCCCTTGCACAGAATAAAATGCCCATGGTAGACTAGCTCAATTCCCCCTTTTATTTTTTTTTAAAGATTTTATTTATTTATTTGAGAGAGAGAGAATGAGACAGAGAGCACATGAGAGGGGGGAGGGTCAGAGGGAGAAGCAGACTCCCTGCAGAGCAGGGAGCCCGATGCGGGACTCGATCCAGGGACTCCAGGATCATGACCTGAGCCGAAGGCAGTCGCTTAACCAACTGAGCCACCCAGGCGCCCTCAATTCCCCCTTTTAAATGCTTACATAATTCAAGGTATTTTTCCCCTTTAAAGTCATTATATTTATAGTTTTCTCTTTATTTTTTATGATTTTTGATTAATGTATGTCTCTTCCCACTAGGATGTAAACTCAAAGAGGATAGCAACCAAGTGTATCTTGCTTGGTACTGAATCATCGGTATCTGGTAATTAGCCTGGTACAAATGTAGATGATCAATGCATTTGTTCAATGAATGAATGAAATTATATCTGCAAACTTATTAATTTCATCTTGCATATGCCCAAGAAAAAATTATAGAGAAAAACAAAAACCAAAGGTCCATAAAAGTGAATTGTCTTGCCCAAGTTCACACAGTTAATTGATAGCAGAGTGTTTTAATAAGTTTGCCATGCCTGTCGCTCAGCCTTCTTGTGATTTTAGACTGTAAATTCATTGTCATATTACATTTATAAGCAGTCTTATAAAGCTAGTATTTTTTTCTCAAACCCATATGCATGACTAAAGAAATATCAATGAAGTCTGGTCACAGGATTCCCTGATTCTTTATTTTTTTTTTTTTGTAGTTTTATGGTTTTATTAACACAAATACAACGTGCACATAAGCTGTCTGTCTATTCACTTTCTTCGCCGCACAGCCTGGCATTGGAATTGGTGACTCTTGATGGCCAGCTGAGCTGCTCTTTCCACAACGGCTTTGTGGTTCTTGGAGGAGACACTCTGAGCAATCTCTGCACAGTGAGAGTTGTTGCACGTCAGCAGCACTTCCAGCTCCTTGACACTGTGAACGAGGAACTTCCGGAAGCCACTGGGCACCATGTGCTTTGTTTTCTGGTTGCTCCCGTAACAAATGTTAGGAGTCAAGATCTGGCCCTTGAATCTTCTGTGCTCCCTATTGCCAGTGCTTCTGGGTTTCTGCCAGTCACGCTTAATTTTGACATATCTGTCTGACTGGTGCCGGATGAATTTCTTGGTCCTCTTTTTAATGACCTTGGGCTTCACCAGAGATCCGAGGGTGGCCATGATGCCAAGTAGGAGACGGCTGCCACCTCCATAGGCAGCTCTGAGGAAAGAGGATCCCTTGACTCCTATTTTCCTGTTGAGAGATACCAAATTAGTTTATATCTTACACTGATAAATGATATTTTGTGCCCATCCCTCCCACCTCTGCCATTGGAAATCAGTACCTTAAAATGCCTCCGTTATTTCCACTGGAGCTTTTAGTGATTTAGAATCATTCCTCAGATACACCAAACTGCACCAAGAGCTGTTTCCACTTCTCAAGAACACATGGAACAAAATGGTGCAGGTGGATAAACACTCATAAGGTCTTGTAAAAACAACTATGTAGGGCTGTCAGTCCCCTCTGAGACTTCAAAGAGCCCCAGAAATTCAGGTAAAAGTACAAGGAGAGTAAAAAACATCTTACCTTATTACAACACATCTTAAAAGAAGTTGTATTGAAATATAAATTTCTCCTTGGAGCTTGAGGAGAGATACATTTATTTTCTTATTGTTTTCTAGTCTAAATGTACCAGTGGAGCTGCCAGGGCGGATAGCTTAGGAGGTCAAGAGAGAAAGCCTGCAGCTCCAGGGTCTGTGTGGAGTCTGCTTCTGTAGGGAAGGTTTGAGAAGAGGAGAGGGAAACCAGAAGTTGTCATCTGAGAGGCTGTAATTCAAATGTATGTCACTACCTAAGCATTACACGATTTGTTTTAAGATAGAGACTGCAAATATGAAAGCCCTCTCACATTCGTTCACCCTTGACATCTCTCCCAGAGACTTGTATACATGTTATTCCCAACATTCACAACATGCAATAAAACTTGACTATTTTGCACAAAGTAAAGGAAGATCATGCTCCTATAAGGGATATAGACATTATACTCGACTAAATGTGTTCGTTATTCTCTGAAAACTTGCTTACACATTTTAAATGGCAAATCTTCTTTTTGTGGATAAACCTCAACAGAACCCTTGCACCAAAGATTTCAAGTTAGTGTGGCTAACGTCAATGGCATTTGCTGTGAATAATCTCTAGCAAGTGATTTGCAAATAATCTCTAGCAAGTGATCCCCACCTGTGAGCCTATTCTTTCTATACCATTTAGAATTTACTGGATTGCTTGCACTCCCATAAGAATACCATGAATTACTTCTCATTGGAAAAGATCATTTTTTAAAGGTCTGTAATGATGAGAAAACTATTGGGGCAACTTGTGTCTGCTACTGCAGAGGATAGGATAATTTCTCTCTTTCCCTCGCTTTCTTTTCTTCTATACTTACACTCTGGTTTCCAAAACCAATGGTACTTTAAAAAAAAACAAAAAAAACCCCAGAACTGTAATGGCCCTGCTTTGTAACTTGTTCCATATGTTTGACATGCTTCATAAAATAATTCCACATTAGTTTCCCTAGCCTAGTGTTTGGATCGTGACATCTGTTTTTTTCCTCTGTTTTCATGATTTATTTTGGTGTCCATGTGAACTTGCTCTATAACAGTAAAAGGAATTTGCTTAGATTCCCTTTTCCTAGAATGTCTCCTGGTGCCTTGCTGACCCATCAGGCTTCCTGTCCAAGGAGATGTCACACAGTCACTATCAAGCTAACTCTGCCACTTCCTAGTGTATGAACTCACAGAAGTCACTTGATCTCTCTAGACCTCAATTTCCACCTCTGTAAAATGGGGATAATAATAGTAGTAACTATTTATAGGGCTTTGGGGAAGGTTTAAGTAAGTTATTATATGTATATATTTATAAAGCACTTCAATTAGTGCCTGGCACATGGTAAGTGTTCATTTCTTTAGTTATTGAAGCCAAGGCACAAAGAAAGGCCTCCAAGGGATAGATTCCTCTTACTCTATGACCCCTTGATGACCTTCATTTATTCATTCTCTCAGCAAATGGTTATCAGGTACCAAAAGTTAAAATCATCAACAAAGTGGAGTCATATTGGTCACTGAGGCTAAAGGAAGTCAGTAGTACGAATTTTATCTTTATTTAAAATTTTGACGTGTTGTTCCTCACAGATTTTTGTACTAATTTTGACTTTTAAAAACTATTGTATTACAATAGTATCTTGATTACTGATAAAATATTATTTCTCTTGATTACTTGATGTACCCTCCCTCAATTAAATTTTATGCCCGAAGCACATGCCTCACTTACCTTACCTGGTCCTGGCCCCAGAGAGTTGTGAGCAAAACACTCAGTCCCAGTCCTCATGGGGCTAACAATCAAGTGGGAGGAAGGATAGACCTTAACAAGGTTATCACAAAAATATGTAAATTCTTTCCGTTAAAAATGCAAGAGTTTTATATTCTCCATTAAGCCTGTGGCTGAATGTAAGTACATTTTTGAAATTAAGAGCTCAGGTTTTCAGTCATTCATTTTTTAACAGATAGGTGTGAACTGCCTACCATGTTCCAGGCACAGCTCTGGGAACTAGGGCAGAGCAAAAGAGACACAAATTTCTACTTTTATAGAGTGTATATTCGTGTGTGGAAAAGAGACAATGAATAACACAAATAAATAAAATAGACTATATGTTTTATGGTGCTAAGTTATAAAGAGAGAAAAAAATATGTGAAAAGGAGAGGGAGAATGGAAAGAAAATTGAAATGTTAGCTAAGGACCACCGGAATCGTGACCTTTGAGTAATGAGGTGGGGGGAGTGAGGAAGGGGGCGGGGAGGGAGGCAGATACATGGAGGAAGACAGTCCAGACAAAGAGTGTGGTTAGTGCAGGGCAGGACCCTGAAGTGGAAATATGGCTGAAGTGTTGAAGAACATAGTAAAGAGGATGGTGTGGCAAGGAGGGAGTGAGCAGGAATTAAATCAAGAAGGTAATGGAGGGCTGATCATGGAGGACCTTTTACATCATCATAAGTACTTTGTTTTGCACTCTCGGTGAAATGGGAAATCACTAAAGCATTTGAGTACAGGAGTGACGAGATCTGACTTAGGTTTAGCAGGCTCAGTCCAGGGCTGTGCTGAGGATGGACTGGTGGGAAACAAGCGAGGAAATGGGACCAGTTAGGAGTCCACTACGCAATCCAGGTGAGATGCGATGGAGGCTTGGAGCAGGATGGCAGCAGTGGAGGGGGCTTTAAGCAGTCAAATTCTGGGTGTATTTTGAAAGAAGAACCAACAGGTTTTGCTGCTGACCTGGATGTGGCATGAGAGAGAAAGAGGAGCCAGGGATAACTCGAGGTTTTTGGTCTATGCAACTGAAAGAACGGGGTTATCATCAGCTGGAAAAGTAAAGACTGTAAAGAAGTAGACCTTGGAGGGAACATCTAGGAGCTCAGGGTTGGACATGCTCGTTTGAAGATGCCAATAATCAACAAAATGGATATGGTGCGTAGACATTGGCATATAGGTTTGAACTCTAGAATTCAGGGTATTAGTCTAGTACTCAGGTATGGGAGAAGGTTCTAGCAAAGGAGACTGAGCTGGAGAAAATCAAGAGAGTGTGGTGGCTTGACATCAAGTGAAGAAAGTATTCTGAGGAAGCAAGTGTGATGAACCTTCAGAAGCTGCTGACAGGTCAATAAGGTGAGGATTAAACATTGCTCATTGCAGTTAGCAAAGCAAAGTGACCTTGATGGGAGCAGTTTTAGGGGAGTAGTGTTGGTAAAAGCTGGATTTAGTGAGTTCAAAAAGAAAACAAAGGAGAATTTTTAGAGAATTATATTGACTTTTGCTGTAAAAGGAAGGTAAGAGGTGGGGCAATAACTAGAAGGGAGAAGAAGTTCAGGGATGGGTTGTTAAATTTTTGTTTTATGTTTTAAAATGAGGGAAATATTATCTTGTTTGTACATGAGGCAGAAGACAAAGGTTAATGGCGTATAAGAAGGTGTAATGGTAGTAGGTCTGGTCTGATGACCTGTGTGTGTGTGTGTGTGTGTGTGTGTGTGTGTGTTGTGGGTTGTGAGAGGAGGGAGAAAAAGTGGCCTATGAGAGACAAAAAGGAATAAGGAGGACAACAGTCCATGCTTCCTCCAAGCCAGTGGTCCAAGGAACGCAGCTGGAGAACAGGATCCACTCGAGAGGGCTTCAAGGGAGCATTGTCCTCTGGAGAGCCAGACTGGGTCAGAGCCTTCATTTGTAAACCTTAGCACACATCGGGATCATCCGGAGGACTTATACTACAAATTTCAGAGCCCCACCCGAGGAGTTTCTTTCTTTTTTTTTTTTTTTAAAGATTTTATTCATTTATTTGAGAGAGAGAGAATGAGAGAGAGCACATGAGAGGGGGGAGGGTCAGAGGGAGAAGCAGACTCCCTGCAGAGCAGGGAGCCCGATGCGGGACTCGATCCAGGGACTCCAGGATCATGACCTGAGCCGAAGGCAGTCGCTTAACCAACTGAGCCACCCAGGCGCCCGAGGAGTTTCTGATTTGGCAGATTGGGTTGGGGTCTGAGAATTGGCATTTCTAATAGGTTCCAGGTGATGCTGACTCTGCTCTTCCTGGGAGACCCGATCCACTGAGTTAGCCCAAGAAAGTGAAAGTAACGTTCACAAAAGAGACTCTTTAAGCTCAGTGGCTTTTAAAATTTGAAAGTCCGTGTGAAATTAATTCCAAATTTCATTGATTTTTTAAAACAATGTTTACTAATTCATTATTAAATACAATTCTATTTTTCCATGGTCCTTTATACTATTTATAAGAATGTCCATTTCAAATAGTGTAGATATAATTACATTATTGCAGGTTGAGAGGAGAAATGTATGCCTTCTTAATCATATTTCTAGTATTTTTTAGCCCCTCACCTGTTTCATCTCTTCCTTTGAATCTATTCAATCCGTCTTGAAAACATTTGACTTGGAGCCTACTTATTTATTCGTGCATTTATTCAACAGATATTTACTGAGCACGTACTAAGTACCAGGCACCATTGTAGCACTTGGATTATGGCAATGAACAGAAGACCCTGGCCTTTGGAAAGGCACATCCCAGTTCAAAGAGAAGGAGGCAAAGAACAAATAAATACAAGTAGTAATTCAGGTGGTGATAACTTTTACAAAGATCAAAAATAAAGCAGGAATGGGGGACTGGGGTGCAATGAAAAATAGGGTGGGTAGGGAGGGAAGTTCTCACCAAGGGATATTTCGGCAAGAACATGAAGGAGGTAGGGAAGTGAGATACTAGGGGAGGAGTATTCCAGACAGGAAGTGAAAAGCCTCCAAGATTGGCGCATCCCTGGCAAGTTTAAAGAAAAGCAAGGCCTGGCAGTCCACACTGGAGCGGGGTGGACAGGAGAGAGGGGGAGGAGCAGAGGAGCCCAGTGGGGCGAAGTGGAAGGCTGGGACAAGGGCTCACATAAAGGCTTGTAGGCCAGTGAGATAGCTTTGGCTTTTCTCTGTGTGAAGTGGGAAGCCAGTGGAGGGTTTAAAGCAGTGACGAGGCGTGACCTTGCTTGCATTCAAAACGGATCCCTCTGGCAGTTGTCTTCAGAATAGTGTCCAGGGAGCAGAGTGATCGTGAGGAGGAGGCATTCGTGACAACTCAGGCAGGGGATGACAGGGGCTTGGAGGGTGGCAGCAGTGCATTCAAAAACACTGGGATCCTGGAGACTTTTGAAGGCAGAGCCAACAAGCTTTGCTGAGGGATCTGATGTAGAATGTGGAAGGAAGAGTCAGGATGACTGGACATTTTAAAGCCTGGCTGGCTAGAGTTGCCATTTACTGAAAAGCAGAGTATTCTGGAATAAAAATATGAATTTTGAATTCATCTCTACTGAGATGGTATTAAAAGCCATGAGATTAGATGAAGTCACCCAGGGAGTGAGTGAGTGATGAGTGTGGATAAAGGAAGTGATCCGATGATGGAGCCCTGGGTGCTCTAGCGTCCTAGCGTATGGAATGAGAAAGAGGAATGAGCAAAAAAACCAAACCAAAACAAAAAAAACCCCAGGGAGTGGCCATGAGGTAGGAGAACTAGGGGAGCATGGTGTTTCTGAAGCAATGTTAAAAGTCTTCAAGAAGGAGGGAGTAATAGATGCCTGTACTAATTTGGACTATTTGCTCTGTAGGCAATGTGTGTATGTGTTTTTTCTGGGATGCACAGTAAAATATACCACATTGAAATGACTAAGGTCCAAACTAATGCAATCACATAAAATATAGGACCATGTTAGTACATGATAAATGAAAAATAACCAATTAGTATATACTTTCACAAATAAGAGTTAAGGTAGTACAATTTCTATGGTACAAAACTGACTTAACAGAACTGAGGAAATCGCTAAACATTAAGAGGCACTCACTTCCTCACTCTTCCTCTTCCCCACAACAGAGAAGAAACATACCCTGCCCAGTTTCAGTGGGGATCCTCGAGCCAATCTCCAATCTCATTATCATGGGATTATGCTTTACTTTCACTGGATCCCTGGGTTAGTTCCACTAATTCACGTTCCTACTCTTTTAGTTTATTTTTAGTTCATCTGTTTGCTTCTTCTGAAGAACTTTCTAGGAGGGTTTTTCCTGGGTGCTTACATGCTTGAAAAGAACACCTGATTATTAATTTGGCATACCTGATGTATCATTTTTATAGGTAATCAAGTCCTAAAGTTCAAATCATTCTTCAGAACACGGAGGCCTGTTGTTACCGGTGAGAAGGATGACATGAGTTTTTGTTTTAATTTGCATTGCGTTTTCCCCTCTGAGAGCTTTCTGTCACTTTTTATCTTTGTTGAAGTGTCTAGGTGTCTTCTCCATTCTATACACTCTTCAGTGGTCCCTTTTCAATGTAAAAATTCATGTAATTCTTTTTTTTATTATTGAAGTATACTTGATATACAATCTTATATTAGTTTCAGATGTGCAACATATTAAAAACTCGTGTAATTCTTGAGTCCTGACAAAATTGTCTTCTATTATTTCTTTGATAATTTCATCCCTTTACTTTTCTCTGTTCCATTTTTCTGTAATTTCTATGAATTGGATATTAAAGCTCAATACTGATCCTCTGTAACTCAGTTTTCTTTTTACTGTATTTTCTATGTTTGTATACTTTTTACTTTCAGGGGGATTTTTGAGAGATCTATTTACCAACACTGATTTCAAATTTTGTGTAAGTCACATGCTTAATTTTTAAGTTGTCTTTCTTGCTTTTGGATTTTCCCTTGTTATAGCATTCTGTTTTTATTTTGTGGCAGCATTATTCTTGGATCTCTTTCATGATACAGATTAGGTTTTTGTTGTTGTTGTTTGTTTTACTTTATCTCTTGTTCATGAATTATCTATATGCTCCAAGACTAGGTTTCATACATGTTTATCCTGATGTTTCTTTTTCATTTTGCAAGTTTTTTTCAAAAGTGAGTGGTAATCTTTGGCTGTTGATTCACATTTAAGAATGGAACAACAAGGTAGCTGACTTGAAGTTCAGTGATTGTGGGCAGAATGGCAGAGCTGGTTTTTAGGCTGGGCACGCTGGCCCCATATGCTAGAATGAGGAAAATTTTGCTCCAGAGCACTAATACACACAGCAGCTGGTCCAATTATCCCTAAAATAGTTTTGCTTCTTTTCTAAGGGGAAAAAAAGACGTGAAACCATAAAACTCCTAGAAGAAAATGTAGGAGCTCCTTGACATCAGTCCTGGCAATGATTTTTTGTATTTGACACCAAAAACAAAGGCAACAGAAAAAAAATAAACAAGTGGGGCTTCATTAAATTAAAAAGCTTCTGCACAGCAAAGGAAACCATCGCCAAAATGAAAAGGCAACCTACTGAATGGAGAAAATATCTGCAAATCATATCTCTGACAAGGAGTCAATATGCAAAATATATTAAGAACTTATACAGCCAAATAGCAAAAAAACAAAAAATCCAATTAAAAAATGAGCAGAGGAACTGAATAGACATCTTTCTGAAGAAGACATATAAATGACCAGCTGGTACATGGAAAGGTGCTCAACATCACTAATCTTCAGGGAAATGCAAGTCAAAACCACAATGAGATATCACCTCACCCTTATTAGAATGTCCATCATCAAGAGGAAAAAAGATAATGAGAGTTGATAAGGATGTGGAGAAAAGGGAAAACTTGTGCTCCATTGCTGGGAATGTAAATTGGTACAGCCACCATGGAAAACAGGATGAAGTTTCCTCAAAAAATTAAGTTAGAACTACCGTATACTCTATATAATCTGGGTATATATCGAAAGGAAATGAAAACAGGATATTGAGATATCTGCACTTTCATGTTCACTGTAGCATTATTCACAATAGCCAAGACATGGAAACAACGTAAGTGTCCATCGATGGATGAATGCATAGAGAACATGTTTATATATGTGTGTGTGCGTATGTATATATGTGTGTGTATGGATGTATATGAATGTGTGTGTGTGTGTGTATATATATATATATATATAGCATTCTGTTTTTATTTTGTGGCAGCATTATTCTTGGATCTCTTTCATGATACAGCTCCTATATATATATATACACACACACACACATATATATATGTACATGGATGTATACATACATACATACACTAGTAAGGAAATATTATCTAGCCAGGAGAAAGAAGCTAAGTGAAATAAGCCAAGAAAAACAAATATGACATGGCATCCCTCATATATGGAATCTAAAACAATGTCAGATTCATAAAAACAGTAGTAAAGTGTTTGCCGGAACCTGGGTAGGGACACAGGGAACAGTGAGAGGTTGGTAAACGGGTACAAACTTTCAGCTATAAGATGAAGAAAGTCTGAAGCTTGCTAAGGGAGTAGAAGTTATATGTTCTTACCAAATAACAATAACAACAACAACAAAGGCACAAATGTGAGATGGTGGACGTGTTAATTAACTAGATGTTGGGAATCCCTTCACAACATATGTATACACATATGCCGGCTTCCCCTGCTATCCTAAAGTTTGCTTTACAGCGCTTTGCTTTTATGAAAGACCTAAACTAGTACCTGTTTTCCCCTCACCAAAAGAGGATTTTCACTTTTACGAAACAGTAACTGCTTCTTCACTTTATGCCATTTCAGCTTAGGAAAATTTTCGTGGGAATGCTCTACTTTCGGATAGCGGGGGAAACCTGTATCAAAATCCTTTCACTGCGTATACGTACATCAGATCGCCCCGACGTACACTTAAGATATCTTACAATTTTACTTGTCAATGATAGTTCAATAAAGCCAAAAAAAAAAGGAGAGAGAGAGAGAAAATAAACCAAGAAAAGACAGAAACTGGGTTTCTGACCTGAGTGAAGACAGCTCATGTTGCAATGGTCCTGGGGGGATAGGTTGACTGCCCCGCACAGATTATCAAATACCTCATCCATTTTCAGCCCCCTGCCTCCTTCCACCCTCAGTTTACCTACTAACCCAGACTCTGTAGCCTCACCAGGGTTCTGCTAGTGCAACCTGTGAATATTTATTTATTTATTTATTTATTTAGAGCACACAGTGGGGAGGAGCAGAGAGTCTTAAGCAGACTCTGCGCTGAGCACAGAACCGGACGCAGGGCTTGATCTCACAATCCTGAGATCACAACCTGAGCTGAAACCAAAGTGAGATGCTTAACCGACTGTGACACCCAGATGCCACTAGCCTGAGTATATTTTAAGCTGTGACTTCCAAATCAAAACTTTCTATTCACTTTCAATCTTCCAGAAATACGTTGAAATTTCACATTCATTGATGCCCTCTCCTGCTCCGTTTGCTGTTACGGAATTTTTTAAATAAGGAATTATGAAATCAAATGACAACCCGGGCCAGGAAGATAAAACAAGTCTGTGTAGCAGCCTGTTGAAGACCTATCATTCATTTGGAATGGTGACCATTATCTACCCCTCAGCCCATGGTGAGAAGAAAATGTCGTCAAATCTTTGATTTTCCAGATTTGACAGAAATATTAACTTTTATGAGAAATCATTAGTTTTCAAATGTCAGGAAATAATATTTTTCAAAATATTCTAAAGGCCAATCAAAATACATCCACTGGCAAGATTCAGTCCTTGGTTTGCCAGTTTTCAATCTCTGATTTATACCTTTAAAAAAATTGATTCTCTGCTCTCGTTACAATAGGCTCTCAGAAAAGAAGGAAAATAAGTACAGGTTTTCGTTCAGTCTGTCTCCAAATTGAAGGAGTTAAATTCTATATTACCTATAAAATTTTAGAACAATGTCCAGTGCATAGTAAACAATAAATGTTAACTCTTGTATTATTTTTTAAAAGATCATTTATTTATTTATTTGAGAGAGAGCACGAGCAGGGGGAGGGGCAGAGGGAGAATCAGGCTCTGGGCAGGAAGCCTGATGCGGGGCTTGATCCCGGGACCCTGGGATCATGACCTGGGCCAAAGGCAGACGCTTAACCGACTGAGCCACCCGGGCGCCCCTAGCTCTTGTATTATTATTGTGAGTTATTTGGAGCTTTACTTATATCATCATGCTGCAAAAGGCAACAATAACTTATGCATTCAGAACCAAAAACAACAGGGCCAGGTGGCAGTTTTCAGAGGTCAGAGCAAGACTATGCCAGCGTGCTAAGGGATGGCATATAATTGACTCTCACCTTGAAAGAGAGGGGGGGGAAAATTCATAAAATACCTATTAAGTAGGTGGTTGCCAAGAATACACTTTAACAAATTCTAATTATACCCTAAATCCTGGCACTCGTTTCTCCTTAAGAGAACCAAGGAAAATTCCATCTCAATTTCCATGGCTCCCAGGAATTTATGTTTTCTCAAAGACACCCTGACATGCTTGCACATCATTCAAAGTTCTTCCCCTTAATCATTTGTGGGGATTATAGAGGACACACACAAATATATTTTTTTAAAGGTTTTATTTATTTATTTGACAGAGAGACAGTGAGTGAGAGAACACAAGCAGGGGGAGGGGCAGAGGGAGAGGGAGAAGCAGACCCCCCCTGCCGAGCAGGGAGCCCGACACTGGACTCGATCCCAGGCCCCTGGGATCATGACCTGAGCCGAAGGCAGATGCTTGACTGACTGAGCCACCCAGGTGCCCCCCAAATCTATTAAACACACAGATACACACACTCATCCATACACACGCACTCACACACAGTCGTAAACCTGATGCACGTGCATATACGTGAGCATGCACAGGCACGCTCTTTCTCATTGTGCTACTCCATCAAGGATTCAGCAGCATTTCCCAGTTTCCTGCAAAGTCTTTGACATGAATCTATCTGGGTGCTTTGCTGGTAATTATTTGTCAATCATCTGTGGTGTCACCCAGAGTTTCTGCGTCAAAAACAGAAATAGCTGTCCAGCTTGTGGCCAGTGCCCGTCTTTCCCCAGTGGTCCTCTGGCTCCTTTGTGCTGGCATCAGTGATCACAAGAAGAGTCACCTTTATCTCCTGGGTGTCCTCAGCCACATCTCCCCCAAGCCCTCCCACTGCTGACAGTACCGTGCCGCTGATGGTTTGTTTTTGTCACAATGCATTTTTAACAATCATCTCTAGCCCTAATTAGCCAGAGTGCGGATTCTGTCTTCTCTCCTCTGTAAATTTACAGAAGAGAATTGAAAGCAGGGCCCCCTGGGCTATACATTTTAGTTATTTATAGTGAGGCCAAGGACCCACAGCCAGAAGAGGAAAGAAGCGTAATTTTTTCCCAAGCACATAGCAGCAAGAGTCCTGGATGGCTGGACCATTTCTGTTCAGTGCTAAAAAGCATACTGTGGGAACAAATGGGGTCTTTCTTAGCTTTCAACGACGGTATCACTTAGAGAAAACCATGCCCATATTATCTCTTTGCCGGACTGACCTCTTGTGCCGTCTGACTCCTCTGAATCTCATTTTCCCATCTGGGAAGTAGGAAACCAAGCTCATGATCTTGTTTTAAAAGAACTATACGCTGGGGCACCTGGGTGGCTCAGTCGTCTGACTCTTGGTTTGGGCGCAGGTCGTGATCTCTGGATCCTGAGATCAAGCCTCACGTCGGGCTCCACATTCTGTGTGGAGCCGGCTTGGGTTTCTCTCTCCCTCTCCCTCTGTTCTCCCTTCTGTGCTCTTTCTCTCTCTCTGAAATAAATAAATACATCTTAAAAAAAAAAAAAAGACCTGTAAGCTAAGTATAAATATCCCTACTCCACTGGTGAGGAAACCAATGTGTCAGCATGTAAAAGGAGCTTTGCACATTGAAAAGTGCTTTATGAATTTTAGTTATTAACATTACTATTTATCTAGAACTACTAAGAAGATCACCTCCCCCCCCTACTTTCCTCTTCGACTCCATAAATTTGGAACTTACAGCCTGATGATATCACAAAAGAACATTTAACACTGCAACTGGGGAGAAAGATGTTATAACCCTGGTCTGGGGAAAAATAACTTTCAGGGGAAGAAATAGCCAATGCTCTCATTTTAATGGAAGGATGATTAGAGAACCAAACATTGCATCACTGAACCTGTGAACTTTCTGTTGATTTCCCCTTAGTAAAGCAGTATGAGGGGTGTTTTCAGGAAAGGAGAGGATGTCACTCCAGGGAGGGATTCAGCTACCAGAGAGTTCTTGCAGGCAGAAGAAACTGTGCTGAGAAGAAAAAAGAGAGAGAGAGGATTCTCAGAGAATTGCAGACACAGTGACCCGAATCTCAAACTTGAGAGAGCATCAGAACCCCTCGTGGGACTTGATAAAAACACCAATTGCTGCGTCCCACCCTGGGAGTTTCTGATTCGGCAAGTCTGGACTGGGGCCAAGAATGTGCATTTCTAACAAAGTTCCCAGGAGATGCTGATGCTGCTGGTCTTCCCTCTGTACTTGTCTCTGTCCTCATCTCCTCTTATAAGGACACTGGTCATATTGGACGAGGGCTCACTCGAAAGACCTCTTGTTAACTCAATCACCTCTTTAAAGGCCCATCTCCAACTCCAGTCACATTCTGACCTACTGGGGGTTAGGACTTCAATATATGAATTTGGGGGCTGGAGAGGGACATCATTCAGAGAGTGATGGGCCAACTCTGCCAACACAGTGACACAGAAATCTCAGCAAGCCAGGAGCCAGAAAGCAGATCCCACACACAAGCAGACACCTTACACACCACTGCATGGAGTGTGTCCAAGGATGAGCGGCAGCACGGGGAAATATTCCAGAAGACTTTGTGAGACCGTGGGAGGATAGCACAGCCTTCAGACCTGAAGAGTACTGTGGTTCTTTGTGTCTCTAAAATATATTTACTGCAGAACCTATTAGTTTAACCTAATTTTAATAGAGTAAAGCCCAAATGGTTTTTAAATAGAGAGCAGGGTCAGCTGATGGGTTTCTGAGTGGGAGTTTATTTAAGTAGAATGAGGCAGCAATCCTTCTAGAAATTAAACCCATCAGCTTCTGCACTGAGCTAGAGCATTTGTGCTCCCCAGCCGGGTGTCTCAACCACAGCACCACTGAGAATTTGCGCAGAATAATTCCTGGTGTGGTGGGGGGACTGTCCTATGAATTGTAGAAAGCAACACCCCTGGTCTTTTCCACTGGAGACCAGTAGCACCTATCGGGACAACCAAAAATGTTTCTAGACATTGCCAAATGCCCCCAGAGGCAGGGGAATACAAAATTGTTCCAGGAAAGAACCACTGCTCCATAGATTCCGTCTTAACCGGTTTGGGCTTCTGTAACAAAACTACCCTAGATTGGGTGGCTTAAACAACTAACATTTATTTCTCACCGTTTTTGAGGCTGGGAAGTCCAAGATGAAGACACCGACAGATCCGGTGCCTGGTGAGGGCCTCCTTCCTGGTGCACAAACTGTTTCGCTGGGTCCTCACTGGGTGGAAAGGGAGAGAGAGTTCTCCAGGGTCTCCTTTGTCAGGGCACTAATCCCACTCATGGCCGCCTCACCCTCATGACCTACTCACTTCCCAAAGCCCCTGCCTCTTAATCCTACCACCCTGGGGATTCATTTTCAACATATGAATTTGGGGAGACACAAACCTTCAGTCTCTAGCAGGTTCCATTTCATAAACCCCAAGCACATGATCTGCATCCTTACAGCAAATCTACGAAGACAGGACACACACTTCTTACTGATCAGGAAGCACGGCCTCCTTACTCACTTACTTTCATACACCCAAGAAGTGTCCCTGCCATTCTCAAATCTGTTACCTTTTACTAGGCTCTCTCCATGCTTTAGAATCAGGACAATCAAGTTCTGTACTCTAATTTCCAGAAGTAGGATAACGAAAATACTTCTGGTTCTAGGCCCAGGGAAGAGATGGCCTAGGAGGGGAAGGGAGGCTAATTTTAATAGCCAGTCGTGCGTGCAAGCAGCAGTGTGGGGCTTCCCTGAGGCTCGTTCTTCTTGACGCAGCCTGACAGACATCTGTCAGGTAGCAGCTTAAAACTGGCAGGGTATGAAAAACACACCCAGCCCTCTGTGACTTATCAGGCAAAGCACAGCTTGTCAGCCTGTTACTTACTGTCATGATGGAGCCAGACTGATTTAGGTTCTTTCATCATACACATGAAATACTTTGTGTTAGCAGGGAAACCCTTTTGGGAATCGAAGACCCGTGGCTTCATGGTTCCTTTCTTTTTCCTTTTGTTCTTTTTTTCTTTTTTTCACGTTTCTTGGATGTCAGAGGTAAAGCATGGCTTCTGAGGAAGTGAAAGGAGAAGCAATCAATTTAAAGAATAATCAAAGAAATGGGTAAATCGGAAAAGCAAAAGGGGCACTTATTTATTTATGTCACAGCATTCACGGAACACCTAATGTGTGCCCAGTCTGGGGCCTGGCACAGGAAACTCAGCGATACACACAGTATGCTTTGTGCCCCCCATGGTTCTCACTGGCACGCCCCATGGAGACACTTCATTCACTGTAACGCAATCATGCTCAGGTGTTCACCAGAAGAAAGGCTAAGAAGCCATATGAGGAACAAAAGGACAAGGAATGCAAATTTAGGGATGCCCTGCTTAATTAAATCATGATAGGAGCTATTCTGTCTGCTGTTAATTCATAATAAAAGAAATCCGGGGCGCCTGGGTGGCTCAGATGGTTAAGCGTCTGCCTTCGGCTCAGGTCATGATCTCAGGGTCCTGGGATCGAGTCCCGCATCGGGCTCCCTGCTCCTTGGGAGCCTGCTTCTCCCTCTGCCTCTCTCTCTCTCTCTCTCTCTGTCTCTCATGAATAAATAAATAAAAATCTTTAATAAAAAAAAAAAGAAATCCGCTGGAATGGAATTATAATCCCATTTGATTCTTCCTCCTATTATCAAGCTTTTAAGCTCCATTGCTTCCCTCCCATTCAATCGAGACAACTTTTTGAATCCCCACCCAATATGGGGGTGCCATTCTTTCAACAATTCTTCGTAATTTGTCACATTTGCAAACTGTTAACCTATCTTGAATGAGTCTTTTTTTTTTTAGTAAAGATTTTATTTTTTAAGTAATCTCTACATCCAACATTGGGATCCAATTTATAATCCCAAGATCATGAGTTGTATGCTCTACCCACTGAGCCAGCCAGACGCCCCTATCCTGAATAATTCTTTTTCCTTCTTGTTGTTTTTTATTCTTTTGTATTTACCAAATGTTCTCACTTTCTTCCTGTTTTAGTTGTTTTTATTGCAACTTTTAAATGTCCCACTCCCACTGATAATTCTCTGCTTTTCTCTCAGGTTTTCTAGGACAAGTTTGCATTCTTTTAGGAAAGAGACATTGAGAACCAACCAGAGCCAGACGTATTATTTCTGATTCTGCTAATTTTACCTTATTGTGGCTGTAGCAGCAACTCAGGTGAGATTTCAACAAGGACTTGTGTATGCAGACTCTAAATTAAAGCTGTTGATCTATTTTGTCCTTTTAGTGCAAAATGGTATCTTCACTTTGAAGTTTCAATTGATTGTAAAGGAAACAGATTAGAAGCCAACAGTCAGACTGAGCCAGTCGAATCAGTCAGTGAAGTTTATTGTGCTACAAAGGACAAGACAAAATTGGAGCAAATAAAGCTAAGTGTTTGGAAGCTGGTGTTTTATGAGGGGAAGGGGAAATGTTTGAGCTATAGCTTTTTAAATTAAAAAAACTCGACTTAATCTTAGGACATAATAACACTGATATGGTCAGGTCATGTCATATACCAGTCTTCCCTTGCTTTGCATGACAAGGAAAGGACAAAGTGAGAAAAGGAGTGTCCTTCCCCAGTCCCCAGTTGGTGCACACATGTCCTGTACATGGACAGAATCGGGCTGAGTCAGTCAGGTGCTCAACACATCTGATAAGAGGTTGGAAGAAGTACAAGAAACCAGTCCATTTCCCCCATTTATTTTTCCATCTGAATTTTTTTTTCTCCCTGTGTGAGTAACCAAGCAGAGAGTGTTCCTCAGGCATTTTCTCCCACACAACAGCAATGGGTAAACTCCAAAAATGAAATATCAAAACGAGTACTTCCTTCACCCTACATGCATCATCTGCTCCAACCAAACTGGCAAGACCTATTGGTTTTTAAGCACTTACTATTTGCCAGACATGATTCTTAGTGCTTTATCTACACTTATATACTTTGTATTCTTATAATCCATAGGAAAACCCATGAAGTAGGTTTTGATATCCTCATTTTACAGATTAGGAAACTGAGGCTCAGAGAATTTAATTTACTAACCCAAGGTCACACACAAGCATACTAAGTGATCAAACTGTGATTTGAATCAAGGTCAGTGTGACTCCATACTATCCTGAGCATTCCTCCTGGCATGCATATGTACAAATCTGTACTGCCTTTCTCTTTTTGGACCTGCCATATGCATTCCTCATGGAATGGCATTCCTTTGTATTTCCATTCATCATTTCATTCATCTAGTCCTTCCATTCCTTCAAGTCTCAACTCAACTCCCAACTCTGCCACAGAGCTTAGTCCAGCCTTTCCAAGAATCAATTGCTCCTCCGAAATCCTATGGTGCTTCTTTCCTTGGCATTTCACAAATGCAATCTTCTGTTGTTCATTTGTTGGGCAGTAGGGGCAGTAGGTGTTATAAGCTGTTTATCCACTGAATATTCAGACAGTTTGTGGCTATAATCTGTCCTGCTAAGATGTATAATGATGGAAATGGAGGATGTTTCATCAACCAGCATAACCCTAGGGCCTGGCAGAGTAACTGAGACAGAATGGGTACTCAATATATTTTTATCAAACAAATTTATATGGAACGGGATGTTGAGGTTGAGAAAGAAGATCTACATGCCTAAAAACCAAAGAAGCATCTTGTGAAAGTAATTTGTGGTCAACAAAGATTAATCCAAGCCTAGTAGGTCAGTGTGGGAGAGGAGGGGTGGTTTTAAGTGCCACCTGATATATGCTGCTCCCGTTGTCCCCTGGCCCCTCAATCACTATGCTACCCAATAATCCTAGCAGAACTCAGCTGAAATCCTTGGGATTTAAAGTTTATAAAGTAAATAAATAAAAGTGCTGCTTTATGAAGATCTCTATAAGGCCCAGAGCACACAAAGTGCTGCTTCTCTTTAGCCCAGGCAATAGACCAGAGCATCAAGTGGGCACAGAAAGCATTGTCTTCTCTTGAGCAGGGCAGTCACCCAGGAGGCAGAGATCCGTGTGATGTGAGAAGGAAGAAGACCGTAGAAGCCTGGTTAGGAAGCTAAACTGACCTACACATGGAAAGCAGATGAGAGGACCACACTACAAATCTGCTGGCAAGCAACATCCCTGAAGAACCAAAAGCAGGAGAGAGAACATGGTAGTCTCCCAGGGTAGCCAAGAGACCTGCCCTGGTAAGGCGTGATGAAGAACTCTCAGATTCAACCTAGCAGACAAGAAATCTATGTTGGTTAGTACAAGTGAGATACTCCTTCAGAGCTTCCTGAACCAATAGAGAGAAATTTGAGGAGGGAACTGTAGGCCAAACTATACATAGTAGATGAGCCAGAGAAGTATTACTGGCTTGGGTATTTGTTTTTTCACTATTTTTTTCTTCTGTGTAGCCCAGACACACTCTGTTTATACCAATACATGCTATGACTTCTGTACAAGATTGCAATCCTATAGATGTTGGAAAACATACTATATTAATTTTGGTGTCTCCAAATCTTGACAAGATGTTCTCCATTAGATCCTGCTAAATAAACATCTAATGCAAAGATGATAATGGTGATACAAATCTTAAAGAGATAATAAAAAAACATCTACCTTAGTTTTCTTACATGTAATTATTATTAATGAATTTTTTTTTTAAGTTTTGCTCCTGCTCCAAAATGTCCTAGTAATAGTATATTCATTCTGACAAATAATTATACCTTAACCAATCAAGGACCATCTTCTCTCCAAAAAAAGCCTTTTATATTTTTAAAAGAGCCTTTAGTGCACATTCTGTTGCCTCAGAGAACGACACTTTGAGGAATCCAGGGTCAAGCACACTTGCCAAGAACCACATAAACACAGTACCCCTAGACATCACAAAACAAAGTAGAGAGCGCAACCTTTTTCAAAAGAAAACAGATAAAACATGAAAACAATCTGGCCACTGCAGGGGCCCATTTGTGCCCCAGTAGAATGTCAGATGCACCTAAAGCAACAAGAGCCTATTGGACTCTGGGTTGCCAGGAAACAGATTCTCTTTTCTATGCTTTAATGCCTTTTCACCACACTGAGAAAGCTGGCATCATGATAGTCAGACCCAGATGGGAGAAGATGACTCTTAATGACCCTCCTCTTCTAGAAGTTGAGATAGTGGTGTTCTAATCCAGACTATCCTAAAAATAATCAGGCTTCTTTGGAATCAGAGTACTGATGATAGTAGAAAATGAAAATTGGTTTGCTCTCTTGAGAGCGTCCTCACAATAACATTTCTTTAATGATTCTATAGATCTTAAGTCACTAAATTTGTGAGATCAGCTTCTGCTGAAAAATGCTAGAAACATAACTTAAACTTGCATGACAAAAGGGGACATTTGGGGGGTCAGGGAGTTAGCTGCAAATAGCCCTAGGCTGCAGGTGGCTGTAGAGAAAATTGGGGCTGTGCCCAGAATAACCAGGATGTTCTCTAATGCCTCAAGTTAACTTCTTTCTTGAGTTCCAACATCCTTCCCTCAGACTGGCTTTGGTTAAGAGGGTCAGAGCAGAACCATTTACTGCTCCTTACTTTATACCTCCCAGCTTCACCCATCACCCAAAGGGAGAGCCTGGAATGGACTGGCTCAGCTTGGGTCCCCCGCCCACCTCTATGCCCAGCAGGTAGATTACTGTAATGCAAAATTTCCACCAGGAGCACTTGATACAAGTAGAGATTGGAGACATTTCCAAAAGGGAAGGGAATATAATTCCAGAAGTAGGGAAGGCAGTTGGGTGGGTAGTAATAATGGTCCACTGTACCACTGTATTCTGAAACTCTGATTCCAAAAGAAAAGGACTATTATGCATTTAAAATTAATTTAATATATTTTCTAGGAGATTTTCCTAGATCTCAATTTTCTTGCTTTTTTTTTAAAAACCATTTTCTATCAATCCGGACAATCAAGAAATTAAGTGCCTTATAAGTCCAAGATAGAATCTTTAAAAAATAAATAAATAAGCAGGCACACCAAGCACATTAAAAAAAAAAAAAGCTAAATATTCTCCTCACTATAGTCCAACCAGTCCACATCTCATGCCCCATATACAGTACTCATCTTTGTATAAAGGTTGCTTTCTCTGGAATGTCCTTTTTACTTGCTTCTATCCATCTTCACCTGTCCCTGCTTTCAAAATCAGGCTAGAAGCTCACCTTCTCCAGGAATCTTTCCATGGTCAGTCTGACTCCTTTCTCATCTACTCACTCAGTGCTATTGTCACAATGTTTCCTCCATTATCTTAAGTTTGTTCTTTCAGTCAGGAGGCTTTACCTTCTAGGAATATCCAAAACCCATCCCTTGAAAATGCTAAGTACAGAGTCTAGGTTTTGAGAGCGAATGAGTAAATTCTTTACTTTCATCTACGTTTGAAAATTAAAAAGATACTGAGGCAAAACTCTAAGAGTGTACCAAGTAGAAATAATAAATACATTATTTTTCATAAATAACGGTTATCAAAATGAACATCCCTCAGTAGCAAATGTAGTTCCAAACCTCAGTTTATTTCAGACAAAAATCAGAACAATGTCTTAATTCAACCACGGATTACCGGGTGCCACAGTGTTCCAAGTAACTGTGTTAGACAACCTGGGGAATACAAGGATGAGAAAGAAGAATCTGGAGCAGAGGCTGCTGGGAAGATGGTGGAGTAGGGTGTCCCTGGGCTGACCTCTTGCCACGTGGCTGCCTAGAGAGCACCCACGTTGGCATAAATAACCCAGAAAGCAGCCCGAAAACTGGCAGAACAGACTCTCCGCAGCCCGGCATAGACAAGAGGCCACAGCGAAGCAGATCCACCCACTCCGATCGCTCTTGCAAGATCCCATCAAAGCGGTGCCACAAGCCTGGCAGTGTGTGCACGGCCCAGACAAGGGTCAGCACCACTCCAAAGTGAGTCCTGCCCCAGGGAGAGGGGAAGATAACCACACACCCGTCTGACTGTGACCCCAGCAGTCGGCTGAGGGCAGGCAGCTGGTCTGACTGCAGGCCCCACCCACCAACAGAAGCTTCTCCGGGGACGACACAGAGATAGGGCCTGCAGTTTGGTGCTACTGCATCTCTGGCAAACGCCTGGTCTGACTCATCTCAATCCCAAGGCAGCCCCGGAGCAGCCCACTAACACCACGGGCACCAGACTCTGCCCACAACAGGCAGAGAGCCATCGCAGACAACAGGACTGAAGGCAAACACGTCCCAGCCACAATGGTAGGACACCCCTGGAGCAACACACATAGGAGACAGCCCCTGAAGCACCAGGTTCTGGGGAACAGACATTGCACTGCAGGACCTCTTCTTCATAAAGCCACTACTTTCAGATGTGGGAGACATAGCTGACTTTCCTAACACAGAGAAACAGACAATGCAAGAGACAGAATGAGGAGACAGAGGAATATGTCCCAAATCAAAGAATAGGACAAAATCAGAGCAGGAGACCTAAGCAAAACGGAGGTAAGTAATATGTCTGATAGCGAATTTAAAGTAACGCTCATAAAGATGCTCGCTAGAATTGAGGAAGAACTGCAGGACCTCCATGAGACCCTCCACCAAAAGCTAGAAGACATAAAAAAGGACCAATTAGAGCTGTTGGACTCGCTAAATGGAAATAAAAATAGACCATCTGGAATAAATAGCAAGCAAGAGGAAGTAGAAGAAAAGATCAGCCACCTGGGGGACAGAGTCATGGAAAGCAATCAAGCCAAGCAGATGGGAGGGGGAAAAAATATGCAAAATGAAAATAGACCCAGGGAACTCAGCAACACTGTCAGGCATAAGAGTCACACGATAGGGATCCCAGAAGGAGAAGAGCGAGGAAAGGGGGCAGAAGATTTGTCTGAAGAAATAAAAGCTGAAAACTTCCTGAATCTGGGGAAGGAAAGAGAAATCCAGATCCAGGAGGCACAGACAGCCACCAACACAACCAACCCAAAGAGGTCTGTGCCAAGACACAAAGTAAATAAGATGGCCAAAAGTAGTGATAAAGAGAATTTTAAAAGCACAAGAGAAAGGAAAGCAGGTACATACAAGGGAAACCCCATACGGCTATCAGTGGGTTTTTCAGCAGAAACTCTGCAGGCCAGAAGAAAGTGGCATGATAAATTCCAACTGCTAAAAGGAAAAAATCTACAGCCAAGAATATTTTATCCAGCAAGGCTTTCATTTAGAATAGAGGGAGAGATCAAGTTTCTCAGAAAAACAAAAATTAAAAGCAAAACCAGCCACGTCCCTGTCACACACGATGCCATCGGCCTGTGGGTCTCAAATTCACGGTCCGGCCACCCTCCTGCCCGAGTCAGCGTGCACGGCCTGCCACCTGCTAAATGCCAAGTCTACATGCCTTCACCTCAGATTGCCAAGGGCTCAAATTGACACTGTTCCCCTCAAATTTCAGCCCCTGTGCCCAAGTTTGTGCACAAAAGTGGGAATAATTATAACAGAATGAAGCTGTTATATTTTATTTATTTATTTCTATCTATTTCTGTGGAATATAGAATGGATAAAAGGAGTGTGCTAGGCTGAGAACATCTCCAAAAAGCACATGAACAATACATACAGCATGATTCTGGTTAGTAAAAAAAAAAAAAAAAAAAACCTGGGAAGAATAAAACAAAATGAAACCAGAGAGGGAGAAAAACCATAAGAGACTTCTTAAGTATAGGAAAGAAACTGAGGCTTGCTGGAGGGGAGGTGGGGGAGGGGATGGGGTGACTGGGTGGTGGACATGAAGGAGGGCACGTGATGGAATGAGCACTGGGTGTTGTATGCAACTGATGAATCACTGAACTCTACCTCTAAAACTAATAATACACTATATTGTTAATTAATTGAACTTAAAATTAAAAAAAAGGAAACACCCCCGCCCAAAAAAAAAAAAAAACAAAGAAGAATCTGCTTATCAAGAAAATCATAACCTAGCAGAGGTGAAAGATTATGCTTCTGGAACAGCTGAATTAAAGGTGTGTTGGAAAAGATACATTAAGTATAGTGGAAGATGAGCCTACCCAATTTTTCTGGAAGGATTTAGCTAAGAAATGTATCTTTTGCATATTCCCATGTAAAAGTTTTTCTCCCTGTTTTTCTCCTTTCTACCTACTCCTCACTCACACTCACACTCTTACCTGGACAGAAACTGCCCATTTATATTTGTTTCCATAAAGCATTCAATAAAAATCTATTGAATGAGTGAATGCACGCATGTGCGCATGCTGACATGGGGTAGACAAGGCAGTGAAGTGTCTTGTACCCCTTGCTCAATGGTTAGTATTTTATTCTGTAAGCAGTAGATAGGCATCACAGCTTTCAAAGGAGAGAGTCAAGATCAGGTTTGTATTTCATAAAGAATACTTGTGTGTAAGCAGAGTATGCACGGGGTGAGGCAGGAAGAGACTAGAGGCTGCAATAATATTCTGAACAAGAGATGATAAGGGTCTGAACTAAGGAGTTAATAATGGGGATGAAGAAGCCAGGACAACTATCACGAGATACAATTTGGTTTCCACTTGGATATGGAGATGAAGGAAGAGTTGAGGATAAAACCAATTTGAATGCACAAAAGAGATCTGGGCAATCCCTTAAAGATGATTGTAACAGAGTTGTTTCTTGTGCACACAGGGGTGATTGATAGTGTAAGTAGCACAAGCCCACACAATCGACATCCCTTGTCAATGCCAAATTTTTCTCACCTTTGAAACAACACCTGCACTAAGAAAGACTTGGCCCAGGTATTTCATGAACTGCCACAGTACTTGTTAATTTTATAACTTACATAATGATTCCCTTTTATGTGTCTTAAATGTCAAGGTTCCTGAAGTAACAGCAGAGCAGCAAATTAAGTAACTTTTACTGAACTTACGAAGTCCTAGCTATTTAGGCAAACTTTCAACATCAGCAACTTTTACAAAATACTATTATGAACCCTTGGGATCTCCCCTAAAAAGATGCCTCTGACAAGGTGGAATTATTTCATTGAAGTTGGAAAATGATATGCAAGCATGCGTTGCTCCCTCTCAGCCCCCTACAGAAGTAACCCACCCTGAGAGGCTGGGAGCCCACAGGCCATTTTGCTCTAAGGAAGAGTTTAAAAAGGAACAGCTGAACGAGTGAGCTCTAACATTTCAGATCCATGAAAAAGACTGAAGGATTAGGAAGTAGATGTTGTCAGCCTGATTCAATTCTTCACCCCCACATCAGTCTAGATAGAGAATGCTGTGGGCTCGGGAGGAAAAGATAATAGAGAAAGAATAGAGACAAGCCAGGGGAGTTAACCATTAATGAGAGAGGTGGGGAGACTGTGTCCTAATCCCTCCTTTCTTCAAGCTCAGCCTCCAAGGGGACCCAAAAACTCCTTCAGCCCTCCATTTAAGTTGTTGGATTCAAAGTTAGGAGGACCTGAGACTCCATTTTCAGGTGAAGTCCTTGGAAAGCAGCTGACTGTGCCAGGTGGTGTGGCCATCACAGAGTATAAAGGGAGAGGGCTGGGGACAACCCAGGAGATTCCTTCGGCCCTGGAATCAGCGGGCGTGCACCCAAAGGCTGTTGTGGTCCCCCAGGGTGGGTGCAGCAGTTGGCCAGAAGACAGTATTGACGGGTTGTAGAGGAATTATAGAAGAGACTACAATGCAGAGACTACAAAGTGGCCCATCCAGTAAGGTTCAGCTGAGAATGCTATTAAAATGCCATTATGGTAGAGATAAGCCAGATCATCAAATGAATGGACAATGGTAGGCCACCAAGACAAACCCAAGTCATGAAATAAACCTCTCTCCACCATTTGCATAGCCTTCTAAGCATAGCATTAACTCCAGGAACAATAGTTGAATAACCTCAAACTTGAAATGACACGGCAATTTAACATGACTAAGTGTCCCTGGTAATAACTACATGATGATGTTTGCATCAGAAACAATAGGAGCTTGAGGTAGAAATTAGGCTTTTATAGACAAGTGAAGGAATTTACACATTTGCTCACTTGAGCAAAAGTAACTGTAAACTATGTACACAAGTTCATAACATAGAAATAAAGGACAGGAGCTCTAGTGCAAGGCAGACCCAGATTTGAAGCCAGCTCTCCCAGTAACCAGCTGTGTGGCTGTGAGCACGTGACTCATCCTGACATCCTCATCTGACTCCAGTTTCTCATGTTTATTCATTACCAAACTTAATTCCATGCCCATGGATCCCAGTGGGCCTAGCAAAGAGATCCCATCCTGTGTTCCTGATCTCTTTTCCTGTTCTATATTTGCTTTACCCAAGATCCTTATTTTCCAATTCTAGGCTCTAATTTCCAATTGTGCCTTTTCTAGGTCTTCCTAACCCAGAACTATGCCCTCACAGCAATTAACCCAGGCAAGACAGTTCAGCCATACCTCGTACCTAAAAACCCAGTCTCTGAGATGATTGCTGCAGAAGCGATGGTCTTTCAATTTAGTCGACTCTGCTGATTCTGAGTATAGAATCACAAAGATTTTTAAGAGAAGAGAATAAAGAAATGTAAGTAGTAATTGGATGAGATGGTGCCTGTAAAGCATTTGGTGTAAAAAATTTTAGATGTCAAAGCTGTTAATAGAACCCTTGTATGTACAACAAGTTCCCAGAAAATAAAATAATAAGGACAGAAAATATTCATACCAGCAAGGAACATTAGCACTATCAGAAGGCACAAGCTGAAGCACAGAGAACCAAGTCACAAGCAACACATGCAAAAGCCAACTGTGCTTTAGAGTTCTCATCACCTTTGGATTGATCTTATTTGTCTTAGTAGTCAGTCTTTATGCCAACTTTCCCAGGATCACTCAGAATGAAAAGTACGTCATCGTACAGAAGCCTACACTCCACTTATCTCCCCATATCCATTCCAAATGTTTCCAGGATAGCTACAGCCCTTTGGATTCTCCTCAAATTCCCCTTCCTTTCCCCCAGGGTGAATCAGCATCCTTAATTTGTTATTTTTCATTGACACAAATTTCTTTTATTCTTTAACACCATGAGCATATATTCCTGAACTATATATATATATATATATATATAATTTGGTTTTATAAGTATTTCAACTCCGTATATTTCTTTTTTTAGATTATCTTTTTTATCCTTTATTTTATTTATTTTTATTATGTTCAGTTAGCCAACATATAATACATCATTAATTTTTGATGAAGTGTTCATTGATTCATTTGATTCATTTGTTGTGTATAACACCCAGTGCTCATCACATCATGTGCCCTCCTTTATGCCCATCACCCAGTTACCCCATCCCCCCACACCCTCCCTTCTGCAACCCTCAGTTTGTTTCCCAGAGTCAAGAGTCTCTCACGGTTTGTCTCTCTCTCTGATTTCTTCCCATTCAGTTTTCCCTCCCTTCCCCTATGATCCTCTGCACTATTTCTTATATTCCACATATGAGTGAAATCATATGATAATTGCCTTTTTCTGATTGACTTATTTCACTTAGCATAATACCCTCGAGTTCCATCCATGTTGATGTAAATTGTAGGCATTCATCCTTTCTGATGGCTGAGTAATATTCCATTATATATGAACCATACCTCCTTTATCCATTCATTTGTTGAAGGGCATCTTGGCTCCTTTCACAGTTTGGCTATTGTGGACATCGCTGCTATGAACATTGGGGTGCATATGGCCCTTCTTTTCACTACATCTGTATCTTTGGGGTAAATTCCTAGTAATGCAATTTCTGGGTCATAGGGTAGCTCTATTTTTAACTTGTTGCGGAACCTCCATACTGTTTTCCAGAGTGGCTGCACCAGCTTGCATTCCCACCAACAGCGTAAGAGGGTTCCTCTTTCTCCACACCCTCGCCAACATTTGTTGTTTCCTGTCTTGTTAATTTTTGCCATTCTAACTGATGTAAAGTGGTATCTCATTTTGGTTTTGATTTATATTTCCCTGATGACAAGTGATGTGGAGCATTTTTTCATGTATCTGTTGGCCATTTTATGTCTTCTTTGGAGATCAACTGTGTATATTTCATTTATTTGTTTATATCCTTACTTCCTACACAAAGGATTTGGGGTGGCTATAATATAACCAGGAACTACTACATCACAGTAGAATAGAAATTAGAATTTAAAAAATTAGTAACAGAAAGAACACAAATAAAACTAGTAAATTAAGACTTGGGAGGAAAAAAGAAGAGAAATATGCAAAGTGATTTTATTCATAATGAAATGTAATAAAACTGAATTTCTATCAGAATATTATAATTTAGACATGCCGGACTATTCAGATTTTAGTTTAAACTGTGGAGGGTTTAACATCACATATATTGATGTGAAATACCCCATGCTTTCTTATGGAATGATGGCAATATCTTCTGTCTCCCAGCTCCCCCTAGAATGGCCCACCACTGGCCCTCAGCTTTGGAAGGAGAGGTGTAGTCATGGATGGAGGATATAATCAGGGTAGAGGGCAGGGCTAGTAACAGCAAGAATAATTTACTAAGACTTACTGAACACTTGCTAAGAATCAGGCACTGTGAATATAATCCATAAATATAATCTTTGATATAATCCTCACAACAACCCTTGGAGCTACCGCATTTCACAGAAGAGGAAACTGAGTAAGCCCTAGAAAGGTTAGGCACTTGCCCAAGATTAAATGGTTAGTAAGTGGATTTCAAGATCGGTTGGGGTGACAGAGACCCAGGTATGTGTGTTAAACCATTGCACCAGCCTTTCTGGAATCCCTGGATTCATTCCTCACCACTGCAGGTGAATTTGTAGCTTATGTCTCAGAAATCAAACCGTTAGCATAACCATGCTGATATATTTCATTAATAAATTTTAATGGAACTGGATACCTTTGAAGAGGTGATAATGTGCATTCAGGCCATCCTGCACCAATGGGTGCCAATGCCCTGGCAACTCTCAGAGGCCTGACAGAAATTTCCCAGAGAAAAAGCAGAACCCCTTCTGTGGTTTTAGGACCAACTACATTCGATTTAAGAAATTTTATTCTGAAGATCATGGGCCCCGGAGTCTAACCACTCTGCCTCTGTGAACAAAATGCATCCCTTCAAGCCCCTGGGAGATTTTGCTTCTTTTGTTTAAAAAAAGATGGAAAATATTAAGAACTTATCCATTTTACTAGAAAATATTTAATATTGAAAGTACCTCAAGAGGCACATCTGAAAAATCCAGAAATAGATATTTTACATTTTATATTCAGCTGATTTTCCTGTACTTAATTGATTCCATTATTCATGTTTTCCACACCCAGAAAATTACTGATTTTTTTTCTTAGTGCTTGTGCACTTCAAGAATGCATAGTTATTAATCAAAGGATCTGTTCTTCACTTAGCCAAGCTATCCATGTTAAAATCTTTTCATCTTCCCCCATAAATCAGTTCTTCCAGCTCCTTCATTTTTATTACTCATGTACAAGTTCTTTCCAATTTATGTGAGATGCTCAAAACTTCCCAGTGTTACATATCCTACAGAAAGGGATACTTTACTTCCATAATCATGAAATTATGGTTACCTAATCACAGTAAACTTGACATGGACATTTTTTTTTTGCTTTCTGTTGCTCAACTCAGATTTAATTTGCTACATTTCAAGATGGCACTTTTCAGATTTGGCTTCTTTATTAAGAATCTATTTCTGGTCACTCGTTGCCTGTCTTAATTTGGGATGAGACCCCACAGTCTCATGAGACTTCATTTGATTAAACTAATTCACTGGAGTTTATCGCAATACCAAGAGCAATGAGTCTAGAACTTCCAGATCCCTGCCTTTATGTAAATGTATAATAAACAAGTCACAGGATTGTTTTCAGGCTGCATTAGTTCAAGCACCTGTGCACAGTCATGTTCTTTGTCTCCAATAACTTCCAAGATACCCTATACCCAAACAGCTTTTATAGTATTTGAGGGTTAGCAACAGAAGTATTTTTGCGTGAAAGGCCTATAGAATCTCCCTGGCAAGATTTGGCCTGGGGCAGGGAGCCTGGGTGGCTCAGTTGGTTGAGCATCCCACTCTTGATTTCCACTCAGGTCATGATCTCGAGTTCATGAGATTGAGCCCTGTGTCGTTGGGTTTCACTCTCAATATGGAGCCTGCTTGTCCCTCTCCCCCTGCCCCGGCCCTCCCCCAATCCCCAATTGCTCCCTCGCCCATGCACTCTCTCTCTCTAGAATAAATAAATAAATAAAATCTTTAAAAAAATGATTTGGCTTGGGGAACCAAATTGTATATCCTAGTTAATCCTCCACTATTTCACATTGATTGTTCAATAATCCTACAGCTCTGGTCATTTTCCTCTTCTTCTTCCCTTCGCCTGATACATAGGTATTCTTATCTCTATTAAATGATGGAAGTGAGACATGAAAGGTAGTAAAAACACTCTTCATTGATTTTCTACTATGTTTCTGAGTTCTGTACCAACAGATTAGTATTTCTTGCTACCAGCTCTGGTCTTCACATATTTAAACCTGCTTTCCCTATACCTAGACCTAGCATAAGATATGTGAAAACACAAAAAAAATCTCCTAAGTTTGAGCTAACCAAAATATGGTTTGATGTCACCTGTAGATTTTATTTACTAAAGTTAGTATTACAGCGCCTGCCTATGGACAATCAAGAATGAGCTGCAATTGAATCACCCTTGTGAGGATCAACCAGATAAAAGTGGCAGGAAGGAGAATTAAGTATCATCTCCTAGAACCAGCCTAATAAGAGCATCACAGTGTATTAGGAATGGATGTTTTCTGCTGAGACTTCATATACAAGTCTAATTCCTACTAAATATGCTAAATCTTGAGGCAGAGCTTTGGCTACTTATTAATGAATTTGCCAATCTATTGGAAAACACCACAGACATACCTCAGTGAAATCCTACAATCTAAGAAAATATAAAACTTGGATTATAATCGTCACTAAGGTGGCTCTTCTGAATCAGTAATGATAATGTACCAATGCATCAGTGATTATGCAGATAATTTTGTCATCAATTACCTTTTTTCCTCACATTACTACAAATTACAAGAAAATCTTTAAAATTCTTATTTAAATCAGAAAGATATATAGTTTGAGGTAGAATGAGGTTAAAATTTCTAATGGGATCTTGGGTGTAAATTACCCTCTGGTTAGAAGCTTCTATTGTGGTCTTGAACTTAATTATCAAAGAGTCGGGATCCATCTCTGGCAACTGATGTCCATGTTCTAAATGAAGCAGTGGTTACTACTGCTGATTGGATTTTTATTTAAGAAAACTTTGATTACTGGAAATTCAAGAATTTGGAATCCTCTGATCGTCAGAATCTTCTAGACCACTCAAACATGAGAGCTAATAATGAATGTAATATTTCTGTGGTAATTAAGGGTCTAGGTGTGTTCAGAGTCAATATGCAAAACATGTCACTAGTGACCCCAGTACAATAATGTACATGTGACTGAGATCACTCAGTGCATATGCTGTAAAACTCCCTTTTCATTTCATCTGGTATGACAATCATGTCCTAATTTCTGTCATTTATCTTGTTCTGCAAAAGCACAGGGTTGAAAAAAATCTAGTTAATTAACAGGTCTCATTAGCTTTTCACTGGGCAGTACTGAGTGTCGTTCTTCTATGTATCATTTACTGGCATTTTTTGCAGCATGACCCATGCAGTAAACAGATGGCGGGATCATCCCTAAGGATGACAAATTGTGGCAATCATTACGAACACGAAGAGAAGGAAACTCAAGGCCTATGACGTGTCAAGTGGTTTCCAACCATTATCTCATTATTTCATTCAATCCTCAAAGCCATGCTGCAACACTGAAAATCTTGTTCCCAGTTTTTGAGATGAGAAAACCAAGGCTCAGCAAAATTAATCAAATACGAGCTGTCCAGGAGGGACAGACAAAATGGGTTCAACGGTGTAGCCATAAAAAAGAAGCGTCTCTCCTCATTGAAGGAACTCTTCCAGAGCTGTGTTGGCTATGACTGAACATCCAGAGGGCTAGAAGTATCTGAACCAGACCAGTAGAGACCTGAAAACAGGAAGCTGCCTGACGTTGCTCAGGGACTCCCAGAGAAGCCACCTCTGTCACAAGCAAGTCCACAAGCTTGTCCGGTTGGGGTACAGTAAATGGTGAACACACTTTTGGAACACTTCCACCCAAGGCACTAACTACATCCCTGAAGGTGGGTACCAGAGTCTGTGGATCAAGACTTCCCTTGATGTTCTTTAACAACTTTTGTTTCGTGCGCGCTTCGGCAGCACATATAATAACAACTTTTGCTTCTTACATTTAGAATTCCAGGCAGGAGATGAAGAACCTCATTCCCCAAGAGAATGTTCTGACAAGAGACTGTCAGGAAAGTTGAAAAGCCTGAGCAGAAGCATGGCAGGCAAAAGGAATAACTTCGGGGTGCATTGAAGCTCTGCTATCACAAAGCAGTCCCAGAATTCCGGAGGCAGCGGGGGCGGGAGGAGCTGGGAACGGGCCCCCACCAAGCAAAGGCTTCAGGCCAACATCACACAATGATAAGCTCTACAAAGGGCTCTGGCCGCACATCAAAGCACAAACAAATCCCCCCTCTCTGGAGACGTTCTGTGTAACACTCACATCTCTCAATCCTTCACACTCAAAGGAGGCGGGGTTTTTTAAGCTCTTTCATGCCTCCGCTCCACTTTAAGGGCACTCTTTCCTTATGCACGTGCAGATTTGGGCTCTCGGGAATTGCGGTCTCTAAGAAGATCGCGAATCCCTCCCGCGCATGTGTGGGAGAGAAGATGGGGAAGGAGGGCAGATTCACGCTGCCTGTGTAGCGCCCTTGCTCAGGAGCAGAAGACACATTCATAAGAAAGGACTGCCCCTCCTGCCAAGCTGCCCCAAGCTTCCCACACCCCCCTTCCCTCCGCCCCAGAGCAACAGACTTAGGCCTCTGTAGCCCCAATTTATCATGATCTGAATCTTCTCTCCCTTTACCCCACTACCACCACTTTTATTAAAAAAAGAAAACAAAACAAAAATGATTCCCCTCCGTAATAAGGATTTGGAACAATCATTTTTGGCTCATTTTCTAAGATTATGAGAAAATATCAATAATAAAAAGCAATTTCCTGAAAATCTACATTAATTGTAGTATAGAAGAGCCTGGCATTTCTCCCTTTCACCATATAAAGTCATCTTCAGCTATGTCAGAATAATTTCAGAATCAAAATCAAGTCATCCTCTTTGAGAACCTCCTGTGTCAGTCTCCAGGCAGAGGCTTTAATATATACACGATCTTGAGTATTCTGTCCTCAAAACTGCCTTGTGAAGCAGGACTTACGACTCACTCTCACAAAGGGGGAAAATGAGGCAAGGAGGGTCTAAGCATCCAGCTATCTACCACACAGCTGGGGAGTGGGCAAGTTGGGGAGCAGAAATCAGACCCTCATGACTCTAAGCCCAGCTCTAAAGGACACATTATCCCTTGTTTTTCCTCTAAGCCCAAGTTGTATGGGACTTTTTTTAAATAGCTTATTACTCTTTGTAGTTTTAGGGAATTTAGAAAGTCTTTAAAAGCAAAATCAGGGGTGCCTGAGTGGCTCAGCAGTTAAGTGTCTGCCTTCGGCTCAAGTCATGATCCCAGAGTCCTGGGATCGAGTCCCACATCGGGCTCCTTGCTCAGTGGGGAGGAGCCTGCTTCTCCCACTCCCTCTGCCTTTGCTGGTGCTCTCTCTCTCTCACTCACTCTCTCTCAAATAAATAAATAAAATCTATATAAAAAATAAAAGCAAAATTAAAGGCTAACTCTGCACAAAAGGTTTTAATATTTACAGTGAGAGAAACTAAACACTTCCACCAAAAGATACATTATGTTGAAATAATGCCTTACTTTGGGGCCAAAGTTTTGTAAATGTGAGGACTTTTGTAAATGCCTCCATTTCTATTGAGTAATTGGTGTGTCCCCCAAACTGGCTGTCCCTTGTTAGCTATTTATTTATTTATTTATTTATTTATTGCCCCTTGCTTTTTATTTTTATTATTATTTTTTAAAGATTTTATTTATTTATTTGACAGAAAGAGACACAGCGAGAGAGGGAACACAAGCAGGGGGAGTGGGAGAGGGAGAAGCAGGCTTCCCACGGAGCAGGGAGCCCTATGCGGGGCTCGATCCCAGGACCCTAGGATCATGACCTGAGCTGAAGGCAGACGACAATTAACAACTGAGCCACCCAGGTTCCCGCCCCTTGCTTTTTAGATGAACAGCATTTCATACTTACTGAACCCCTTAACCTACACTCCCTTGGCGAGTGAACGAAACGGAATTTATTCTGAGCATTGGGACACTTGGGTGGCCAGTCTGTTAAGCGTCCTACTCTTGGTTTCAGCTCAGGTCGTGATCTCGGGGTTGTGAGATCAAGCCCTATATCAGGTTCTGCGCTGAGCGTGGAGTCTGCTTGAGATTCTCTCTCTCCCTCTCCCTCTGCCCCTGCCTGCTGTGCACTCTCTCTCTCTCAAATAAATAAATAAATATTCTGAGCATTAAGTCAGACCAAAAGTCAGAAACAAAAGTGAAAAGAAAGAGCCTATGTGTTTGCTTGAATCATCAATGATTACCTCATTTTCACCTTTCTGAACTCAAATGATTGTGTGCAATGCTCAGAGCATCAAGCACGTAAGGCCCCACCCTCTGGGCTTGTTGGCAGCCTCTCAACCCAGCCTTGACCTGAGCTTATCAGCCTGACTCTCACTTGCCAAACCCACCGGCTCTACATAGGCTGAGGCCATCATCATGAGGCTGAGGCCTCAAGTGGTTGCTGAGCACTTCATCCACTTGAGGTTTTTAGTTTCAAGCAACAGAAGTAGACTCTCACTGAGTAGGCAGAAAATGAGATTAAGGATATATCAGGTAGTTCCCAGAATGGCTGGGAGTGCTAGGGAAGCAGACTTGAGTTGAGCTTCCAGGAACAATGCCCAAAATTGAGCCGCAGAACTGATGTGATGAAGAAAAGTTTGCTGCCACCATCAAGCACTGGGCACAACGCTGTCATTTCTGTGCCAAGAACTAAGCCTCGAAATCATGGCTACTGCCCGTGTTGACAGAAAGGGACAGAGCGTGAGCGTCTCTATGATGTCACAGGCAGAGCCAAACACTGGAGCAGCTGAATCTAACAGGCAGATGCATTGCACATGCCTGTGGCAGAGGAAAGAGGTCATCTCCAGATTTGTAGGCGAAAGAGGACTTTGCCACTTGCCAAAACTCACAAGGTAAAGGATTCTTGAATGTTAAAAGGGAGGGGGCATAGATGTGTTTACAAAACAAATAAAAACATAGTGTCAATTTCTTGGCACAATAAAATAGATGTAACAATTCCTGTTTTTGAATTGAGAGAACAAGAGAATGATGGCAACTGCCCTGAATTCATAATGACTAAATTAGGATTAGATACCTGGTTTTTGTGTTTTAAAGCCCATGCACTTTCTTTCTTTTTTTTTTATTTTATTATGTTATGTTAATCACCATACATTACATCATTAGTTTTTGATGTAGTGTTCCATGATTCATTGTTTGCATATAACACCCAGTGCTCCATGCAGAACGTGCCCTCTTTAATACCCATCACCAGGCTAACCCATCCCCCCACCCCCTCCCCTCTAGAACTCTTCTCAGAATCCATAGTTTCTCTGGTTTGTCTCCCCCTCTGATTCCCCCCCTTCATTTTTCCCTTCCTACTATCTTCTTTTTTTTTTTTGACATATAACGTATTATTTGTTTCAGAGGTACAGGTCTGTGATTCAACAGTCTTACACAATTCACAGC
>NC_138374.1:102545219-102581586 GCF_054177405.1 Leptonychotes weddellii
CCAGCTTTCTTTTGGTGTCCATTAGCGTGGTAAATGGTTTTCCACCCCCTCACTTTCAATCTGGAGGTGTCTTTGGGTCTAAAATGAATCTCTTGCAGACAGCATGAAAGCCTATGCACTTTCAACTAAGCTATGCTGTCATCTTATTTTAATAAACTAAGAATAGTTTGAATTCAATATTATAAACAGCACAGGGATCATTTAAAAAAATTTTTTTTTTAATTTTAATTTTTTTAGAGAGAGAGGATGGGGAGAGACAGAGGGAGATGCCGAGTAAGAATCTCAAGCAGACTCCATGCTGGGCACAGGGCCTGATGTGAGGTTCCAGCTCATGACCCTGAGATCATGACCTGAGCCAAAATCAAGAGTCGGATGCTTAACTGACTGAGCCTCACAGGTGCTCCTCACAGTGATCATTTTTAGCTATAAATGTCAGACATATAAGTAAAACATCTTAAGTTGGCAATTGTGTTCAATTAAGTTTTGATAATCCCAAACCAAATAAATGCTGCAGTTCAAGTAAGTGACCTACTTTTTTCCTCTTTGGGTCAAGTATGGATCATACATTGAATCCAAATGGTGCAATTTTACATTTGTAACTTACTTATCTATTTTCTTACAGGACATTAGAAAATGAACAGAAAAAAACAGTTTAATGTATATATAAGACTGTTGGACTGTGGAGCCTTAGATCTGTACACATAAAAGTACATATTCATTAAGCTGTTACTCTATGCAAGACATTGGTCTCACCACTGGGGGAGAAAAGATGCCTCTGCTGGGGAGAAGCTCAAAGTCTAGTAAATGAGTTAGAGAAATAAAGATATCATCTCAATTGTGCATGGAGTGCTACGGTAGGGCCACACACAGGCTATGACAGAGTTCACAGGACACTAAAGCAATACCCAGGGAATCTGGGAAGGCTTCTTATAGGAGGTTCCAAGCCATTAGGGAAGCCCCAACCATCTTCGTTCATCATTCTAGGCTTTGCTAAGAGTTAGGTGTTTAGGATACAAAAGAAATAAAGTCTCTACCCATGTGGAACTTAGAATCTAGTGAGAAAGACATAAATTAAACAAATAACTACATGAATACTTGGTTAAATGTAATTGGAAAAAGTGTTATTGAGAAAAAACAGAGTTTTATAAGAGTTTATAAGAAAGGAAACCTACCATAATCTAGATGAAGTAGTGAGGAGGTGTTGGGAGACCAGACTCCATGGGTCTCTCATGTTTATGTATGTCTTATCTCAGCTTTGGCTTCATATTTTCTCTTCAAGGATGTTTGCATAATAAGCAGCCTCAGAAGATAGAGACAGTGCCCTCTGGGGTGTAGGGAAGATTTGTTTCCTATAATACATTAAAGATAATGTCTCTCTCCATGGTGGAGGATGGGCAGGTTTGCTGGGAGTCCCCTTTAGAAGCCTGAAGTTTCTTCAGCTTTAAGCTCCTCATCTGTGAGGCAAACCCACCACATGTGCAGCATTGACTTGCACTGTTCTACATCATCCCCGGGAGACTTTAGGAACATGTATACATCTGCTCCCTGCTGGGCTGTGGTGACATAGACCTTCGTTTCTGATCCAGGAGACTCATGTCTTCTGCCAGCTTCTGTGAAACTGAGGCCAGATAACATGTTAGCTTATACATAAGATAGAATTTCAGACCAGTCAAGGCATTGGGGGAATTGGTGGGAAGTCAGAGATCTCCTTGAAGAAGGAAAGTTTAAATTGAGACCTGAAGAATAAGGAGTTGCTAGTGGGCATTGGTTATTTCTGGGCAGAGGGAACTCACCTAGCAGGACTCTGAAAAAAAGGAGCATGGCAGATGCAGGAGCTGAGGAAGGACTGGAGTGCTGCGAGCATAGCAAGTGAGGTTGGAAGGATCTCTACTTGTGGTTGCAGAGGTAAAGAGGGGCTTGATCATATAAACATATGTGATACTGTGATTTATAATGAGAAATATATATTCGGTCTTTGTCTTTTTTCTGGCACAGAGCTCCAAAAACTCTTGGAATTTCCTAAGTGATGATAGCAACAAAGGTATGTTTTGTCATGTTAATGAGGTGACCTTTGGAAAGTACCTAAGGTTGGGGGCTGGTTGCCAGGAGAACCAACCATGTGATGAGAGGATTAGAACTTTCTTTTTTTAAAATTTTATTTATTTATTTTTTAATTTAAATTCAATTACTTAACATATAAGGTATTATTGGTTTCAGAGGTAGAGGTCAGTGATTCATCAGTCTTATATAACACCCAGTGCTCAATTACACCACATGCCCTCCTTAATGTCCATCACCCAGTTACCCCATCCCCCCACCTCCCTCCCCTCCAGCAACCCTCAGTTTGTTTCCTATGAATAAGTGTCTCTTATGGTTTGTCTCCCTCTCTGATTTTGTCTTTAGAGGATTGGAACTTTCAATCCTACTCTACATCCGGGGAGGGGGGGAAGGAGCTGGAGGTTGGATCAATCACCAGTGCCAGTAATTTATTTAAGCAGTCATGCCTATGTCATGAAGCCTCCATAAAAATCCCAAAGGAGGGGGTTCAGAAAGCTTCTGAGTTGGTGAACATGTGGAGGTGCTGCCAGCAGCTGGAGAGGTCATGGCAATTCTGTGCCCTTCCCATGTACGTTGCCTTATGCATCTTTTCCACTTTGGCTGTTGATTTGTATCCTTTAATATCCTTTGTAATCAACTGGTAATTTAGTGATTAAATGGGTTTCCTGAGTTCTGTGAGCCATTCTAGCAAAGTAATCTAATCCAAGGAGGGAGTTATAGGAACCTCTGGTTTATAGCCAGCCAGTCAGAAGCATGGGTTACAACCTGGGCTTGCAACTGGCATCTGAAGCAGGGACAGTCTTGTGGGACTAGCCCTTTCCCTGTGGAATCTGATGCCACCTCCGGGTAGATGGTGTGAGAACTGAGTTGAATTGGAGGACACTTGGCTGGTGTCGGTGACTTCCTTGTTGGATGTTGTGGGGAAAACCTCCCTTCCCATACATTGGACTGGAGTGCAGAATCCTCTTAACATAAAAGGAGGAGAATATATATTGGGAGACAATTCTCTGTGGACTTTGTTTACCATTTTGCAAGCTGCTTACCTGTCCTTCGTTATGGACTACCTTTTCAAGGATGTTTGTATCATGAATAGTTTGGGAAAATAGAAATAGTGTCTCCCTCTGGAGTCAATGGCGGGCATGCTTACTACCCTCTGTGGAAGATTTAGGTTTTCTATGCTCAAGGCTCCCTCCTGTAATGTGACCCAGGGCATACGCAGGTGTTACCTGGCCCTCTTGGAATCACCCAGTATGAATTGAGGTCTGGAGAAGTGGCATGAAAAATACTGATGCTCTGGCTACTGCTATTGCTTTGAGGAATCCGTGTCTTCCACCAGCCCCTATGGAACTGTGGGGGGCTAACTTCATAACTTGTAAGTAGAGTAAAATCCAATCCTTCACAGTCATTGAGAATACTTTATTCTAAAGCCATTAATGTTAGTCAGTGGGATTTTCTAGTTTTGTATTTTGGCTTTTGTTTGGTAGTGTTGCCTACGCATCTCTAGAGAATAGTGCCATAAATTGAGGTAATCAAACCATCCACTCCCAGAGCAATATTTTGTAGAATGAGGAAGCAGAATGCTAAAAGTAATCATTTGTTTTCAAGGAGCCTACAATATCCATTGAACAACTTTGGAGTGGTATCATGGAAAGCATGTGGATTTGGTGTATTCCAATCTTAGGTCTGCCCCATGCCACCTGTCTGAGACGGGACAAGCCACCGATTTCATTTGCTCTTGAATTCATCATTCATTAAAGAGAGATAATACAACCTCTACCATATAGTTCACAAGAAGGTGAAATGAGAGGCTAGCATTTGAATAATAATAATAAAACTTCTCTACCAATCCACTCTTAAAATTGTCCACCAGGGTCTCTCTTTGGGAAGCTTAGCTGTTAAGGAACACTGAGAAAAATTTTCAAGATGAGTTTGCTCTTGACCTAAAACTTCTTATTATTGGGTCACTGACAACCATCTGTCTATATATGACAACCTTGGTTTTGTCTTTCTAAAAGCTTTGCCAAACTCAGGGAAAATGTTGAGGCCAAATGCATCAGATGTTTGAAAATACGACCTACTTCCCAATCTCAGGGTCTGATGATTTTCTTTTCTATAAGCAATAGCTGGACTATTACAGGATATAATATTGGTAATATTGGTAGTCAATACCTGATTGAAAAACTATTTCAGCAAAGCCACTGTGACTGTCTAATCGCCAGAAAACCCTTAGAGGCACAGGTGCTGATGTGCAGAAAATGAAACCCAATGTCAATTCCCCCAAACATGCTGAATGACAGTTTCTTAAAAATGCCAGTAGCAGGTGAGACTTTTGTTGTTGCGTTTAATAGCAGTGAGGCATCTTATTCTCAAACTGATGAAGCCTAATTAAACAAAACCCAGTTCTAAGCTGCCTCTTTGAACCTTTCAATCTTCTGTGAATTCTGAGAAAAGAAATGTGCCTCTCCATTCTACTATGGTGTCTTTCTGGCACTTGCTTCAGATTATGATAAATCAGCAAAAACTGATTAATTAAAGCCTCAAACTGAAGATAACCAAATACTTTAGAATGATGTTTCTTTGCTAGTTTGTAGACAAGAACAATTAATCCCAGAAGACAGGAGACTTTGTTATGGGAACCATGTCTGGCCTGGCCTGGCCCCAGTCCAGGGCTCAGTGGACACTGAGGTTGACTTAGGGGACTTATAAAAACTCACCTGAAGGTCATTTTAACTATGGTTCCTGACCCTTCTTCCTTTTGCCTCTATTTTATCCTATACGTACTTTTTTTTTTTTTTTTAAATGACCTTTGTATCCTCCACTTTATGTCACTTACTGGTTCATCTGTTAGTTTCCTTCTTTAAAATCAGGAACAATATTTACTTTTTTATTCATCTAATATAGTTGTTTAAAAATATTTTTGTTTTTAAATTGAATGAATCAATAAGTAAAATATAATAACTAGTCTGATACATTAAAGTCCAGTGTACAAGCAGGGAAATTGCCATAGGAAGACCATGAGGTAGTGTTGGGACAGGAAACTCAAGTATTAAGGCAGTATTGCAGCAAGCAAAGTGAGTTGGATTTGCATTTCAAAACTCTAAAGTTCCTTTCTCCTTCTTCCAAAAGGGAGAGTTTGGCCCCAAGGCTATTTAGAGGAGCGGAGAAGGAAAAGCTGAAGCCTTTGCCTTTTTTTTTCCACCTCTAATTAACCAGAGCACAAAATAAAGCTTAGACTTCAGAACTGTGAAAGGCTAGAGACCCCCAAGGGTGGTGGGACAGGTCCCAGGAGAGCAGAGTTCCTGGGCTCAAGCAGACAGAGAATGGAACCCTGGCTCCTCACAGAACTCTGAGAGGGAGCAGACCGTGGGGCTGCTCCATCCTAAAAAGATTTTCGCAAATATTTACTCTCAATATTTACTCATTCTTCTAAGACACACAAGTTGGCCTGTGGGTCCAGCGTTCAGACCCTGTGTCCAGAGTGAGCATCAGATGATCTTCATCAACCCATGTGCCCAATTGCACCCACCTACTCAGTTTACCTGCCTTGACAGGTGGTTCTTACTATTACAGATACTTTGTCATTTCCCAATTTCTGCTTGACATTTCAACTAGCATTCTTGCTTCCCATGATCTTACACAGTTCTAAAAGGTAAACGTAGTGAATTTATTATTCAACCAATACAAATAGCTTCTAACTTTATGGTTTGCCCACACAGTAATCATTAATCACAGTTAATCTTTCCACAATCCCATTGAGCCAGAATCAGCATCTTTACAAACTGAGTAGAAAAGGGGAAGGGCTCTGATGAGTTAAGGATTATTCCCTAAATCCTTCTTTACCAAACAAGGGCAGAAACACAGGCAGCAACTGCACCTCCGTAGGACGGAGGAGGAAGTCAGGGACTGTGCCAGCAGATAGCAAACCCACAGCTGCGATGCAGTGGCATCAGAGGGACCTACCTCGTGGGAGGAAATAATGACCAGTCATGGGAACTGTGGTTCTAGGGAGGGAGGACGAAGGAAAGAGACCCAGGAACAAGCTAGGATCCAAGACATTAAACAAGTACTGGGACGAGAACCCCACCAAAAGTAAGGGTTTCCTCTATTCTTCCCTTTGTCAGTCTTCTGCTCTTTTTCTTCAGCTCACTGGCCCTCTGGTGCATAAGAAATGGCTGCTCGACCTCACCAAAAAGCAAGGTATTTGTCCTAACTCTGATGTTTTGTGTCCCAAGTGAGCTCTTTTTAAAAGCTTCCTGTAACTTGGGGCAGTGTGAATGGCACTATTGTCCACAGTCCCTGGTGGGGTTGGAGAAAATGGTTCTCCTCTTCTACACCTCAAAAATAGCAGCAAACCTCAGAGAACAGGGCAAATTCCCTTCTTGATTTAATTCAAAAGTAGAAATTCCAGAGTAATAATCAAATTGAAGACCTCTATCCTATTCATTAGGATATCCAGGAAGATTATGCAGCTTTTGCAAAACTATAAGATAAAATAAGGCCAATGACTCTCTCTTATCTGTTGATGCATGCATTGGGCTGACACAAAGGAGACACCCAACAAACACTGGCTAAATGAATATTTTCCTTTATTAACTGTTATCAGAGTTATTTGCAAGTTTCATGTTAGAAAAATTCTTTAAAGTAAATTAAAACCTGCAATTTAAACCCATCTCTAATTCATCTTTGCTGGAGATGGTGAACACATCTTATGCCTCCACAATAATTCTTTTTGTACACCCCCTCTCCTCTCCTATTGTTATGTAAGTGAGCCCAAGCCTTCAAGCCCTTCTTACTAGTCCAGAACCTCCAGCTCTTGGTTCAGAATCCCCAGGCTCAGTCCCACATTCTCCCATTTCACCCTCATTTCACACTCCTCTCCCTGTAGCCTTTGGTCTAGCAAATAAGTCACTGCAGTAAAGTGTTCTTTCCAACCTCCTGGCTTAAAATTTAATTATTAACAAGGTAATAATAAAGTAGCAACAGACATTTTCTTCATTGTTCCAAAAGAAAGACACAAGTAATTTATGTGACTTGGAGTTCACATAAATAACTTACTTGGTTATGAATAAACTTACTTATTTTTTACCAATAAAATCTAAAAATAAAATCTGCCAGGAATAACAACAAACAGAGTTAATTAATTTTGTGATTTATTCCATTTCAATGGGTCTGTCAAGATCATTTTTTTAACTCACTAATAGAATTATATGCACAGCCCAAAACATAGCACATGGTAATAATTTCCACCATTTCATTGTCATTATGATTATCATCATCAAAATTATTAGATCGGTCATTTTCCTTTTCCTTTCTGCACAGGAAAACATTCCCTGAATGTGGAAAATAATTCTACATTTACTGAAATTATTTTCTATCCCAATAGCTTATATACCTAATGCCTCTGTCACTTCTTGGTATGGTTTTGTAAGGAGTAGAGAAACATGGCAAGGGATATTGGGTATAAAGTGGCTGGTACTTCTTTCCCAGGAATGGGCTAAAGCCTAGGGATCTGAGTGGACTGGGTTCTGCTCCAATCAGTGTAGGGGAAACGCGTTCTATCCTACCCTGTTCTATCCCGCTCTTTGGAAGGCCTTAGAACCACAAGGCAGAATCATGAGGTTCGTTATATTCTTCACTGGCTACCTTGTGGCAGTAAGAGGACCCTACCATGGAGTAATTATTACTATGCCAATTTTAGAGAAAGCCACCCTTTTACTCTTTTGATATTGTTCTTGCATTAACTATGAGCAGTATGAGACTATAAGAGCATATAAGAATACTGAAACATTTTTGCTCAATTTAAACTGAGAACAGTCACTTTTATAATTGGAGCTTGGGTTTTAGAGACAGACATTCCTCCCTCGCAATCCTGTCACACTAACTTTGTGCAACTGACCTAAACTTTCTGTAGGTCTGCTTCCTCTTGCATAAACTGACACCATCAGCACCTATGTGACTGAGGTCATTAATTTTAGGAAGTAGTGAAATACTGTCTTAAAATAGTAACCCATGTGCTTTTCTTTAGGCATAATCTTATCGCTAATTTTCTCAACAAAAATTAGGATTGTTCTATGATGAAGGCAAAGACAGAAGAAACAACAAATGTTCTGATTTTTTTTTTTTTTACAATTCACAAATAGACTCTCAAAGCCCAGAGTAGCAAGATACAGATAGAGTGTTATGGGCTGAGTTATGTTGCCCCCAAATTCCTGTGTTGAAGTCCTAACCCCCCAGTACCTCAGAATATGACTGTGTTTGGAGAAATGATCTTTAAAGAGGTAATTAAGATTAAATGAGGTCATTAGGGTGGGCCTTAATCCATTATGACTGGGGTCCTTATAAGAAAAGGAGTTTAGGACATGGACAAGCACAGAGGAAAGACTACATGAAGAAGACAGCCACCTCCAAGCCAAGGAGAGAGACTTCAGAAGGAATCAACCTTGCTGACACCTTGACCTCAGACTTCTAGCTTCCAGATTTATGAGACAATACATTTCTATTATTTAAGCAACCCAGTCCATGATACTTGTTAATAGCAGCCCTAGCAAATGAATGCATCAGGTTTTTGCCATAAAAATAGATCAAGAATGGAGAAAGCTCCAGATGCCTCTGGCCCCATAAAAGGCTGGCTCAGGATTGTTCATTCAGGCAGAAGCTGGAAGTATGAAAGAATGGAGTTTTGGAGAAGGAACCTAGAACGAGGAGACTAGATCTAGGGGAGCCACATGGAAGGCAGTCCCTCTACAGAGATGTTCAACAAAGGTTAACCCATCTCTTCTCCATCATGCCCACCATCACATATACTCATTACAATGTCAGTCATGGAAACCCACTGCAGATCTGACTTACATATCCCCTTTTACATAAAGGTTTTTAAGTAAAAGTTCCAAATAGCTATTAGTCTAGAAGAGGAAGAAATGGGCACTGTCCAGGCAGATGAATTGTTTAATTAAGAAGGTCCTGGGAGAAAGTGGAAATGTCATTTAAAGACTGAAAAGGAGTAATTCCTAAGGAAAGGCAAGTTTGTTAGAGCAGATACTGCTAGATAGGCAAATAGAAGAAAGCTCTGGAGATTAATCTACCATTCAAATGTAGAAGATTTAATGGCCTTCCTGAAAAAATTCCTGAGAATTTTTGCCCATTTGAGATGTAAAATCTTGACATTTTGAGGCCACTTAATTAACAATTTTGGTGTGAAAATAGTTGAATTTTGCATGAGAATCTTAAAACTGTCTGTAAATCAAAAGTCATTTGATTGGTTTAGAGATGGAAAAACAATACGTAATTCTTCACTCCCAATCAGTCATGCCAAATATGTTATTTTTTTCAAGTGTTTTTTTATGGTATTATATTTAAAACCATTCAGACTAAAGTTACTATTTTACTAATTTTTTTAGATATTTTTTATACTGCTTAGAACTAGTACTACAAATTTTCACACTCCAAAGTATTTGACAGTCTTCAGTTTTGTCATTTGATGGAAAACAGGGAAAATTGAGGAAAGAAGAAATTTTCAATAGCATAGTAAAAAATTTTTTTAAAATTTTGCTTCTATCATATTCCATTCATTCACTATTTTTCACTTAACTTAGAATGTTTTTATCGATCACTTACTGTATGCTGGGCATCTGGACCATTAGAGAGAAAAAGACAAGCATTTTCCCTGCTTTCCTGCTGCTTACAGGCTCCCAGGGAGGCAGGCATTAAACAAAGAATTACATGAATAATTATTTAAGAAAACTAATACTGGGTCTAGGTGCAAACATGACTCAATTTCAGAAAAAATTTCAGGTGGAGGAGGAAAAAAAAAAAAATCTCCAAACAAGTTAAATATCACTTTTGAAATACAAAGGTGATCCATGTCCATTACCAGCCCTCCTCAGTTGAAGTTTCTTTCTTTCTTTTTTTTTTTTTTTTTTGAGACAAAGAGAACATGAGCGGGGTGAGGGGCAAAGGGAGAGGGAGAGGGAGAGAATCTTAAGCAGGCTGCTTGCTCAGCGCAGAGCCCAACAAGGGGCTCAATCTCAGGACCCTGAGATCATGACCTGAGCCGAAACCAAGAGTTGGACACTGAACCGACTGAGCCACCCAGGCGCCCTGAAGTTTCTTTTTACACCATCTTCATGAAGTTCTGAAAACCAAGTCGGCCTTTTATTAAACAAGCATTGCTTGCCTCTGTTTATTTTTACCTTTGATATAGTTCTTTCTTTTTTAAAAGATTTTATTTATTTAAGAGAGAGAGCGAGAGAGCGTAAGCAGGGGGAGCGGCAGAGGAAAAGGGAGAAGCAGGCTCCCCATTGAGCAGGGAGTCCAACACAGGACTCGATCTGAGGACCCTGAGATCATGACCTGAGCCGAAGGCAGACACTTAACTAATTGAGCCACCCAAGCACCAAGTACCCCTACCTTTGATACAGTTCTGAGCATAGATCCTGATCTTTCACATTTTGCTGGAAAATAGAGGAGATAAAATCGTGGCAAAGTGGGGGAATTCAAAAACATGCTGCCACTTTGCAGGAAAGATCAAAGTGACAAGGTCCCAGTTTACAGTCTTGAAGTAAGCGTCTAGGCGAGATTTTCTCTTCTTTCATTTTCTTCAGATAACAAAAATTGCTGAAGTGAGATTGCTGAGTTGTATGGTATTTCTATTTTTTAAAATCTTTAGAGGAAGCTCCATCTCGTTTTCCATGGTTGCGCCAATCTACATTCCCACCAGTAGTTCATGAAAGTCTGCTTTTCTCACAAACTTCCACTTTTAAAGTAAGTCATGAGGATGTAAGGCACAGCACAGGGAATATAGTCAATAATATTGTAATAACTTTGTACGGTGACAAACGGCACCTTTTCTATCAGTCAGGATTCTTAGTTACTGGTAATAGAAGCTGACTCTGAGTGCAAAATCACAGCAGGAGGGAGTTCGTTTTTTTAAGGATGTAGGGTAGTTCACGGAATTCCTAGCTCCAGATAATGTTCCAGGAAAAACATCCAACATCATATTGCAGAACCGGTCCAATGAGGACATTACTGCTGCCGCAGCCAAGCAGTAAATTTGCTGCTCTTGACCTTGATGTTACTGCAAACACTTCCATCCCTGACACCGTTGCCTTTCCCACCTTTTTGGTTACTGGTTCCAGAGTTCAAGTGGGGCATGAGTGCAGAGCCTGGGGTACATGCCTATTCGACTATCCCGGCACCATTACCAAACTGTCTTAATTACCATAAGTTTCTGAAGAAACTCTTTACCATTTATTCAAGTCTTAATAATTGGATCTTTCTCTAGTCTTTCCACTTTTCTGTGACCTGAGATTTAGGTGTATCTGTTACCAAATAGATTTCTTTCTTTCTTTCTTTTTTTTAAATAAAGCCTGCCAATTTTTATCTCTTAAATGGAAAGTTAGTCCATTTATATGTATTATAATGACTGACATATGTAGACTTGTTCCTATAATATTGAGTTTACATGTGAACTATTTGTTTTCGTCTCTGTCCTTTCTTGAACTCTTTTCAATGAATGAGATTTTTATATTCCTTTTCTTCCTTCCCTGCTTGGAAGCTATGCACTATGTTTCTATTTTTTTTAGCATTCCCCTACAATTTAATATGCATACTTATTTTAACAAAATATAGGCTCTAAGCATCCTTGAATTATTTTCATATTGTTCCTAACTTCAATACTATTTTTTGATCTAAGAAATTAAACATTATTGTTATTGTTTTATACTTTCAATATTCTTTTAGAATTACCCAGTGGTTTACCAATTTCTTTGCTCTCCATTCCTTATGTTAGAATGTTAGGAACATTTTTCTTTTGCCCAAACTACTTTCTTTAGTGAGGGTCTACTAGAGGCAAATTCTGACAATTTTAGTTTACCTAAAACTATCCTTATGTTGCTTTCATTCTTGAAAGATAGTTTCAGTGGGTTCTAATTTGACAATTATTTTGACTCTGCATACCTGGCTATTAAAAATTTAGATGCCAGTTGAATTACATTTTTAATTTTCTTTGGTTTCTCCTGCTTTTAAAAATTCTCCCTCCCTGTCCCCTTTCTGTCCACCCCCCCTCCAATTACAATTGTATGTAATGTCTAGTTTTGCACTCCTTTTAATTTACCATGGTTGGGGATTTAATGAGCTTCCTGAATATAAGGATTGGTACCTCTGATCAATTCCGGAAAATTCTCAGCCATTAACTTGTAATATTCTACTCTTCACCATTGTCTTCCTATTATCAATTTCTGAACCCACAATTAGATTATATCACACTTTTTATTTTTTAAAATCCTATATTTTTTTCATTTTCCTGAATCCCAGGGAGATTTTTCCCTCATATTTATCTTCTACTCCACTAATTTTCTCTTATGTTGTGTCAAATCTACTATTGAATTCATTTATGCATCTTTAAATTTTAATGATTTTGTTTTTCTCTTCTTAGTGTTCTGGTTTTTTTCTTTTTCTACCTACAAAGAATATTTTAGAAGTCTCTTGTTCTCCTTTTATACTTTCAACTCCCTCTTGAACATTCTGTGTTGATATTTAAAGTCTCTTTGGGTTGGTTTGTTTTTCTGCTGGTTCTAACTTATAGTACTGTATGTCCTGGTGTGTTTTGTGATGTTTGTATACCGTGTCACTTAATCTTGACCTGTGGGAATTTTGAGGCCTAAAACAAAGATTCTCCTGAGGCAATTGTGTTTGCTTCTGCCAGGCACTTTCTGGAGCCTTACGATCCCAGGACCATTTTCACTGAAATCTCAAGTTAAAGTCTTTTGTTTCATTGTTTGCTGCACATATAGGGTGAATCTAGATCCCCTATCTGTATGAGGGTTGGATTATAGCTATAGATTTTCAAGGGATTCTTTTTTTCCCATGAGTTGACTGAGATATTTAGATACGCAAGACCCTTTACGTTCCCTTCTGAGGAATACATTTATTTCTAGTTTATGCTTACACTAAGGGTGTGTAAACATTTGTGAGCCTAGATGTAGAAGGGCCTAGATTTATAAGATTGAAAAGCCTCTCACCTGGAGTGGAAAATTCTCAGCAACTGTCTTTTTAAATATTTTTCTTTCTTATTATTTTCCTAATATCAGGCTTTAGAATCTCAAGTTTAGAACTAGGCTTTGTGAGTATATTCTGCATCTTGTGTGACCAACGAATTGTTAGCACAAAGTCACCAGGGTTTGTGTGCTCTCAAGAGAAGAGTGGCTTAAAAAAAAAAAAAAAAAGAGAGAAGAGTGGCTTAAATGTATACCTCACAGGTTTCTGGCATTCACCGACGTTCTGGCTTCTAAGGATTTCTGACTGCCTCACCAGTAAACACCTTACAACTCAGCAACACACATGAAATATTTCAACACTCATGTCTAATTGTTTTCAGTGAGATGCTTGTTCAGGTAATACTGCTAGAGAAAAAAAACCTCTTTTTTCCCCCCATTTGTTCTTTTTCTTTTTTTAAATAATAAGATTTTTTTAATAATATGATTTTTAAGATATCTTCAGCAGCCTATATGCTAATTTTTATGTCTTAATATGAAATCTTAGGTAAAATGATCAGACTTTTATCCATCTGCCTTATCCTCACTCTCTTCCAGTGCTATTGAATCGGGGAAGGAGGTTCTCATTTCTTTGTTACTTAAATGTTAGGGTCATAATGAACTATTTCCAAAGGCTTATGGATAATTAATTATGGACCAGATTAAATATAAGTCTACATACCTGATACTAACAAATGCCGGAGTGCCCTGCCCCTTCAGCTCTGGGGTCAATTGAGTTTTGGAAGATTTTGTCTTTTAATGCCTCTTGGGTGAAGGCAAAAGTGGAGAGTCACATGATTTTAGAGCTGAAATAGATTATGTATTTCAAAGACGCATGTTCTCTCTTTCTTTGCCCATGGCAGATCTTCCTTATCAAAGTATTAATATGTGGCATGTGGAAGTAAAAAATATAGGAGAAAGCATGTCTCCACTTTCCTTTTAATTTATATTCAGGGAAAAATAAAAGAAAAATTCACCGAAAAGATCCATCTATCCATGAGAAATACTCTGTGTGACCTAATGCAAACACCACAGATTCTGAGCAGGCTGCGAGGTTTTCAGAACTAGACAGAACAATTCAGGATAGATTTCGTCCTACCTTGGGGTCTACATTTATGGTGAAAACATGAGATATTTCACAAAAATGATGGGGGAGAGGAATCACATTCCAAGAAGGTAAACTGGGATAGAAGGAGAATGGGCCAGGGAGGTGACTGGATAATCACAGATGGATGATCAATACTTGAGCTGCACTCTTGAGACAAGAACCAGAATCTGTTCTGAAATGGAGCAGGAGTGTGCTGTTCTCTGTTCACATTTGCTAGACATCAGTCCAGTTGGCAGCTCTGCTCTTTCCAGGCATTCCTAAGGTAAAGTGAGAGAAGAGTAGTGGTAGGAGGACTCTACTCCCACTTGCTCTTGGGAATACCCATAGTATCCAACAGGAGACAAAGGCAGTGAGCCCTGTCACCAGCTCTGCCGGTGACTGTGTCATGGCAGGTCACTCCATCTTCTGAGGTCTGGCTCATTCACTTTGCCCAAGTCTTTCTGGTTATATGATTCTACCGTGGTGTTTCTTAACCAGGGCTGCTCATCAGAATTAGTTGGGACAGCTTTTGAAACATACCTATGCCTGGAACTACCTCTGGAAATTCTAATGAAATAGTTCTGGCAAACAGCCTGGACAGAACTGGATGAAGCAATGATCCAGCAGAACAGTGGCCATGGGTGCCAATCAGTACAAAATACTGAAATGCCCCTGGATGTGCAAAAACATTAGGAAATTGCATACATTAGAACGTCTCTCCACGACAATATTCTTTACGATTGAAATGTTGATAAATTGCTTGAAGGTCAACAAATGTTAACTTAAAAAGAGGTGTGTTTACCCAACAACTTCCCTTTGCTGAGAGCATGGTCTGCCAGTTAAAAGACAAAACTGATGCCCCCTTCTCTAATCTTTCCCACAGGGCATGTCTCCTCTAAATAGTGATCCCTGTTAGTCAGTTGGTCTACATGTGTCTTTTGACTGTGATGCCCACCATACCAACCCAGGTGAGAGACGCTGTTCTAGAAATAAAGCATACAAAAATGATTTTGTAAACGAAATAGTTCTATGTTATGTTTATCATTATCATCATCATTATGGAAAGGCAGTATGACACATAATAAACAATCAGCATTAGTGTCATTAATATTAAAATACTATGGAGCATATTTTTCTCTTTGGTATTAGGAAGCTCTATAACCAACTACCTGCTTCAAATTCTGGCTCTACTACTTTTTATCACTGTGAACTTGGACAAATTAATTCATTTCTTTGTGCCTTGATTTCCCCATCTACAAAATGAAGAGAATAATATTGCATATTTAAGGTTATTAAGAAAATGAACTATGTTAATATATGTAAAGTATTTATAACAGTGCCTAGAATACACAATGAAAGTTTGTTTTTGCTATCATTTTCATCATCATTATTATCATGATTAGTATTGATATGAATCATGGATATGTTGGATCTGGAATTCCAAACTGGTGTGACCAACATTAGGACTAACAGATTTTTTAAAGAATTTAAAAAGGAACCAGAAGAAGCAATTGAGACAAAGCTGACTCAAGTAATTTTTTTCCAGATCCTGTCAGATACAGACTTAGGAGATGGAAACTTTATCAAGTAAAACCAATAGCACAGGACACAGGCCTAGATTTATGGCCAGTGTCAGAACCAAAATATCTGATCTCTGAAATCCAAAGCCAGTAAAAAGAAAGGTCAAAAAGTGGAGGCAGGCCAGACACAGGGAATCAAAATGAAAGAGCCATTTTAACAACCAAGTATTAAACAAGAGGAGGTTTCCTGGCTTCTCTCACTAGATAGGAACAAGTTAGGGACCTGACCTGCTATACTGCTGGTCCTCAGAGCAAAGCAATGGTTGTTGCTCAGAGTAAGGGGGCCCAAATGCATTTGACAGCACAGAATTGCAAATAAGTTTCCTCCCAGAATTGTTATGAAAATATAATGGGATTGTGTGTAATCTCATAGTGTAAATTGTTACAACTATCATTTGGATAAAACTAAGGAATGACACTGAGATGCCCGGTTTTCTTCTTGGTTTATTCCAAGGAGGAAAGAAGGTCATTGCTGTTTTACATGAGACTTAAATTTATTACTCAGGTATCTCAATTTTTAATTTTTGTAAATAATTTTTTAAGTAATAGCCTCATCAGTTTCTTGATTTCTATTTATTTCATTGGTTATTATTCATCTCCTTCTTTGGTATGAAGCACATTTTATTAATTCCTGGCCTTGGGAACTAAGTTATCCATATAACAGATGTAAAAGTAAGCTTAATTAGAGCCTGCATTTTAGCAAGTTCATCAAGTGATATGTATGATATGTGTATGTGTTAAAGTTTGAGAAGGTTTTTATCATAGAGGAGAGGACTTTTGACACAAGCCAGCCTTATAGGTTCTTCTCTATATCTGTATGTTAGAGAGAGGGACTTCCTTTCCCTTGTAGGCCTTCCTTTCCTATAGTCCATAAGGATTTAAGTTTGGGATTGTGAGGGCTGCCTTCCCCACCACATAGAGTAAACCAGCCAGAAAGTATACCCAGGCCAAATAACAAAGGATGGTTATGAGATATAGCAAGATAGAACCCGTACAACATTACTTGAGTTCCTGCCATGCCTGAAATCAGAACTCTTGAAGTTCCCAGTTAAATGAGTCAATAAATTATCCCTTCTTTGCTTAAACTATTTTGAGTTGAGTGTCATTTGAAACAAAGCGTTCTGAAATACCTAATAGAGCAGTATCAACCATCAAATACCAAATCTCAAAAAAGTACATAAATTTATCATTCTGGAGCATCATGCAAGAGACAGATCTAATTTAATTTCCAGTCTATTTCTGAGCCAGAAGCTTTGTAAAGGAAGTAGTCAATGGGCAAAGGGATAAATACTATATCTCATTGTCAGGAGGAACACTTGTCTCCTTTCATCCCATGCTGGTTTCCCCTTCTGTTCTTTTCCCAGCATCTCCCAAGCTCAAGATTTTCAATTAGTTAATAAACTGTCTCCAGCTGTTTCTCTTGTTGTGCAAATTTCAGAAGAAAAATTAATTAGCATGCACCTGAATGTATTTAGACAAGATTTTCAAGTGGCTTTTTACTATAAAAATCTGAGCAGTCCTATAAAAATAAATTAACAAGCTTTGGGAATACAAGATTGGAAACAGACTTTCGCTTTCCCCTGGGTTAACAATATTGAATGGGCAAAATGATCAGAGTGATGGATACTTGCTAAAGAGGAAAAGTTTCTTTTAGGAATCAGGCATATTGTTCTATAGTTTTTATTCTCTGGAAAGACCAAGAATAGTAATGCCTTTTTGCTACATAAACATGCAGAGCAGAAGAAAATGATTGCTTTTAATCCTCTTAAAAGAGCAATTACATTTCAGTGGGTTCTACCCTGTTTTGTCTCTAGTTCTTTATCCACTCATGTCGGCAATATCAGGGATGATATGTTTGCTCTTACGGTCTCATCAAAAATGTCAAACTTCTAAGGCAAAGTGTAGGATTCAACATTTAATGTTTATGAGTCCTCAGAAAACTTCTTTCTTTATTTGACCTATAAATATGTCTTATGATAAATAAGATATAGCAATTATTTGAAATCCAAAGTAAAAACACACTTTCCTCCAAACAAAACGAAATGGAAATGTTGCATTAAACAAGACCTATTTCTCCATATCTGTGCCTTTGCCGTTTCTTTTTTTTTTTTTAAAGATTTTATTTATTTATTTGAGAGAGAGACTGAGAGAGAGAGAGCATGAGAGGGCGGAGGGTCGGGAGGGTCAGAGGGAGAAGCAGACTCCCTGCCAAGCAGGGAGCCCCATGCGGGACTCGATCCCAGGACTCCAGGATCATGACCTGAGCCGAAGGCAGTTGCTTAACCAACTGAGCCACCCAGGCGCCCAGCCTTTGCCGTTTCTTTAGCTTGCAATGCCCTCTCTCCTATTTCTAAAATATATAAAATAATTCTTTTTAAAGATTTTATTTATTTGAGAGAGTGAGAGAGCACAAGCACGGGAGAGTGGCAGGGGGAAAGGGAGAAGAAGACTCCCCGCTGAGCAGGGAGCCCGATAGGGGGCTTGATGGGGGAGCTTGATGGAGGATTCCATCCCAGGACCCTGGGATCATGACCTGAGCTGAAGGCAAATGCTTAACCGACTGAGCCACCCAGGCGCCCCTAAAATATATGAAATAATTCTTGCCTTAATACCTATACATCCTAAGTGCCTACCACTGATTAGAGTTTGCTACCCTTACTTAAATAATAATCCTTGTTGTTTACTTTTACATAGCGCCAAGCATTGTGATGATTGCTTTACCCGTGTTCATTCATGTCATTATCAGAAGAACCCTACGAGATAGATATTACCATCATCCTCATTTTACAGATGAGGAAACAGAACATACTAATTTGCCTAAGATCACACAGTGACGAAGCAGCAGAGCTATGGATTGAGCTGTGCTAGCTGACTGTCTAGCACAGTATTTTTTAAAAGAGACTGTTCCATCTTTAAGGGAAAAATTAGCAAATCTGTTACAGAATACACAGATTTACATAAACACACACACAACTTACTCTTCTCACAATTCAATTCAAATTCAGCTAAACTTAAAAGCCCCCTTCTCAGTGACCACTGTCAGTCTCCCTCCTACTTATCCTTAATTCTCCCTTGGAAATAGCCTATGAACTCCTATGTAATTCTGTACTTTTTCAAAGTACTCATCTGAAAAGTCCTTGGATTATAATTATATATATGATTTATTGACCCAATGAAATTGTAGGCTCTGGGAAAAGAATTTTAAAATTATTCTTACAAAGCATCTGATGTAGTGTTTTGCATGGAATACATGCTTAATCGTCACTTGTTAATTGAATTAATTAATACTATATACCAAAATTGTCTTTGCCTGAAGGATAGATTCCAAGTAGTTGTCTCGAATTTGGGGGAAAAAGATGAATATGATGCTTATGATGATGATGATAGAAATGTTAATGATAAGGATAAATAATAATGGTAGGTATACAGAAAAAGAATCTAATACTGGGTAGTTCTGTGGAAAGTAACTGTTTTCCAAAATAATGTTGATAATTAACTGAATTCTCTTATAAATATCCACTACCAATATCTATGTAGCCAACTCAATATTTTTCATTTACACTGTTAGAACAAATGTTGTTTCTTTCAATCTCTTATTAAGAAAATTTAAGGTAAGGTAGCCTGGGTGGCTCAGTCGTTAAGCGTCTGCCTTCGGCTCAGGTCATGATCCCAGGGTCCTGGGATCGAGTCCCACATCGGGCTCCCTGCTCTGCGGGAAGCCTGCTTCTCCCTCTCCCACTCCCCCTGCTTGTGTTCCTGCTCTCGCTATGTCTCTCTCTGTCAAATAAATAAATAAAATCTTTAAAAAAAGAAAATTTAAGGTAAGATAATGAGTTGACGACATTTAAAACTTTCTGAGCTCAGTGGAAAAACAAAGCTTTTGTGCATTAATCCTTATTGTGTATTTCTTTTTTTTTTTTTTTTAAAGATTTTTTATTTATTTATTTGAGAGAGAGAATGAGATAGAGATAGAGAGCATGAGACGGGGGAGGGTCAGAGGGAGAAGCAGACTCCCTGCCGAGCAGGGAGCCCGATGCGGGACTCGATCCCGGGACTCCAGGATCATGACCTGAGCTGAAGGCAGTCGCGCAACCAACTGAGCCACCCAGGCGCCCCTTATTGTGTATTTCTTATTGCATATTTAGAATAATAATAGCAAGAAGTAACGATGATGACAATTATCTAAAAAGCAATATTCATCTTTCTAATTTTCTAACAGCTTACTACTTAACCTCAGATAAATGCCTATGACATTTTCTGGCCCATGTCTCAGAGACTGCATAGAAACGTGGTCTCTCGTGTCCAGTCTTTGGGCTCAGATCTTGGCCCTCCTACCTGGGCGGCCCCAGGTCAATCGCTTTGCCCTCTGGGTCCTGTCCTGTAACACAGTAATGACAATTCCCATTTCACACAGCTGCGGTGAGGTTGGGATGACACGCTAAGCACTGAGCAGTAAATTGTAGATAGAAAGCACTGAGTATCGGATACTATTTTAAAGGTGTCTTATTGGCAATATTCATACCTCCCTCACATTATCCAGTTGTCAGGAAGAAAACATTTAAAACCTGATTGTACCACAGAATTTGCATGCATGAGTAAAGATGTTGCCTGTTCAGTAATGTTCTCAAAATGACCTCAGTCCTTCATTTCCCTGTGAGCATTTCTGAAAAGGAAATGGCAATGATAATTATTTACTTTTTGATGTAATTATTCTGTTCTGAATTCATATTTATGTATATTGCTATTTGCCTCATCAGGTCTTTCGTCAATATGACTATCATGTTTAATATCCTTCTGTTAGTATCCTGATGTAATGCATTTAAGACAGGCATGGCCATTTGTTCTGGTACTTCTAGGCAAGGAGATAATAAAATGAACCATAAAAGAAAATTCACATGGATTTTGAAAATCTGTGACAGTAAAACAATGTCTTTTTTAATTTCTGAAGGGCTGTATATTTTCAGTGTAATTCATTCCTCCCGAGACTTTTAATGTGGGACAATTTGCATATTAATAGTTCCGTCTCAAAGGATTAATTGGTTACTTCAAATAAATTTGGTGGATTTTCTAATGAATTGTCCTGAGTGATGGAAAACAGACACACACACACACACACACACACACACACAGAGTAATGAAAATGAGCTATAACCCACACAAAAAGTTTCTAAAAGAACTCTCACATGCTTAATGGAAATTATTTCATGGTTTTAAAAGAAATGAGCCTTATTTGGGAGCAGACTCCCCCAAGCAGTCACAGGATATCTACTGCTTCTTTGTGTCAACTCAGGGGCTGAGGGATGTCTCAAAGGCTAGCAGGGCTAGCTTTTTCTGAATTTCTCTGAATCAATCTGTTGGATGATTCAGGTCATGACCTTCGTTGTCATCTGGTCAAACACAGGTTTGTAATTTGGATTATAGCCAAATACAAAGCTATATTCCAAGACTATGTAAAAGATTTCTAATGTGGGTTCCTTCTCTGTAATTCCATGTGTCCTGGTAAATCAACATTTTCCTTCTTAAAACCCCTAATTTTTTTCTATGCGTTTCATGGAATGAATTACTGATAAAGCTTAAATTTATTTTCCCTTGACATTGAGAAAGTCCAGACTTCTCTACCCAGACTGCAACGGGATTTTACGAATGTCAAATCACCTTGTATTCATCAAGAAAATAAGCGTATATTTGAATTGAGACTCTTTGTAGTTTTGTTAATTAATGGGTAATACTCATTTTCTTCCTTCTTAATCAAGAAACCAAATGTAATCGCTTTTGCTGCAATTACCAACGTGCCATATTCCCAAGCTATTTGACAAATGATTCTATAAAGTACAAATTGATTTTGCCATCATAATGAGTAACATAAAAGCTTGATCAAAATAATTACCTCTATATTTCTGGCATTTTCATGATGCTTCCTTGGGAAAAAAAATAAAAACTAAAATTTTTCCTAGTTATGTCCTTCCCAAAAATGTGGAATCACTGAGTGAACAGATTTTTGCTCTAAAACACCTGCAAAAATAGTTATACTCATGGTCTTCTTCCAAAGAATTTTCATCCTGTGCAGCACTATTTAGCATTTAACACATCAAAGTCATGTCAAATTTTCCAATCTTCTAATCTTCCTTTTACCAGAGGTAGGTGGAATATTGAGTGGCAGCATTACAATTCTTTCCCAAACCAGAGATACTAAGATCTGCAAATGCCATACATGTGTAATAACTCTTCTTCACCCTTGTCTTTAATAACAAGCTAAAATTGCATCTGCACAGGCAAAGCTAAGTCTCAAAAAAAGAAAAAAAGTTTTTTAAAAGGCTGCATGTGTGACTCAAACAGCAAAGTCTTTAGAACCAGATAAACCAGCGTCCTTGGTCAGAAGTCATGGCTTAACTCTTTGAGCCTCTGACTCTTTACCTGTGAAATGAGTAATAATAATATAAAATAATATCTAGCTTCCAGAACTATTGTGAGGATTAACTGAGATAATCCACAAGAGAAGATGGGTACCTCATAGACATTCAATAAATAGAAGCTGTTTTTATTAAATTGTTTCATGGACAGAATTTATTAGTTTCACCAAAACCATTTAATTTGACTTGTATAGACAAAAACAGGAGCTCAAGTGATAAATAAAATAAAATAAAATAAATAATTGGAATAGAATAACCTCAATCTCAGCTGAACCAGAGCTCACACAAAACAGGAAAAAACTCAGAGGAAGGAAATAGAGTTGAGTTGATTACTCTCTGAATTGAATCCTACAGAGAGCCATTTGGATAATTATTTGTTTCATTCATACATCACAGAATCAGCAATTCAGCCATTCCACTTAGCCACTTTCTTTTCTTCCATCCCTTCCTACATTTTCCAACTTCATAGATAGGTTTTCATCAAAGCCAATCAACACCGTAGGAAACATTTTCTGATGCTATGTAAGTGATTTTGTTAGGATAGTTTGAAATCAGGACTGACTTTTGAATTATCCAGATTGCCTACTTACAGTGCCTTCCTAAGCCAATGCCAAAATAATTGCTCAAATGTTTAATTAGGAAAGAGCTATTTCCTAATTGATCACAAAACTCTTATGATGGAGAAAGCAGATGCTAATTTCAAATCCACCTGTATTAGTTATTTAGATGACATTTTATATTGAATTCATGCACTGTCAACCCTGGGACCTCAGGCTTACTTAGATTGCCTGACATTTGTCAGTGTCAAGGGCATAACTGGGCTGGAGGCAATGGGGAAAGATCTCCAGCACACTAAACACCGTTGGAATACTGGGCAGAGGAAGGTATCATCAATATGATTCCAGCTCTTTCTAATAAACTAAGAGAGTGTCATCCACCACAGCTGACCCAGCCATGACTAGCTCCATGTCTTGCTGCCAGTAATTTTAAGAAAAATTAATTAGCATGCACCTGAATTATTTAGACAAGATAGTGATCACATTTTAGATCTCCTCAAATTTCAAAGCTACTGTGGTGCTCTGGTTGCAATATAATCAAATCTCCCATATTCTGGGGCTTACAATTCCAACCTGGACAATTCCAAAAACCTTGGATTGCTTAAAAGATGGCACCATTTATGGTAGCCATAGAGGCCTCCCCGCAGTCATCCATGTTCTGCCAAAGAGAAGACTGTGATGCTCACTTCTTCAATTGTGCTAGTACCTGGAGTAATCAATTTTATATTTCTACAAAGGCTTCATAGTTAAATCTAATGGCTACATAATATTTCACAGAAGCTGAGGAACAGCCATTCTGCTAGAGTTGAACATTTAAACTCCTTCCTCTCTTCCCATATGATAAAAATGATGCAATCATGATGTCCTTTGTCACAATTTCCTTCTCAGGAAAAGGATTACTGTATCAAAGGGAATAACTTTTAGAGTTTTTGATGTGCAACACTAAAATTCTTTCCAAAAATGTTGAACCAGTTCATGCTATAAAAGGTGTGAATTTAAAGCATCAGTTTCACTTTGCATTTCACAACATTCAATTCTTTAAAATATTTTGCTAAATAAATATGCCAATTTATTATTTTTGATCTTTATTATTTTTATTATTCATAATATTTTTTCTTTCATTTATTAATCTTGTTACCTCAAGTGAATGTTGTTTTTGTATATTTTGCTTATTTATCTGCTGGAATCATAATGGTTCTCCTATCGCTTTATAAAATCTGCATATTTTAAAAGTATTAAATTATTTCTGTCGTATATGCTGAATATATTCTTCTCTAAGATGTGCTTTTACTTTTTTGTAGTTGTTTTTGTGCTTCAAAATCTAAACTTAAATTAACAAATATTCATTAAGAGCTTATTGTATATCAGGCATTTGACAAGATGTTAGGGCTACAAGATGTCATGGTTGCTGTTCTTGTATAGTTGCATTTAAGAATGCATTAGATAGTCAAATAGCAAAAACTGGAAATCAATGGCTTAAGCATATGGAGTATAAGTTTAAAATTATAAAAGTTAGTTAGTCCAGGCCTGGTACAGATGATAGCTCTTGAGCTTTTTTTGTCAAAGACCCAGACTCTTCTCTTTCTGTTCCATCAAGCTGAGTTCATGACTTTCCTACTCATGATTGCACAATTGCTATTGAATCTCCAGGCATCAAATCTACATTTCATGGGGGAGCCATAAAGGAGTTCTAGAAGTAGGAGGATAATTGTGAGCAAGAACTTCTCCAGAAGTACAGGTAAGCAAGACCTTCCCCACAAATCATCAGTTTATGACTCATTGACCAGACCTGTATCACATTGCCACTCCTAGCAACAAGAGAGCTTTTAAGTATTTTTGTATACTTCGGTGCAACGGTCATCCAAAGAATAGCAAGGGTTTCTTAATAAGGAAGAAATAGGACTGGATATTAAGTAGGTGTCAGCCTCAGAAAGGCTATCCACAAAAATAAATAAATAAATAAAATAATTAAAGTTGTAATGAGTGCAGTGAAAAAGGGTAGCAAATGCTGTTATAAAGACTAGTATGGACTGGGACTATATTAGACAAGATGCCCCAGAAGACCTCCTAAGGAGGTGACAAAGTTGATGGGAAGATGAGAAAGAATCAGTCTTGGAAGAATGAAGGGGGGTAATCGGAGGGGGAGATGAACCATGAGAGACTACAGGCTCTGAAAAACAAACTGGGGGTTCTGGGGGGGTGGGAGGATGTGTTGGCCTGGTGATGGGTATTAAAGAGAGCACGTTCTGCATGGAGCACTGGGTGTTATACGCAAACAATGAATCATGGAACACTACATCAAAAACTAATGATGTAATGTATGGTGATTAACGTAACATAATAAAAAAATTTTAAAAAATTAATGAAAAAGGACATAATAATGTCAAAAAAAAAAAAGAAAGAAAGAATCAGTCTTGCATACAATGATGAAAGGAAAAGTAATCCAGGCAGAGGGAAGGAAAAATGCAAAAAGGCTTTAAGGCAGAAAAGAACCTGGTTTATTCACAGAACTAAAGAAGACTAGTGGAGCTGTGAGTCTGAGGAAAAGGCCCAGGGAAAGAGCCGCAAGATGAAACCATAGAGCTGGTCAAAGTCTTCCTTATTCAGAGGCTTATTGACCATGGTAAAGTGCTTTGATTTTCAAGAGTAATGTGCAGACTTTGGTGCGATGTCTTACATAATCTGATTTACATATTAAGGAGATTACTCCAGCTGCTGTTTGGAAAAAGAATTGTAAATGACAAGAGTGGACATGAGACGCCAATTAGCATTCTGTGATGGTCCAAATGTGAAAGAATAATTTTCTGGATCAAGATAGCAGAATAGTGATAAAGAGAAATACGGTCACAGGAAAACATCAGAGGCAGAATTATCAAGATATACTGATACCTTGGCCATGAAAAAAAGAAAGAAGGGAAGAAATCAAGAATGGGTCTAAGATTTCTGGCTTGAACAACAATAGTAAGACAAATGGACTTAATATTTATTAAGAGGACAGAGAGCAGAGAGAAATCAAGAGTTTGGTATAAGATGTGTTAAAATCAAAGCTTCTATAAACCAATCACATGAAGAGATCAAGTAGGTAGTTTAAAATATGAGCCAGAAGCTCAAAGGAAAAATCTAGGCTAAACATAGATGTGAGAATCAGCAAAATATAGATAACATTTAAAGGCATGAGTATCAATAAGATCATATATGGAGAAAGTATGCAAAGATCGAAGAGGACCCAGACAAGGAACAGAAATATTTAGTGAGGGAAAAAAGGTGTCAGCAAAGTGAGCGAGGGGGTGCAGTTGGTAAAGTAGGAGGTAAACCAGGAGAGTGGTGTGTCTTGGAAGCCATAAGAGGAGCATTTCAGAAAAAAAGAGAGAGCTCTTCACGAAAGCTCTTAGGAGATAAAGTAAGAGCAGCATACAGATGAATCTATTAATTTTGTACTTTTTTCTACCAACTTAGTGATATTAACCTTATCATTCTATCATGATTAGATCACAAAGGCCTTGAGGGCAAAGATAATGTCTAATATTATTTCTGTTTCATCCATATGCTTATCAGAGGGTTAACTCAGTAAATTTTTAGAGTCAGAGAATCACAGCGATGATAGAAGTCTTAGAAGTTACCCAATCCAATCTCTTCAACAAATAGGGAAACGCAGACCAAGAGTAATTAAATAATTTGCCCATAGCCACCCTGCTAATTATTGGCTACTTACAAAAAGACCTGAAACTAAATCCATACCTGGTCAATTCCCAATCTAATTTATGTTTTACCACATTATGCAATAGATTTGTTTTCAAACATAGACGTGGAGGGAAGAGGAAATTTTTTCTTTCTTATAGGCAAACTCAGCTTCCTATGTTAAGCCAGTTTTAAGTCTAAATTAGAAGGAATATATAGAGAGAAATGAAATGTTGATAGTGAACATGTCTGTATTGAATCCATATAGATATAGCCACATGTCTTTCCATATTACAAGATGTGGATCACTCAATGACAATGATTGAGAGAAAAATAAACGGGAGGGAGAGAGAGAAATAGTGTCTTTGTTTCAATCAGAATGTCTAGTAAATTAAACTACTTCCTTACCTATTTGACCACTTCCTACTCAACCTAACCCAGTTCAAAACGATCTAAATCTGAAGACTCTGGGGAGAGAACTTACTATCTGCCCTGTATGTGGTCTCATATCTCCTTGCTACCAGTAGTCAGAGATGGAAGACATGGTTGACAAGATTAATTAATGACTGTTGTGAAACACATACCACACTAATAGTTTATGATATCAGCTCTTTATACAAAACAGCATATCATCGTATTTTGCTGAGATTTTAATTCACTGATCTAAAATGATAAGCTATTTGAAAGCAAATACAGTATTTCATATAATGTTAATTTTTATGGGCTCCTAACCTTCCATCATATAATCCAGTGCCATTTTCCCTCTAAACAGTAAATCAAATGGATACAATTTCTTCATTGTAAATATTGAATAAATCCTTAATGAATCACATAATAAATTCTTACATGGTTTCCTAGTGAAGTCTCTGCACAAAAAGTTAATGCCTTGGGGCACCTGGGTGGTTCAGTTGGTTAAGCGTCTGCCTTCAGCTCAGGTTATGATCTCAGGGTCCTGGGATGGAGCCCCTGCTCAGTGGGGACGCTGCTTTTCCCTCTCCCTCTGCCCCTCCCCCCTGCTTGTGCTCTCTCGCGTGCTCTCTCTCTCAAATAAATAAATAAAATTAAAAAAAAAAAAGAAGTTAATGCCTTGATCTGATTGTCTTTATATTCATGAGAAATTATTGAAAAATAGGTTCCATGATTATATAATAGTGTTATTTGGACTATAAAATGTACTATAAAATCTATATTGGTTCTAAAATTTTTTATTAGTTAGAAATTAAATAACTTAAAATACTAAAGCATGCCATTTTCTGCTGCTAGAGACACAAAGGGGCAGATGGTTCTGGAGTAATTATTGTGATCCCTTTAGTTAGACACACTTTAAAATTATGTAAACAGAACCAAGCAGAGCAATTTATCAAAGTGGAAATTAACAATATATAAATGCAGAACATCATGAAGATATTTCTAAGAAATTTGTGTCTTCATTCTAGTTAAATTTATTCTACTTCTATCTGTAAATACTTCTTAAACAAGCTTTCACTAGTTATTTCTTGAAAGACTGCCACTTTGAGAAAGACAGCTAACTCATAATTTTGATAGCTTTTCCAACTGATTTTTGTCATCCCCAGAGAGTTCAGGAACCTTTACAGAATTGTATGGCACCTGTCTTTTAGCCACAAAAGACAAACTTACCAGAACAATATCTCAAAGAAGAAACACAATATAGATAACAAAAGATAATAAAATTAAAAATATGAAGCAAAATTTGCCCAAGCAATACTAACATACATTGTCAATTCTAACCCTTAGTTAAAAAGAAATGTATTCATAGAGAGTAAACTCTTTTGTAAAATGCTTCTCTGTAGGAATAGTTATTACCATACTCCAGGATTCTAAGTAGAATTGTTGCTTTCTTCTTCACTGACTCCCTAAGTGGCTGAGCTGAAAATGTTTCCTTAAATGGCTCTAGACTCTAGAGTAGCTGTGCATAATGATTTGACTACTATCAACTCACCCTGGGAAGAATGATCTACATGACCTTCTTTGACCCTCTGGACTCCTGGTACTAGACATACCGTGTAACACAGGCTCTGGGACCTCCACTATATTGAGCTAGCTCCATCATTTGTAACAAAAGCTAAACATGCAGCAATAGGGGCTGGGCTGTGAAGAAGAGAGTAGCATCTGTGCTATCTTCTCTTTCATCTCATAAATCTTTAGTTCAACTACATAGAGAAAAGTGAACCATATTTGGTTGAATCTATTTTCTCCCAAATACATCCAAGGCACTCCAGGAATGAAGAACTAAATCCTTGAGCAGGTGCTGGAAAACCATGTCATGATCCTATATGCAAGGTGATTCCACAATATACTGTAATGAAATCCACAAAACCATAATATTAAGAGAAATGAGATACCTCTAAAATTTGGCTCAGGAATGCTCTAGGTTAATGGTCTTGATATTGACATAAATTGACATAAATCTCTGGACAATGACAGTGATGAAATTTTTTTTTTATCAATTGAGTTTCTCAAAATTTTCCCTCTTAGATGGAGGGTGTTTTAGTGGTTACAGGTACCTGCTGTAGAGTCAAATTGTCTGGGTTCAAATCTGGGCTCCAATGTGTTGACCCACAAAGAGGTAACTTTAGGCAAGTTCCCAATCTCTGGAAATCTTAATTTCTTCATCTGCAAAATGGGACTTACTTTGTAGCTCATTAGGAGAATTAAAGGAGAAAAGATAGGTAAAGTATTTGGTATAGTGCTTACTACATATCAGTCATTCCAAAAAGTTATTAGTAGAGACCAAGAAAGAGCCAGTAATTGCATGTTTGGGTCCATGAATAACTGAAGTTAGGAGCCTCTCTGTTTAGTTCCTCTCATTTGTTTGATTTTCTATAGAATGGAAACTCAAGAAGCAAAGTGACATGATGAATTGTTCAGTGTTCACCAGGGCAGAATAAGGATAGTATCAGTATATTTTGCATTCAGGTTAGATTTAGTTACTCTCAGAAGTTCATAAGAATAGACATCACAATACTTGCTGGCATCCAAACTTTCTGTTTGTCATACCATATTCATCCTTATGACCAGAAAATGTAATGTTTAAGGTTAAGTAACAAAAATAGATATCTGGTTTCAAAGGTTTTTTTATAAAACCTTTTTTTTTTAAGATTTTATTTATTTATTTAGAGAGAGAGAGAGCATGTGAGCAGGGGGAGGGGCCAAGGAAGAGGGAGAGAGAGAATCTCAAGCAGACTTCATGCTGAGCACAGAGCCCACCTGGGTCTGGACCCAGGACCTTGAGGCCATGACCTGAGCCAGAATCAGGAGTCAGATGCCTAAACGACTGAGCCACCCAGGTGCCCCTATAAAACCTTTTAATAACCCAAGATCTGCATTTACTTTCCATGGTTACAAAGGTAGATATCCAAAAAGCACAGACTAAAGCTCTTCATAAAAAACAAAACTGAAACATAACAGCAAATGGTATAGATAATAATAGGAGTAATTTAAATGTGACTTATAGTATATACAGATTCCTTACAAATTCATGGTTTATAAATAAAATTATTTTAAAATGTTGTAAGCAGATAGAGAATTAGAAGAAAGTTCAGAAAAAGTGAAAATAGTTTGATTTGTAGAAAAGAATATTGAAGCTAAATAAAATGATTTAAAAATTTTTTCACTGTTGGGGGACCTGGGTGGCTCAGTTGGTTAAGCATCTGACTCTTGGTTTCAGCTCAGGTTATGATTTGGGGGCCCTGGGATGGAGCCCTGAGTCGGGCTCTGCACTCAACATGAAGTCTGCTTGTCCCTCTCCTTCTGCTCCTCCCCCGCTCTTGCTCTTTCTGTCTTTAAAATAATAAATAAATAAATAAAATATTTTTAAAAAGTTTTTTTCACTGTTATGCTACTGTTTAAATGGTATTTTAAACTGGACAGATGACCATATCTACTAAAAATGCTTTTAAAAAACTAGCTATTTGACTGTGGAAAGTTGCTAATTGTTTTTTGTCATACAAGCAAAAAATAGGTAGCTAATACAAAATGCCATTTGTAATAAATTTCCAAAAGCTGAAATGCCTATTACTAGGAATCCATAATAGTAGAAAAATGTTTGCTTATTAAATATTGTGAAGGTTCAATATAAAAGTAATCATAAAAGTAATATAAAACTAAGCCAATTAGAATGTTTATTTTTTTTAAAGTTGGGTTTACCAACACACCCATACACACACACACACCACACACTTAAGATAATCAGTTTTTTGTAATATTAAGTTATCTAAGCCTTTGATCTAGAAAATTATATCTATTAGATAGGTCTCTAATCTGGACACTAAAAATTTAGTCTAGAGACTAAAAAGTCTCATCGAGAAATTATTTTTTATGTAATGTTTTTATTGAGAAAAGTTTTTCAACAAAGGTTAGATTTTCATAAATGCATGTAAAATGTGTTTGAGAAATTATTTACCTCACTATTACAATTTACTGAGCTTTTTAATGTGTTTATACTTATTTATAAGAAGAAAATAAAAGCATATTTGGCATTACAATTACCATTAAATACAACCTTTAGCCTTAACAAAGACATGTATGAAAAGATGTTCAAATGAAGATTCGAATTAACATGGGCCCCCCAACAATTTAAATGCATTAGCCTCATTGTCAATAACGCTATTTTAAGAATACGTAGAGCTCTTTTATGTCAGAAAGTCGCTCAACATCTTAACCCTGCAATGAACTTCTTCACACATAAGCAGAACTATCACAAGAAGAGGAGTAGGAAAATGGTTGGCCACAGAGGAACTGGGCTGGCGACCCTGTCTTCTGCTTGGTAAGATGTGGGTTGCTGAACATTGTCTAACAGGTGCCTGGAGTCTGTTGTGCGATTCTCAGAATGGTTACATTTGCACAGATTTTTGACTACATGATGTACTCAGTGGGGAAAATTATAGTGAAATCAAGAAAGAAAAATTATTCTCAGTCCATTACCTGATTATTTTAGGTGAAAGGGTTTCAAACCTAGATTACTCAGAAGAACATTCTTAAATCTCCCCTTTACTTTGTATATTCAGTCACTGTAAGATCCCAGGCTCTTTATCACGACTTTCTATGAAAAAAAACACTTCTCAGCAAGGTGCTTTGAATATTGGTATGTAAACTGTTCTCTAAGTCGGTAGATATTTAGTACCTACTTTCATCTAATAAGGGGTACAGCATATCAGCTGGGTCAACCAGAAGTTGAATAGGCAATATTTCAAAGGAAAAGCAATTAGGACATTACAGTATTTTGTTGTTTGACTATTTCACATACATGGTGCACCAAAATGAAGAATAGCTAAAAGAAAGTCTCTAACTGAAAAATTTTATCGAGGGCAACACTAAACTGTGCTTTGCTTGTTGTTCTTGTTGAAAGCATTCCTTAATGTTGATCTGTTTATTCTTTTAGAATGTTGTCGGGGGAGAAACTCAAGCTGATAAATCATGTTTTTCTTTGAATTTGTTTTTTTGAGTCCCACAGTTCAGTATTTACATAAATGGGTGCCCTGCTGCTGTGAAATCGCTCATCTATGTTTGTCTAGAAATTGTTTGCTATAAAGCTAAACCCATATGTTTTGCAAGGCTTTTTCTCCCTCTTAAAAATAAACCTGAATTTCTCCTTTCCACTAACATTGATGAGTATTCTAGAACCGTCTTCTGTATAAAGTCTCCACACAACGGAAGATTAGAAAATTCATAATAATAGCTAACCTATCATGCCTTCACAGTTAGTTTATTATCAGGTTCTAAGCCCTCAGTAACTTGGCTACAAGAAAAAAAAATACAGTTACCATAATCAGAGTTTACACCATAAAACTGTAGCTAGTCAGTGTCACAAATGTTTAAATTTTATTTTTCCTAGTTTTGGGAAATAGGAGGCAGGCACTTTATAAAAAAAAAATTCTTTTAAAGTCATAATCATAAGGTTGTGAGGTTGACCCCAAACTATTGATTTTGTGAAAAGTCATAGTATATAGTCTTTCTAGTCTTGCGAAAAGAAAGAAAAAAAATATTGACCTGTAAAAGTATAGTACATTTTAGGAGCTTTTTCAGGATGCCACTAATACCATCTCCCAAATGTAATCTCAAGGGAGTTAACCTTCCAATAATAAGAAAGAAGTTTAGATTTTGCCAGTGGGGAAAATTTGGAGATCAAATACTGATGTACTTTCTAGACCCTTACTACTAATATTAGCTGTGAGTGGGAGGCATAAAGGCTAATAGTTTTAAGACTTTAGTTCTCTTTTCTACCTTCTCAACTCATTAAAGTATTTGATTTTAAAACAAGCTATTCTATAACTGGAAGCCTGTATCTCTCAGCCCCTTCACTCATTTTGCCCATTCTCACACCCCCCTCCCCTCTGACAACCAACAGTTTGCTCTCTGTATTAATAGGTCTGATAAGTCATGAGAATAAAAAGTACAGCATGGAGAATATAGTCAATGGTATTATAATAGCCTTGTATGGGGATAGATGGTAGCTACACTTGTGAGCATAGCATAATACATAAACTGTGAAATCAGTATGTTGTACACCTGAAACTAATGTAACACTGTGTGTCAATGATACTCAAATAAAAAAAATTTAAGTAAAAACTAGCTGTGTTTTTATTCATTATTTCCCATCCCAAGTTTGGATGATGGAAAGAGATCTCTATTTTGTCATGTTATACTCCTTGCCTTTTTATTACTTTTCTTTTCAAAAGAGATAAACATATTCTTGTCATCCACAGCTGTTCCTCCAGATGTTCCTGAATCAGGACCAAAATCAGCTCATCTGTTCTTTAAATGTGGTCTTCTTGGGAAATCTCTGTCTTCTCTAGGTGAGCTCTTTCATAATTCCAGTCACAGCAGGACAGAGACCTTTGCTTCTAAGAACATCTGCCTGCCAAGAGCAGGATAAAGCTCCCTGACCAACTCGGCCATGGAAAAGGCAGCCCCACCATCAAGTGGCCCATCCAAGGGAGGTGAGAACACCTTTCAGCTGGAAAGTGGACAGAGTGAAACCACAGTGAAAGGCCTTGTTGTAGAGAAATGCAATTTGCTGTTGAATTCAGAGCCCATTTATTGAGGATGCAAGGTGTGCTGTGTAATTGACATACATCATTTTATTTAGATCGTACTCAGTGACATCGTGAATTTCATCACCACTTTACAAATTAGAAAACCAAGTTTAGCGAATATATGAATAAGAATTCTTTGGATGACATTGCCAGAAATCCAATGCCAACTATTTTAAGTAAATAGAGTTTAGTTGGCTCAAATAACTGGAAAGCAGTGTTGCCTTCAGGCCTGGCTGAGTCCATAGGCTCAAGGGTTATCATCATATTTCTGGCACTTCATCTGGATTTCTCAGCTCTGTTTCCCTCTGAGTTGGCTTTATTTTCAGGTAGGCTCTTTCCATGTGTGTCAAAGATGAACACCAAAGTTCCATGCTGACATTACCCTTACAGCTAGTAATTCCAACAGGGAGAAAGAGTGCCCTTTTTCTGACAACTCTAGAAAAAAAAAGTCCTGAGGAAGACTCTGATTGTTTTGGCTTGGATCATATCCTCATATCTGAACCAATTACTTGAACAGGGTGCTCTGGCCAGGACTGGGTCATGTTGCCCACTTCTGTGGTGAGAGAATGTGGTCTGATCAACCAAACCATATGAAGAAGGTCCCCACAGAAGGGTTCAATGACCATTAAAAAGTGGGAAAGGAAACCATGCTTAACCACAGACAAACAAACAAACAAAATCTGTAGTTACCAGGTTCTTGCCCGAGGCCACAGTGCTCGGACTCATTTTCAGTTGAGCTGACTCCAAATCCCATTCACTCCTACCCTTGAGAAGAAAGGGAGAAACAGATGGTCAAACTACCTGAGGAGAGAAGACTGATGTTAGGTCCACCAAATCTCTCCAAAATACTTTCGAAGTAAGTTAAATGGTAGACTCAGCTCTTCATGGTGTTTGAAGTAGAGATCCCTGGAAAATATATGTTTCTGAATCGTGGATTTCTAATTTAGGGTTTACCCTCATAATTATAAAAATGTTTACTATTCAATTTAACTTGTAATTAAAACTTTCTAAAGTATATTTAAAGTGTTCTTATCATTTTTAAGAGAGCACTTATATAGAATATAATGGCTTGAAATCATCAACATAAACATTAGCTATTATAATGTACTACAATATAATTACACTCTAGGGTCTCCTGAGGTTGGTAGAACTATTTACCCATATCTTAAATTTAAGTTTTCCTATCAGTTTTTGTTATTCTTCTGTCATCTCCCTCATTTGTTAAGATGATATAAAAACCAAAATAAAATTATATTTTTAGTAGGATAAAAGAATGTCCTCTACCACTGCTAGCCTCCATCAATAAGCTCCGCCATTATTTTGTTCGATGCTTCGAAAGTACAGTGAACTTTGAAATCAGATAAATGGTCGTATGCTTCTAAAAATGGTCTCTTTGTAAATGGACTTCAAATAAATTTATTACTGAAAGTGATTTTGTTGTACAACTAAAGTATTAAGAAGAAATAAACATTTCTATGAAAAAAAATTTGGTCAATAACTACATGGGCAATGCCTCAAATGCTTAAAGAAAAATAAAATATAAGCTTCTTTATATAAAGTAGGCTTCCCCAAATATTGAAGACAAAAAGACATAAATAGAGATTGGGGTAATGGGGCAGATCTGGATATCCCTTTCACTTCCAGAGTATAGAGGTGGTAGAGAATCACTTTTTAATGCTTGTGATCTGAGGTTAGATTTAGGTTTGGTTCAAAGATTGATCATCTTTTTGTTATGTATCCACAGATAAGTTCCTTACCCTCTCTGAGCACCAACTTACTCACTTATAAAACACAAGTGGTAGGAGCTTCATCAGAGGGTACTTAGGAAAATTAAATAATATTTTGAAGTTCTTGTCACAAGTGCTTGGAAAATGATGTCTACATTATTATTATTGTTGTTTTTGTTATTACTGCTGCTTTGATCTAATAGAATATAATGGACTGGATTTCAATAACATAGCAATATAGGCAGAAGAGCACTGGAGGCTGAAAAACTGAGGTTTAGGGTTTTAGTTTTAAATCTTCCTTAACTACTTTCTAACTCTGTTGAGGGAGATAAAGAAAACAATTGGAGCATGTTTAATCTTCAAAATTTAAGAAGTAAAATTTGTAAATGCTTACAATTTGTTTATACTTACTGTTCCATCTATTATGATTTTAATGGGATGGGGCTGAACAGATGATGAGAAGTTAGTACAGTAGAGTAGCATCTTATAAAGAAGTAGGACCCTAAGTCAACAGATATCATGCAAATCAATGCAAATAGCCAATCATTCCAAATACAGACCTGCTAGGGCTATGCATAGAAATTTAGCAGGACTATATTGCAGATTCTTTTTTTTTTATTATTATTATGTTATGTTAATCACCATACATTACATCATTAGTTTTTGATGTAGTGTTCCATGATTCATTGTTTGTGTATAACACCCAGTGCTCCATTCAATATGTGCCCTCTTTAATACCGATCACCAGGCTAACCCATCCCCCCACCCGCCTCCCCTTTAGAACCCTCAGTTTGTTTCTCAGAGTCCATAGTCTCTCATGGTTCATCTCCCCCTCCGATCACCCCCCCTTCATTCTTCCTTTCCTGGTATCTTCCTCTTTTTTTATTTTTATTTTTAACATATAATGTATTATTTGTTTCAGGGGTACACGTCTGTGATTCAACAGTCTTACACAATTCACAGTGCTCACCATAGCACATACTCTCCCCAATGTCTATCACCCAGCCAACCCATCCCTCCCACCCCCACCATTCCAGCAACCCTTAGTTTGTTTCCTGAGATTAAGAATTCCTCATATAGAAAAAAAAAAAGAAGTAGTAGAAGGTAGCGGGAGGGGAAGAATGAAGCGGGGGAAATCGGAGGGGTAGACGAACCATGAGAGACAATGGACTCTGAAAAACTAAC
>NC_138374.1:102582086-102627282 GCF_054177405.1 Leptonychotes weddellii
GAGAGGAGACAAAATCCAGGTCTCCTACTCCTCCGCCATCTTGCTCCGCCAAAAGAAGAGGATTTTTTTTTTTTTTTAAAGATTTTATTTATTTTTTAGAGAGCGAGAGAGAAACAGCATGAGAGGGGCAAGGGTCAGAGGGAGAAGCAGGCTCCCCACTGAGCCGGGAGCCCGATGTGGGACTCGATCCCAGGACCCTGGGATCATGACCTGAGCCGAAGGCAGACGCTTAACCATCTGAGCCACCCAGGCGCCCCAAAAGAAGAGGATTTTTAAAAAAAAGGGAGAGAATGTGATCAGGCAGGAGACTAGAACAAAGCCATACACTAGAGATTTAGGGTATATTTGATCTGTTAGAAGAAACTGTATCCCAAAATTTTAAAGAGAGAACAACTTATATATATATACCAAAAATAAGGTTAACTACTATGAAGGGATAGAATATGACTCTAAAAATGAAAAATAAAAACGATTTTTAAAAAAAAGTGATTGATAAGATGTTGGTTGAAAAGGGGAAAAAAAAATTCAAAAAAAAAAGAAAATTAAAAAATTAACGTTGAAAGACTAAAGAATCGGGGAAAAAAGCCATGAATTCTATGTGCGGTATTCCCCTAGCGTTGGAGTTCTGTGGTTCTCATTGATCAGTAAACTTGGTCTTGGCTGGCTGTTCTTGCTGATCTTCTGGGGGAGGGGCCTGTTGCCATGGTTCCCAAATTTCTTTGCCGGAGGCAGAATTGCCCCGCCCTTGCAGATGCGGGCTAAGTAATCTGCTTGGGTTTGCTCTCGGGAGCTTTTGTTCCTTGCAAGCTTTCCGTCCAGCTTTGGAGGATGAGAGTGAAAATGGTGGCCTCCCAATCTCCGTCCTGGAGGAGCCGAGAACTCGGGGGCCCACTCCTCAGTGCACCCCCAGAGAAAAGCAGTCAGTCACTCCCGTCTCCCCAGTCTCTGGCCGCACTCCGTGCTCACTCAGCCTGTGACCGAGTGTTTCTATCTCTGGCACCCGACCCCGTTTGGAGTCTCCAAACCCAGTAGATACCTGTGGTGCGCTCCCACCACTCCTCCCGGGGGAGGAAGGGGAGTCTCCCTGGATCTGCTGCTTGTTGGGTCCCTGCTGGAGGAGCAGTGGCCCGACTGTGCCACGGGTCATGGTTTATGGCAACCCGAGCTGAGAGCCCACTCCTTGGCTCCGTCTCTGCAGCCGGCTTCCCCGCTCCGATACCTGGGAACTCTGCTGCACTCAGGCACCCCTGGTCTTTCTGTGACCCCAAGGGTCCTGAGACCACACTGTCCCGGCGAGGGTTCCACCCCCTGCTTAGCCACTGGAGCGATGTCCCTCAGTGGAGCAGACTTCTAAAAGTTCCAATTTTGTGCTCCGCGGCTCTATCACTTGCCACAAATGGCTGACAGAGGCCCCCTCTCCTGCCGTCTATCCTCCCAAATGTCTCCTCGGATTCACTTCTCCGCATGTCCTACCTCCCAGAAAGTGGTCGCTTTTCGGTTCAGAGAGTTGCTGCTATTCTTTTCTTCGATCTCCTGTTGAGTTCGTAGGTGTTCAGAATGGTCTGATCCCTATTTAGTTGAATTCCTGGGACCAGACGAAATTTAGGTCTCCTACTCCTCCGCCATCTTGCTCCTCCCCTCTGTATTGAAGATTCGAAGAGAGGGACTCCAACCCTTGAGCTCTAGGACTTTTATGTTGCATAATTAAGGAAGCATGGCTCCTCCCTTGGTTGATCAAGGGCAAAGATACACTAACAATACAAGTTGACAGAACCTTGGCTCCAATCCTATCTTGCCATCTTAAACATTCACTGTTGAGGGTAATTCCAGCCCCTCCCTGACATGATGGTCTGGGAAGAGAAAACTGGTATCCAAACTTGCAGTTGACCCAGATTGATCATCTTTTTTTTTTATTTTTTAAGATTTATTTATTTATTTGGGGGGGGAGAGAGAGAGCAGGAGAGGGGTGGGGGGGCAGAGGGTGAGGGAGAGAGAGAGAAGCAGACTCCCTGCTGGGCGTGGAGCCCAATGTGGGGCTCAATCCCAGGACCCTGAGATATGACCTGAGCCAAAATCAACGGTCAGAGACTTAACCGACTGATCCACCCAGGTGTCCCTAGGACTGATCATCTTAAGCACTGATGCAAAGCTAGTTTGCATGGAGCTTCAAGGAAAAATCTTTCTTTCTTTTTTTTTTTTTTTACTGGAAAGCCAGCCTGTAAAGGATCAGTGGTAGGCAAGTTAATTCTTGCCTCTCAGAAGGTAAAGTCATAATTGTATATAATTAAAACTACCTTTGAAAAATCCAAATTTACCCAAAGCACAGTATACATTTTTTTTTTAAGATTTTGTTTATTTGAGAGAGAGATAGCATGAGAGAGAGAGAGAGATCACTAGGGGGAAGGAGTAGAGGGAGAAGCAGATTCCCCTCTGAGCAGGGAGCCCAACTCGGGACTTGATCCCAGGAGCCCGGGATCATGATGTGAGCCAAAGGCAGATGCTTATCCGACTGAGCCACCTAGGCCCCTAGAGTATATATGGTTTATATATAGAATTCTGCACAATAATCTTATGCACACTAAAAGAGAGAATCCCTGAGGTAGGCTGAAGGGAAAAAAAAAGGAAAGTCTAGAGGGAAATACCAGCATTCAAAGCATTTGACTTTTAAAACAACACTGAAATTTCTGCATGAATGAGAGTCTGGTGGAGAATTCTAGAATGTTCCTATTCATGTACAGAGCTTACTCCATTCTCTTTTAGTAGAAAATCTCTATAGCATTAATATTTATTAATAGGTTTGTTGTTGGAAGAATTATATCAATTCTTAAATGAACTTTGTTCAGTGTTCACAGGTAACAATGGTTGATGTAATAAAAAAACTACTGAATTATTTTTGTTTTCATACAGCATTTGAGCTTTGCTTTTGTTTTCTTGGTCAAGAGCTACTTTTTAATCAAACGGAAAATGACATGCAAAATATTACAAAGAAAGAAGAAAAATTATTAATAAGAAATGCATATTAAAAAGACAAATACACCATTTTCCCTCTGTCACTTTATTAGAGAAAAACTACTATGTTCCAAGAAAATTCCTATCCACTGTCTGATTTAATTCTTATAATAATTCTATGATACTTATCCTAGATGAGAAAACTCAGACTTCAAGAGAGGAAGTGGCTTATCTTAGTTCATGCAGCTTGGGAATGACAATACCAGAAATAAAACCTTCCTCTGTTGAATGTAGGGCTCTCTGTCCTTCTCTTGCCTTTATATCATACCTTAAAAAATAATCTGATATTTAGGCATCAAATTAAAGCTTAAATACAACATAGAAATTCACTTGCCTCTTCATATACACTTGCTAAAAATAGATATGAAATCAGTTTATTAAATATTTATCTAATGGTTCTAAATGCATGCCAAGATATTGGCATCACCTGGTTCCGGATGTTATTAGAAATATTGTGGCATCCTTGGTTCTAGATATTACTGAAAATATCAGTTTGCAATTCATCTGACTAGATTTACTCATATGCTTGGGGAGTGAAATTACTTCACTCTAACTCAGATAGTACCCAGCCAAGTTTGTGTTTTTTGGCTTTCCTTCTCAATCCTGGAAATAAGTTTTCTTCTTAAGTCCTGAAAATAAGTTTAACTGCATTATTACAACAGCTTAAAGACATTTTATTAATTTCAATTGTTATTTAGATAATCATACAACATAATTACAAAGGATGACATTTTAATGTAAGAAATTATAATGCAATATTTAGCAATTAATAATTTACTTAACAAATATTCCAAAAATATTAATTTAAGACTATTTATTAAACCCCTTTTATGTTTCAGACACTTCTCAGTGCTGAAGATGCAGCACTGAATAAGGCAGACAAGATCCCTAGCTTTAGGAATCACCTTCTTAGAAGCTGGAGATAAACAATAAGCAAGTGAACAAAAAAATAAATAATTAATATGGATCACAGATTGTAAGGTATGCACCAAAGGAAACAACCAGGGAGAAGTGAGAAATAACATGGGTGATGGGACAGGGGAAACTTCTTTAGCGGAAAAGTCAAGGAAGGCTTCCCAGGGGAGATAGTTGAACTTATACCTACCTGTAGGTCAGACAGAGCTCATTGTGTAAAGAGCAGGGATCGAGGCTTTCCAAGTACAGACATGGCAAATTCCTAAGACAGGAAAGAATGTGGCTGTTGGAGCAAAAGAAAGTCATCCACGAAGCAGTCCGTGGAGTAGGTTGAGAGTGAGGGGTGGGCAGGGGCTAGTTTGAACAGAGACTTGTGGTTCCCAGTAGGAGTTTGGATGTAATCCCAAGACCTATGGGAAACTACTGAAGGTAGACTCAGCAGGCGAGCGATAGAGTCTGGTTTGTGTTCAGCAAGCCTGCCAGTGAGCACTGCTCCCGAACACTGTGCTAAGATCTCTCCTTCTTACCCCCGTAGGTCGTCTCATCACTATCATGATAGGAGAAAACAGAGCTACAAAAAATTATTCAACATCACTTAGCTGATGATTTGAAACTCATACATCTGACTCCCAAGACCAACGACTCAACCACCAGGCTTGGCTCTGATAATTCCTAAACGGCCTCATCAATGACACATTTTCTATTGCCAATGTTTTCAGCATATGCTTTTCCCATTTCTTGAGACAGACTGGGATCCAAACGAAATTTAATAACCTCTTGAGGGCTAATGGCAGTATTCGTTTAGAACTAAGATTGTGGTGGAATAAAGATTCTTAGTCAGGAGATAAGTGAAGTAATTAGAACTCAAGTATATAAAAAAATTTGTGGTTGGTGCTAACCAGGACCACTTTATTTTCACAGAGGACCACCCAGGGAGCAAATAGGATTAAGCCAACAAGAAGCACTTAAGAAAACATTACATGGATGAAGAAAATGAATAGACAGCTTGTTGTGCATGTCATATTTGTGTTAATAAAACCATAAAATTACAAAAAAGAAAAAAGAAAACATTACATGGAAACTCACCAGTGGTAAATAAAATCTTATACACCACAAGAATAAACAGATTATTGCTCTGAAAGTGGAAACTGATTTGACTCTGACGTGGATGATTTAAGTACAGTCCAATCGGACATAGGTGTCTAAACTTCTCAGGATATTTCTAGTCTCAGAGGCTTGTCTATCGTGTCAGCCTCCTCTGTTACCCTGCATACATGTAATATGTTTCAGGCCTTGGGCTTTCCTTGACTCTGCAACTATGTTATTTTTCTTAGTCTCTGTATTGTTTGTTTCCAAAACTGCTTGTTATTTACTTGCACTTAGTGGCGTCTTTTCAAGGATGAGGTAACCAAAGACCCAGAGAGCACCATTGCTAAAGTGCAAGGAAGTTAGGTCACGGTATATTTCATAAATTACATGTTCCTTATAAAGAATTACGGAAAGGGATCTTAATATTATTTTTAGGTATAAAATAATAGTAACTGTAATGTTTACTAGAAGCATTAGGCATGCCTCTAAGTGCTTTATGCATATTAACTCCTGTAATCTTATTAGATTGTACTATTATTACTTCCATTTTGCAGATGTGGAAACTAACACAAATACAGATTTCGTAACTTGCCCAGGGCCCCAGAGCAAGTAAATAGTAGAACTTGGATTGAACTCCAGCTGCCTGGCTCTGAGTATGTGCTCTTAGATACTTTTTTTTATGCTGTTTTATGGCAAGATCTAGAAAATATTTGGAGTCCTATAGCTCCTGAATTTTTAATAAATGTCCAGAATTTAACAGAGCACTTGCATACCCTAAAGCCAGGGAAATGCATAGCTTGGACAGGACATTAATAGGCAGCATTGTTAGAAGGGGCTCTTCAGGGGCATTACTAAGAGGGAGAGTTTTCTATCAACCTCGAATGATTCAGTGAGAGACATACAAAATAGATGTTTTAGTGCAAAAGCATCAAGAACAGGAGATAAGCCCTTTAAAAGGATTTCTGGGGTAAAAATGTAAACTCTAACTGAACAAAAACCTGCTAAAACTGTAGAAATTTGAAGATGATTTCTCCTAACATCAATCTGTAAAAATGAAAAGATTCTTGCAGCTTCATTTATAACTGCCCACAAAGAGTGGAATCCTCCGCCAATAGAAAATGTAAAGATTTCATCTTATCTGTGGGCTCACTTCACCAGTGAAGTTCACAGGTTTGCATCTCCTGCATGAGGGGATTAATCTTGGCATTATCACAATTCCCTAGAGGATAAGGAACACCCAGAAATTATAGTAACTAAACCCTGGTGGGCCTTTATTATGTCCTAAGGAGTTGGCTTGCATTAAAGCTTTCAAGTCTCACAATGGCTCTCTGAGGTCTTGATGGTGGATGGGGAGATTCTTTGCCCTGCCTCCCCCCTCCTGACCCCACACTGGTTAACTAACCCCTCTCCTGTGCAGGAGGAGTTGCTGATCTGAGTTCAGAACTAGAGGCACAAGTCTTTGTTTACAGTAGAAAAGATTACACGTCCTTAAAGTTACCATGGGACCCCCATGAGACTTCTTGTGCTAAACTGACCTGGGCAAAGTCTTTCTCCTGTGTCAAGTCACTGGCCATTTTTTTCTCTTTCACCTCCTCCATGACGAGACAGGGTGGCTAGTCAGGTCAAAATCAGCTCTGCTAATCCAGCTAACTCAGATTCAAAAGCAAAGGAATAAGGGGCCTCACCTAGGTTCCCAGGACCTGCCACATTCCCAACTGAGGGTTTTTTTTTTAAAATTTTTTATTGTTATGTTAATCACCATACATTACATCATTAGTTTTTCATGTAGTGTTCCATGATTCATTGTTTGGTATAACACCCAGTGCTCCATGCAGAATGTGCCCTCTTTAATACCCATCACCAGGCTAACCCATCCTCCCACCCCCCTCCCCTCTAGAACCCTCAGTTTGTTTTTCAGAGTCCATCGTCTCTCATGGTTCATCTCCCCCTCCAATTTCCAGCAAGCCTGGATGGTGGGTTACTGGGAACTATTCTAGATATTTCTAAAGTGCCTCCTTAGTTCCCATTTTGGTTCTTTTCCTTATCAAATAAATATATTGATTGGAAACTCCCACAGACATTAGAATGAGTGGTAGATTACCAAACCTACCCTCCCTCCATTTTTCTAACAGTAAATGACTTTCTCTCTCCAGGAAGCAAATGAGGGAAACAAGGTATTGCTGGGTTAGGGAAAATATCACTGATACATGGTTAAAATGCAAAACATTGAGCACATGCCCCAGAGCAAGAACTATTTAATCAAAACCTTTTTTAGTAGAAAAAAATATAAAGTCTTTGGTTCCATTGCCTGCAAAAAATCTAGAACTACCCTAGAACCTGTAATGTGTTCTTCCATAATGGGAAGTGGAAGGAGGGGGGTGTGGAGATATGAGACTGAAGATCTGCTTGAGGTTGATAGAAGCATGTTGTTCAATAAAGGGCACAGACCCGGAGCTGGCAGCGATGGTTCTGGTCCCAGATTTTCACTACTTAATGTCTCTCGAGTGAGCTTCCTTTGCCATAAGAGGAACACATTGAACTAAATGACCTCAAGCTACCTCTCAGCTCCAGAATTTCATGGCTCTTGGAAGGGGCTGCTAGGAGAATCAAATAAGATGTGAAACCACTTTAAAACATTTTTTTCCACAGGCAAAAACAAAAACAAAAAACATTTGCTACATACCTGGAAATGTATTATTACATGGCAAATTATAGCAAACTAGTTCTAAATGTCTTAAGAACACAGGATCCAGGTGATTTCCCACTTGGTCCCCTCTGAGGGCACTCCCACCCAAAGCAGCACTCAAGGAAACACCAAAAGGCCTAGACATCCTTAAAGAGCAAATGTCTCTGCTGTTGTTTTTGCCCAAGACTCTTTTCTTCCCCAGCTGGGGTTCCTTTGAATTGATTTCCCAGGAAGAACACTCCCATTGTCACAAATGAAAGTTGCACCTGGTATCTATAGAGAGGCAAATAGAACTCACCAGGAGGGTAATGAAACAGGTTTTGCTTAAATCAGAGACCTGGGAAATAGAGAAGTATCAGTTTGAAATTATACTTTATCACAGCAGTTAAAATAGAAGTCTAAGAAGTAGGCATTATCTTTAGAGAAATGGACAGAATTTGTGAATGAGGAAAAGATTTAGTGGTAGAATGGGGCCAAGGGGGGTTGATATGGCAGATGGGCTTGGTGAGGGTAGATGCGCAAGATAGAATGTTAAGAAAAAGTCCAACTATCTAAAAGGGATAGATAGTTTACCTACATTGATTTAAAACAACCAAGCAAAACAGATATTAGAATCCCCACTATATAGGAGAAGAAAGTAAAGCCTAGGAGAGACGAATTGCTCTAGTAACAGAAGCAGACTCCTCAATGCTACCCTAAAGACATCAGTGATTCCTCAAATCCTCCTTCTCCCCATTCCTGTATTCATCACTGAAGTCTCCATTTTGATAGTTGTGGAGGATGAGGGTGAGAAAAGTGTCCTGTTGTGCACATTAGTGAGTGTTCACACGCATGTCATTGTTAGCGTGGCTGTAACTGCTGGCTCAGGGGCTGAAGATACGGTCACCGACCCAGGGACCACTGACTTCTGTCTACCTCAAAAGTGGGATTCTCAAACATGTTAAACCAAGCAGAGAAGTCTCTTCTTTTGTGCAGTCTCTTGTAGTTTGACCATACTGTCAAGTTAATCAATGGCAAAATGCCTGGGAACAGGACAGGTCCCCTCCCCAGGCCCCAAGGATGTAGTGAGGGTTGGAGTTGAGGCAGTTGACATTTAGGTAATGAATGGAGGATTTGCTTGTGCAGCTTTGTGTCCCTGCTCAGGAGGGAGCCAAATGGGAAAGAAGAACCAAATCCACCCTGAGAAAGACAAAGTCCAGCCAATATGTACAAACTACTATTGTATCAACAAATGGCATTTTTCTGGCTTCCAAAGTATGAAATAGTTTTTTAAGTACATTTTTTTCCCAGGTTGTCTACCAACAAGGACCTCTTTTCTTTCTTCTTTAATTGAAGTATAGTTGACATACAATTTTATAATAAGGATCTCTTTCTTATATTTACACTGAGACCCCTTGTTTTGAAAGATCTTTATCTACCAAACTTCATTTATTGAGTAAAGCAACGTATTTGCTGAGTTTTATTCATCAAAGACATAACTGCCCATCAAAGCTTCTAATGAGCTTTGGGATAATTAGTATTTCCACAGAGTACTAATTATAATTCCAGGCTAAAGCAAAGAAAGTTGACCTTTTAATTACCATGGGCAGCTTTGCCATAGTAAATGAGCCGTTTCTACTGGCTATTTTATATTGAAATATTGAGAATAGCTTCCAGTTGTCCTTATAGATCCAGGCACCCAGCATTCAAAAACAATGGAGTTCACTGGTCACTGAAACTGGGTCAGGTGTCCTTTTAATGTACTCCCTTAGGACTTTCTGCAGGCTCTTTCCATCACATTTTCCACCTTGCATTGTAATTATCTTTTCTCTTTTTGGCTTAAACAACAAGCATTTATTACTAACAGTTCTGGAGGCTGGGGAGTCCAAAATCAAGGTGGAAGCTTTCATGGTTCCTGGTGAGAGCTCTAGCAGATGGCCCCCTTGGGGTTGTGTCCTCACATGACCTCTTCTTTGTGCAGCCTGGGACAGAGAGAACCATTGTAACTGTCTTTTTACATATACATAACTAGCTTTTGATTACGTAGCTACTATCTCTAATTATATGAGTATACCTACTGAGTTTCTTCCAAATATGTGCTTTCCCTCCACAACATTTCCAATGGATGTTATTTTCTCCATCTGATATCACCAATATCTGTCCATCCAAATATTTTGGTACATATGCATTCAAAGAAATGAAAATACCCTTTCTCCAACTCCCAACTTGATGAATAGGCAGAAGCAGATGGTTCACATGCTGAATGAATGAAATAAGGAGGAAGGGTAAAGCGAGAGGGAGAGGATAGGGAAATATTTTTAAATTTATCAAAATATGAGTTTAGCTAAACATAGAAGAGAAGGTGAACATCAGTGCACAGAGGGCATGCTCACTAGCTCTATGTAACTAGAGTTTACAGACTAAGGAGGAAAGGATGGGAGATGATGGTGCAGGTTGCAGGTCATGCGTTCACCGATAAGAAATTAGGTTCTATCTGGAAACTACAGTCATTGAATAATTTTGGAAAAGATATATTTGTGCTTTAGAAAACATAATGGCTCTGACCATAATGTGACCAGTGTGTAACCCAGATGTCGGCAGCACTGACCCTGCCCAGGGACACAATGGAAATGCCCGTGTGTACCCCCAAGTCCACGGTCCTCTCATAGATCTCTGCTATTTCCCAGGGAGTGCCTGTTTGGCCTCCCCAGTCTCTCTGGCTCCTGTTCTCTTTCAGCATCAGTTCTAATCAGACATCCAGTTCTCTCCTTCAGTTTCAAACATACAATAAAACAACAGTTTCGTTTCGTTTACACAGTCTTTGTGTTTTTTTGTTTGTGTTTTAGTTTTGGTAGCTTGGTTTCATTTGGTTTGGTTTTGAAAACTGCACAGAAGATTTCTTAGGGAAGACACAGAAAGGTTTACATCTCAATGATGCGAATTAATGGGAAAATGAGGCATTATTCTCAAAATACCCTTGGCCATCCACTGCCCTGGGGCTTTACTGGGTTGCCTTGGGCACTCATCGCTGCTTTTCCCTATTGGACCACTGTGATTTTCACACTTCTTTTTAGAAAGAAGAAAGAACTATTTAATCACACTTCTTTTTAGAAGTGTGAAACTTCTAAAGTTTCCAGGAACTAGGAATGCCTTTCCCTCTATTTGACCAGCATGTCCTCTGCTTCCAATGTCTGATTTCTGTAGACTTCTCTGTCCTGGGGTGGATTCAGCTGACCCCAAGCAGGCATATCAAGGCATATTCTCATAAAGAGTATTTCTTTCTCAGAAGAAACTCTCACAACAACTGTTAGGAGAGTTAGATTTTTTTCATTGTTATAAAAATCATTGAAAGGAGGCAGAGTTGCAACGGAAAAAGAAATAGTTGGTGCAAAAATATAAGGGAAAAAATTATGAGAAGCCTGATATAGTAGCAGTACAGATAAAAAGGTTGTTTCAAGAGATAATGAGACAGAATCAACAGTACTTGAAGATGGATTGGATACCAACTTTGTGGAGGGAGAGATAGGGTCAAAAATAATTTTCTTTTCTTACTAGGGCAACTGGGACTACCATAAATGATAATGATATTCACCAAGGTAAAGAATACTGAAGGATTCTTATTAGTTGGTTATGTTATTTTTTTAATATTCTTTTTTTTTAAGATTTTTATTTATTTATTGAGAGAGATAGTGATAGAGAGAGAGCATGAGAGGGGGAGAGTCAGAGGGAGAGGCAGACTCCCCGCCAAGCAGGGAGCCTGAGGTGGGACTCGATCCCGGGACTCCAGGATCATGACCTGAGCCAAAGGCAGTCGCTTAACCAACTGAGCCACCCAGGCGCCCCTGGTATGTTATTTTTTAACTATTGAGTCGATATGTCTGTGGAACATGCAACAAAGTTGTCCACTAGGTCATTGGATTTATTAGTCTGGGACTCTGGAGAAAGATATTTAAACATCACCAGAATTTCAGTAGATTTGAAGCCATACAATAGATTACATCAACCTGGGCCAGTATAATGCGAATGAAGAAGAGAAGTGACAAGAAAACCGGGAAGACACATCTACACATAAGTAGTGGAGAGAGAAAAAGGGGCCCTTGCAGAGATAGGAGGGGCTGCCCGAATGGAGTAATGTACTGTAATAATCAGGAAGGAATAAATGTCTTGAAAGCCAAGAGAAAAAAGTCTCCAGAAGGAGAGAAACTGATCACAGTGTTAATACTGAACAGAAGTCAAGTTATAGGGCACCAAAATCCTCCATTGGATTTTCTCCTTCTTTACTGAAGGAAGAAAACTAGTGTGAGATTTGGCAGATTTGAATTAAACAGCTGTTTTAGTTTCTTCTCAGTTCTAATAATTTATTTCTCTTTAACCCACTTTTCATTACCAATAGGTAAATATATTCTAAATGTTCCAGTATATGACTTTCTTATTTTCACACCTATGGAATAATGATAATTATAGGTGTATCTGAGGGGCCATACATCACCTCCATCTTAACTGATAAAGCTGAAAGTCACAAGGAAACCAACATTAGCCTAGCATAATATTAGCCTAGCAGTTACAAAGCTTCAGCCATGGTCTGGTGAAAATTAGGCATATTTAGTAGCTGCACTCAATCTTTCAGGTCACTGGGTCAGATGCTGTAGTAAATGGTATAAGAGAATAAATACAGATTACTGAATGTCCAGAAATGTATCTATTAGGAGAATATGCCCTAGGACAGCAGTAATTTGATTTTTCAAAATCTTATTTTCTTCCTTTATACATTATTCAGACAGTCATAACAAGATCTCCCTCAATATAATCTGCCTGGCTGCCTAATGTTAACAAATGCTATTCTTTAAGAGCAAAGGATAATATCCAGAAGTATTCTCCTACCTAAGAGAAAACATTTCATAAAACCTGACATGGTGAGTGCTGTGCTATGCCACCCAGACCCCCCACCTCAAGCTCAAGGTACCCATTCTATGGACTGTGGGGAGAGCCCTGACCACTCGCAGCCGAGACCCTACCTGAGCCAGAAACACTGCCTCATCCAAGTTTATGCACCATCCACAAGGACAATCCACACCCAATGACTGGCTCCTGCCTTGAATCTGGACAACTCTACAGGGCCAAGGCAATTCCAGCACTCCAGCTCCAGCTGAGGCCTCCGTGGCAACTACACCCAGTTCCACTTCTTCCTTTGCCCAAATCTGCTTTCATCACTCCCTCATTGGCGTTGATCCCAAGAGCACCCCACTGAACTCCCTGCATGCAAATCTTAGTGTCTGCACGTCTGGTTTCCAAGGAACTCAACCTGAGGTAACTGCTATTACACGTTTACTTAGAGGCTCGAGATTAAGAGATAGTCAATCTCCTAAAGCGTTTAATATTATAAATATCTGCTTCTAAACCTTTAAAATACAAAAGGACAAAGTGATGATAATATACATTTGTAACTGTCAATCATCCACATTGTGTGGGCTCATGGTTTAGTTAATGATGATTGCATCTTCCATCATTTCTGTACAAATGCCATATTAAGTAGAGGGTTTCTTTTTTTTTAAAGATTTTATTAATTTATTTGACAGAGAGAGACACAGCGAGAGAGGGAACACAAGCAGGGGGAGTGGGAGAGGGAGAAGCAGGCTTCCCTCCATGCAGGGAGCCTGATGCGGGGCTCGATCCCAGCATTCTGGGATCATAACCTGAGCCGAAGGCAGACACTTAATGACTGAGCCACCCAGGTGCCCCAAGTAGAGGGTTTCTTATCTCAATTTAACCACTCATCTTCCCTTCTTCTTGAAAATTTTAGGAAGTCTGTTGTGCTTTTGCTGTTCATGGTGTTATTGTTGACTATTTCTTTTTTTTTTTTTTTAAGATTTTATTTATTTATTTGACAGAGAGAGAGCGAGCACAAGCAGGGGCAGTGGCAGAGGGAGAAGGAGAAGCAGGCTCCCTGCTGAGCAAGGAACCTGATGCAGGACTCGATCCCAGGACCCCAGGATCATGACCTGAGCCTAAGGCAGCTGCTTAACCTACTGCTTAACCCAGGCACCCTTATTGTTGACTATTTCTATCTTCCTTTTATTAACTTTGATTATTACCTTCTTTGTATTCAAATGTTTCCTATTCACAATTACTTAACCTTTTATATCCATCTATAATCTTCACTACATTAGCTTATAGAGATATCTTCTGTTCTTTAAAGTATCTGTGATTTTTTTCTTCTTGATTTACTTCCTTCCTCTTTTTTGAAACATGTTCCTCAATACTTCTGTCACTTTTTTGTGTTTTTTAAAGATTTTATTTATTTATTTATTTATTTATTTATTTATTTATTTAATATATTCAGAGACTGTGAGCTGGGGTAGGGGCAGAGAGAATCTCAAGCAGACTCCTCACTGACCACAGAGCCTGACATGGGGCTCGATCTCACCACCCTGAGATCATGACCTGAGCTTAAATCAAGAGTCGAATGCTTAACTGACTGAGCCACACAGGCACCCCACTTTTTTTTTTAAGGACCAAGACCTCATTTACCTTAATCAACCCTCTTATATTTTATTTATTTTTTCTAAGATTTTATTTATTTATTTGACAGAGAGAGAGAGAGCCAGGGAGCACAAGCGGGGAAAACAGCAGAAGGAGCAGGAGAAGCAGGCCCTCTGCTGAGCAGGGAGCCCAATGCGGGGCTCGATCCCAGGACCCTGAGATCATGACCTGAGCCAAAGGCAAAGGCTTGACCAACTGAGCCACCCAGGCGCCCCAACCCTCTTATATTTTAATGGTTTTCTATTTGTTAGCAGTTTAGAATGAGATTTTAATGATGTTAATTAGAGAAACTAGAGGTGCCCTAAGTATGTCTAGTCAATCACTCTATGCCCATGGATCCCCCCTGAAAACAAAAATTTAAAGAATTAAACAACATGGTATACAAGATACCATTCCAAAGGTAGACAAAAACAGAAGCAGAACAAGTTGATCCAAACTAAAAGCCTCATCAGAATGCAACCCCAGCTCTTATTATCAACTAATTCTAAAGAATGGCTAGTGCATTCAGGCTCAAAAGTCAAGAAAAAATGAAAAAGACAGCTGACCTCATACATCTGTTTACCCCATGGAAACTGGAATAGGAACAAGGTACAGATAAATGCACAACCTTTTACCTAATGTGATCTCCACATTCCCAGCAGCTTGACCCATCCCTTAGAATGTTAGGCAGAAGGGCCTGGCAAACAAAAACAGTCCCCATACTCTCTCTCTCTCTCTCTCTCACACACACACACATTGATGTAGAGGAAATTTTTTACATTCCTGAAGTCTTTACTTCTGCTAAGTTTCCCTGCTTTTGAAAAATTAGGCTAGCCAAATAGAAAGAAGCACTCTTACCATGTATTTCTATAAGGGGTGCTGTTTACCTGATTTTTCCCACTCTGGAATCAGAATTTTTTTTCTAAACTCAGGATCCACTGGAGTAATGAATATTACCTAGTACCACCAGGCTGCTGTAATAGTGAAATATTCCATCATATTTATAAATATCTGTCATCCCCCCAAACCCCCCCACCCTGATTCCATCTATACACTTAACCTCTTCACAGTCCATTGACTAAAGGGATAATGCCTCACACTGGAGGGGACCCCAGAACCGTGCTCTAGCAGAATAAATGGTGGCACACTGATTAGTCATTGCAGGTGATAAATCACCTGCTTCTTTGAGTATTGGACCTACATACATAATACAAAAATTAGAGGAATTTCTTATTTTAGGATTTTATAAAGATGAGAAAGGCATATACAATATACTAATGAGGTGTGTCCTGTTATTATCTAGACCAAGGCTTGAAGATAATAAATGATGTTGCCAAAAATGCACCTTTACCAACTGAAATGAGAAGAATATACAACTTATTAGGCAGTGGATTCTGGTAAGTATTTCCCATGTCTCTATGTTCATGTGGTTAAGAGAATAGAATGGGTTCCACTGGTTTCTCCGTAGTGTCCCCATCTTGTTCATGCCCCAGGTGATCTAATCAGTACTAAGACCAGTTCTTTCTTCAAGTCCTCCTTATTAATCCTTAGTCTTTTTTTTTTCAGTTGAAGTGTAGTTGACACACAATGTCACATTTGTTTCGGGTATATGTATAGTGATTGAACAAGTCTATACATTTTGCTATTGTCACCGCACAATACTATCACAATGCCATTAACTATATTCTTTATGCTGTACCTTTTATCCTTTTGACTTATACATTCCATAACTGGAGGCCTGTTCTTCCCACTCCCTATCATCTATTTTGCCCACACCCCACCCCCATCCCCCTGGCAACCATCAGTTTGTTCTCTGTACTTGTGGGTCTATTTCTGCTTTTTGTTTGTTCATTCATTTTGTTTCTTAGATTCCACATATAAATGAAATCATATGCTATTTGTCTTTCTCTGAAATATTTCACTTACCATAATACCCTCTAGATCCATCCAAGTTGTCACAAATGGCAAGATATCATCCTTTTATGACTAATATTCCATTATATATATATATGTATTTATACACTATATTTTTGTCCATTCATCTATCGATGGGACTCTTGGGATGCTTCCATATCTTGGCTATTGTAAATAATGCTGCAACAAGCATGGGGGTGCCTATATCTTTTTATATGAGTGTTTCCATTTTTTTTGGTAACTACCTAGTGGTGGAATTACTGGATCATATGGTATTTCTATATTTAATTTTTTGAGGAAACTCCATACTGTTTTCCACAGTGGCTGCATCAGTTTACATTCCCACCAACAGTACATGAGGGTTCCTTTTTCTCCACATCCTCGCCATTAATAGCTATTTCTTGTCCTTTTGATTTTAGCCATTCTGACAGGTGTAAGGTGTTATTGTGGTTTTGATTTGCATTTCCCTGATGAGTAGTGATATTGAGCATCTTTTCATGTGTCTGTTGGTCATCTGTATGTCTTCTTCAAAAAACTGTCTATTTAGGTCCTCTGTTCATTTTTTGATCAGATTGTTTGGGGTTTTTTGTGGGGTTTTTTTGGTGTTGAGTTGTATGAGTTCTTTATATTTTGGATATTAACTCCTTATTGATTAATCCCAAGTCTTGCTCTTTCCTTACTGAACCACTATTGTCTTTAAGATCTCAGGATTTCCTAGTTTATTTTTGCTCTTCCCTGATGTGTTTTACAGAATGCTCTTATTTTTCCCATCTTCAAGTAATTTCTCTTGAAACCACTTCCTTTGCCAGTTGCTGCCCTGCTTTGTAGAAAAAATCATCTAAGAAATCATCTGCATTCCTTATCTGCAATCCTTCTTCTGCTATTGTCTCCTAAACCCACTTGAGCAGGATTTTCTCCCAACACTATACTGAGACTGCTTTTGTAAAGGTGTCTAATTATAATCACATTGACAAATCCAGTGGTCAATTCTCAGTCCATGCCTGACTGAACAGAGCAGTGTTTGAGACATTGGATCACTATATCATCTATGACTATGTCTGTGATTTCCTTTGGAATTTCCAGGATGCTATCCTTCCCTGCCTTTCCTCCCATCTCTCTGCTGCTCTTTCTCATCTAATGTGCTTGTGCCTCTTTATCTCAGACCACTTAATGTTGGGCCATGATCTCCTCACTTTTTTGTCTGCACTCAGCCTCTTTGGTGATCTCATCTACTCTTGTGACTTTGTGACCTTACATACCACTTGCATTCCAAAAACTCACAATTTTTATATCCAAGATCAGATTTCTCTTCCAAGCTCTATCCTCATATGCCCAACAGCCTACATGACAACTCCTTTTGTCAACCTCCTTACACCTAACATGTCCAAAACTCTACCCCTGATCTTCCTTCCCCAAACTATTCCATCCACGATCTTCCCACATTTACTCAAGGTCACTCCATATCTTTCCAGTTTTCCGGTCAACACTTCAGAGTTGTCTTCAACTTTTTTCTTTCTCTCACAAAAAATAGACAGTTCAACAAGCCAATCCTGTCAACACCATCTCTAGCATATACCCAGAATCTGACTGCTTATCCCCACTGTATTGCTACCCTCTTGGTCCCACCCACTCTCACCTCTCACTGGGGCAACCTCAAGAGACACCTAACATGCCTCTCTGTTTCCATCTTTGCCTCTCTTTAGTTGGTTCTCAATTTGGCAGCCGGAATAATCTTTATAAAACATAAAGTCAAGTTATCTGTTCCTACACTCAAAACACTATAATAACTTCTCACACAATATGTAGTAAAAGTCCAAATCCTATAGTCGTCTCCAGGACACCAAAAGGTTTGATCTTCCCACTGTTCAATCCCCTATTCTCACTGCATTCCAGGTTCCTTGCTGTTCTTAGAAGAGGCCAAGCATATTCTTTCAGTTTGGAACACTCTTTCCCCAGATATCCAGATAGCTAACTCCCTCACCTCTTTTAAGTCTTTGCTCAAATGTCCCCTGTTCAATGAGACTTACCTTAATCACCTATTTCAAATTGAAAACCTCCCCTAGTACTCTTGATCTCACCTACCCTGCTATAGGTTTTTTATTTTTCATAGCACTTATCTCCTTTGACTATCCTATAAAAATCTCATTTATTATGTGTCTCCCCCTATTATAAGATACATTCCATGAGAAGGGCACATTCTGCATGGAGCACTGGGTGTTATGCACAAACAATGAATCATGGAACACTTCATCTAAAACTAATGATGTAATGTATGGGGATTAACATAAGAATAAAAAATAAATAAATAAAAAAAGAAATTAGTACACTAGGAAAAAAAAAAAAGATACATTCCATGAGAGGAAGGACTTGGTTTGCTTTTTTCAATAATGTATCCCAACTACATAAAATAGAGCCTGATGCATAGTAGGGGCTCAATAAATATCTGTTGAATTAATGGCTTTGGTAGTGCTGTCTCTCTCACCTAAATAGTCTATTCCTTATTCTGTCTTCCTTGGTGGCTGGCTGCTCCCAAGAGCTTAAAGGGTTTCTGTGTATTCTACCAAAGATAGGATTTTTTGTCATCATTTTTATTGAGGAGAGTTATAGAACATAAAATTAACCTTTCCAAAGTGAACAATTCAGTGGCATTTAGTAGATTCACAATTTTATATAGGTATCACCTCTATCTAGATCCAAAATATTTTCATCACGCCAAAGGAGAATCCCATATCCATTAAGGAGTTCCTTCCTATTCACCCCTACTCCCAGCCCCTGGCAACCACCAATCTTCATTTTCTCTGTGGGTTTACCTATTCTGGATATTTTATATAAATGAAAGTATACAATGCCTGGCCTTTTATGTGGGTTTCTTTCACTGAGTATAATGTTTCTGATCCATGCCACGTTATAGCATGTATCAGTACTTCATTTCTTTTATGGCTGAATAATATTTCATTTATGTATGTATCGTACTTTGTTTATCCATTCAGCCATTTATGGCCATTTAGGCGGTTTCTACCTTTTAGCTGTTGTGAAGAGCTGCTATGAACATGTGTATATTTGCTTGAGTACCTGTTTTCAATTCTTCTGGGTATAGACCTAGGAGTAGAATTGCTGAGTCATATGGTAATTCTATGCTTAACTTTTTGAGAAACCACCAAACTGTTTTCCACAGTAGCCAAACCATTTCACATTTCCACCAGCAATGTATAAGGGTTCCAGTTTCTCCACATCCTGTCCACACTTGTTATTTTCCATTTATAAATTGTTATTATAGCATCCCAGCAGGTGTGAGGTGGTATTTCACCATGGTGACTAGCGACTGACTACTGATATTGAGCATCTTTTCTTGTGCTCACTGGCCATTTACATATCTTTGGAGAAATGTCTATCCAAGTCCTTTGCTCACCTTTTAATTGGGTTATTGTCTTTTTATTGTTGAATTAAAAGAGTTCTTTATATATATTCTGAATACTAGACCCTTATCAGACACATTACTAGCAAATATTTTCTCCCATTCTGTAGGTTGTTTTTTCACTTTCTTGATAATGGCTTTTGATGCATAAAAGTTTTCATTTTGATGAAATTTTATTTATCTGTTTTTTTCTTTTGTTGCTCATAGTTTGGGTGAAAGGAAGGTTTTAAAGCCATTTTAGTGGGAAGAGTCTCTTCCTACTTGTAGCCCAAATTTTAATCAAATTCTAAATGTAAATAGCACCATTACCCATCTTTTTTTTTTTTTTTTTTTTTTGAGAGAGAGAATGAGAGACAGAGAGCACGAAAGGGAAGAGGGCAGAGGGAGAAGCAGACCCCCTGCTGAGCAGGGAGCCCGATGCGGGACTCGATCCCGGGACTCCAGGATCATGACCTGAGTCGAAAGCAGTCGCTTAACCAACTGAGCCACCCAGGCGCCCCGACCATTACCCATCTTTGTAACCCCCGTTCAGCATCACCTGACAGCAGTAAATCTGGACATCACCACTCATTATCACAGAGCAGTGCTTCCCACTTCCTGGTGTTTCTTTCCTTGTGGAATGAGCTTTCCCTGTCATAACACTCCTGGCATCTGTCCAGCCCCTGTCCACGATTCCCCATTATCAGTACACAGAGTTAGGAGTGATAAGCTGGCTTAGTTGGCACTGCCCCTCCTTTTCTCTTGACAGCTGCCTTGCCCATGGAGAACACGTGTCCTACTCTGCGATCTGCCAGTGGTGAAAGGGCCTGCAGCTGAGGGTACACATTTGCTCAAATCTTATGTCTGTAATAAAGTTGATGTTTTTATTTTCATATGCCTTTCTCATTCATTCATTTATTCATTTATCCATTCAACCAATAATGATTGAAAGCCTGTTCTAGGCCAAGTCCTATCTAACATGCTGGGGATACAGCCATAAACAAAATAGACCAGAAAAATCCTGTGTTCATTGATCTGTGGTCCTAACATGAAGGTTGGGAGAGATAAACAAGATAAATAAGTAAAATTACATCAGTCAAAAACTTGGGCAAGGAACGCAGAGGTGCCATTTTATTGGCCCATTCTTATCCCAACAATGACCAATGTCATCGGGTTTTCAGTCTCATGATTCAGAAAAGTTATCATTTTCTCTGGTTGACATTCTTGGTTACAAGCAAAAGGAAGGAACTCTGGTTCTCTAATGTATAGGTGAGATTAATAAAACCTTGTAGAGACATTCACAAAGTAGAGAAGTAGGTTTGAAATGTAAACAGGAGCCAGGGAGGTCTGGAAGCCAACAGCAGGCTATAATCCCTGACCATGCATGGCTCAAAGCTCACAGCTCCACAGCTCCTTCCCAAGGGTCAGGTTCCCAGGAAGGAATAACCTAACGGTGGAGCCGATGTGCATGCTCTGGTTGCCAGAGGTAGGAGGAGAGAATAACTAGGTTTTTTTCAATTTCCAATAGTGAAAAAGGTATGGATCTGTTTCCTACTGAGGCCCACATAATGAGATCATTTAAAAATCAAACTGGTTGGGTGTTGGGCTGCTTGCCTGGCCAAAAGAGACATATATGCATCATTTTAACACGATGGTCCTTCTTGCCCCTTAAGTCCTGTTAATCTTATTTTTTTCTACTTCCTTTTTTATAAGCAGTGCTTAGCCTACTTTTTTTCTTTCTTTTAATCTTACAGCTAGAAGCTGGAAAAAAGTCCATTTGAAACTGCAAGTACTTTTGTTTCCTGACAGATGAAGAATCGAATTAAACTTTGAGGCAAATTGCTCCTTCATTTTTATGGAAAAAACCCACCTGTATTCAACAACACAGCATCCATTCTGAGTACAGATGTTTCTAAATCTGAAGATTTAGTTGGCTTGTTGAGATAAATGTTTCTCGTTTTCTGGTGAGATAGAAACTGCCCTATGTCTTTGTATTATTGTTTGTTTTGGTGGTGTGTGTGTGCGTGCGCGTGTGCATGTGTGTGTGTGTGTGCACTCAAGTTCAAGCACTTTCTCAGAAGCAGTTTGGGAGCAAAGACTCTAAAAACTAAAGCAATATGATATTTACTGTGAGCAGACAAGACACCGTAAAAAGAAACTGGAAATATAATGCTCTACACATGGTATTGCTCAGCAGGGAATAACACAGAATGTGGAAAATATACTTATTTTTTGACATTGTTGAGGTGTGATTATCTTTGGAAGACCCAGGACAAGATCATAAAGGAGTGGGTTGTGAGTCCGTCCCACTCAGGAGAGGGAACATCCCACCAGCACCAACCTGGCAACCACTCATTTGGCTACAGCCACTTTCACCACGGCATGCACTTCCACATTCAGGAGCCCAAACCTGTAGCTACTGCCACCTCTCCTGTGACCAAAGAGAGAGCTGCCCCTCCTCCCCCCTCATGTCACGGGCGCCTGAGATGATATCTGACATGAGGGTTTCTCAGTGTCGGACCTTGGGACTCCATCTGCAGTCTAATTGCAAGGCAGACTGAGCAAGCCAGTGGGGAGCCCTGACGACTCCTTTAGTGGGAGAAGGTCTTTGCCACCATTTCTTCCTCCTTACCAACCCATTCCTGCTGAGGTGGGGGATCCCCAAACGTAAGAAGGAATTTGAATAGACAAAACAATGGCAAACGCCCACTGTACATTCTAACATCATTATAAATATGGTGGCATCTTATAATACAATCCAATGTTAGTCTTGCTACCATCACCTTCATTTTCTACCTTGAAACCAGAAGATACAGTGGTATAATTGCCTGATGAATAAAAATTTAAATTTGCTGTCATTAAAATTTTCTTTAAATTCAGTAATTCAATCCATTCAATAAGTACTTCTAAGTGCAGAATCTTAACTCATGGTATTTAGTAATAATTTAGAGTTAGGAGTTAGGAGAGCTGAAAGCAATGTAGAATGCCTTGCACAAAGATTTTTATTAAATATCCTAAGATTACTCATTAAAGAAACAAATTTAGAAAAAATACAATTGTATAGTTCTACTATATCTACTAAAAAACACATAGTTTTTTTTATTATGTTATGTCAATCATCATACATTACATCATTAGTTTTTGATGTAGTGTTCCATATCACCCTGAACGCGCCCTATCTTGTCTGATCTCAGAAGCTAAGCAGGGTCAGGCCTGGTTAGTACTTGGATGGGAGTCCCTGAATGTTTTTTGCATTTACATTCTTTTCCAAGTTTTTGCACATCTCTGATCGTTTTCATCTTAATGTCTTATGGAATCATATTCAAAATATCACCAATTTAAAAATGAAGGCAATAGAAAAATATCAAACTATATATATACATAAGCTCTAGTGACACAGAGACATCTCTCCTGTCAAAACATATTTTCAAACATCGTGTAATGAGCACATACTGTATGACAGAAAACACAGTTTGTTATTGAGAGAGACTAATAGAATGTGTTTACCTTTCATACCTAAGTAGTTAACCTACCTTAAGTTAAATTTTGCTTATGGTGTGAAGTAGGATATATTTTAATTTCCTTCAATATGGAAAACTTTTCCAGAGTGATTTATTAAATCATATGCCCCTCCTTCACTGATCTGCAGTGTGGGCTTCCTCATCTATCTAGCGGAAATTGAGACATGCTCTCTGTTATGCCCACTGCACTGTTTCACCATCTCTGCATTAATGGTGGCCTCTCCAAGCACATAAACTGCTCCAGAGCAGCCTTATTTGGAGAAGGTGGGATGGGCTCAGGCACCTGGTTCCTGTGATTAGGCAGCAAGTCATCGGAAGGGCAGTCCCAGAAGATGGGCCTGTTTCAGGGTTTGTGAATTCTGAAAGTGACCACATCCAGAACCAATCTTAAATGACTCTCTGTGCTGTGCTTTCTTCCCATCAACCCAAAACTTCCATTAAGTTTTATAGCCTTGCCTCATCTTTCACCAAGAGAAATAAGACAAGATACCAGGGAGTAATAGATGAAATAGTACAAGGCAGGGCAGCTTTCAGGAGACAAGACTCCATAAATATTTTCCAGTTTCTCCAGCCAGGGCTTTCTGAGAAAAGAGCACTGGCACTTGTATTAAGGATAAATGAAGAGCAACGTAAGGATAGAGACATCTGGAGACATAGATAGATTTATCTCCCTGGACCCATTTGTTTACATGGCAGAATGGTGCCTCTCCCCAGAGAGGATTTATTTACATTCCAAACAAAATCCTCTCTCTCCCTCCCTCTCTGTCTCTCTCTCTTACTTTCTTACCTTTCATCCTCCCCCACGTCCCTCCAAGCCCCCAGAGTGGAGGAAGGGCAGATGTGCCAACGACTCTGATATAAATTCCAAGTTTCATAATTTGGGGGTTCCTCCCCTGTATGCAAACACCCTCACATGCAAGTACAGATAGTGTTCCCGGTGCCACCCCATGAAGAATTAGGGCTTGGGGAACTGAGGCAAGCTGTTCTATAAGGAAGGTCTGCTCCCTCACTCTGGGATGTCATGTCTATGGATCTAGATAGAGATGATAAACATATGGATGTGGAGAGGGAGGCAGACTGATTGAGATAGAGATGTCAAATGATGGCAGGTGAGCTTGTTAGCTTGTAAGGAGGGCAACAGTTCAGACTTTTCACAGCTGCAGACTTACCCCTAGTACAATCCAAGTAAAAGCGTTCTGGAGGTGATAGAAAGTGATCTTGTGTGTACTAAACAAGCAGCCTGGGGACCCGAAATCTGGAGCTGGATGGTGCTGGGTCTGCAAGAGGCATCCAGGGCAGATCTGCTCTCAAAGTTTCCAGTAGCTCTGCGGGGTGAGAAAATTGGTAATAGACTGAACTTTCTGTGATCAAGGGGTTTGGGAGATGAGGTTGGAGAGGCAGGCTGGAGTATGACCAGGATTACCAATGTCCCATTGAAGAATTTGGACTCTATTCTATAGGTAATACTTTTTTTTTATTATGTTCAGTTAGCCAGCATATAGTACATCATTAGTTTTTGATGTAGTGTTCAACGATTCATTAGTTGTGATAACATCCAGTGCTCATCACAACATGTACCCTCCTTAATGCCCATCACCCGGGTACCCCATCCCCCCACGCCCTTCCCCTCTGTAACCCTCAGTTTGTTTCCCAGATTCCAGAGTCTCTCATGGTTTTTCTCCCTCTCCGATTTCTTCCCATTCAGTTTTCCCTCCCTTCCCCTGTGGACCTCCGAGCTATTCCTTATGTTCTACATTTGAGTGAAACCATAAGATAATTGTCTTTCTCTGCTTGACTAATTTCACTTAGCATAATCTCCTCCAGTCCCATGCATGTTGATGTAAAAGTTGGGTATTCATCTTTTCTGATGGCTGAGTAATATTCCATTGTATATATGAACCACATCTTTATCCATTCATCTGTTGAAGGGCATCTCTGCTCCTTCCACAGTTTGGCTATTATAGACATTGCTGCTATGAACATTGGGGTGCATGTGCCCCATCTTTTCACTACATCTGTATCTTTGAGGTAAATACCTACTAGTACAATTGCTGGGTCATGGGGTAGCTCTATTTTTAACGTCTTGAGGAACCTCCATACTGTTTTCCAAAGTGACTACATCAGCTTGCATTCCCACCAACAGTGTAAGAGGGTTCCCCTTTCTCCACATCCTCGCTAACATTTGTTGTTTCTTATCTTGCTAATTTTTGCCATTCTAACTGGTGTAAAGTGGTATCTCATTTTGATTTTGATTTGTATTTCCCTGATGGCTAGTGATGTTGAACATTTTTTCATGTGTCTGTTAGCCATTTGTATGTCTTCTTTGGAGAAGTGTCTCTTCATAAATACTTTTAAGCAATGATCAGATTTGTGAGTTTTTGTGGGTTTTTTTTTTTTTTAAGATCACTCTGACAGCAATGCCTAGCATAAATGACAGGAGGCAACTAGCAGCAGGAACTAAAAAGTAGAAACTACTATACTAGTCTAGGTGACAGATGATGAAGTCTTCCACAAAAGGTCTACAGATTCTAGTCCTGTCCCTCTTAAATTGATGTTAAAGTTAGAACTAGCTTCTCTGATGATTGAAGATGTATTTGTTCCTGTTTCCAGAATTAGGACTATAGCAAATATGCTTCTTGTGTTCATTCAAATTGAATATATAATCAATTCTCCACTATATATCCTCTTACTAACACTGCTCCTTACAACTAAATATATCTTTCCCTGGAAGGGTCTTCGTACTTCTGTTCCTACATAGAAGCCACGTATTTCTCATTTCCTCTCCCTTTCTCCTCTTCCTTCTCTCATTCTGTAGCCAGTACAGAAGACAAAATGGGAACACCAGAAGTATCTTTCTTCCCTTGTGGCTTACTCCTTCTGCTCCACCTCTAACTTCTCAGTTTCTTCCTGTCATTCAATTCTTGAAAACTCCCATTTGTAGCTGATAGCTGACACTCACAATGTCCTGGGCTGGAGCCAAGGAAAGAATATTTGGGGCTTCAGGTACCTCAATCCCCACGTGTCTGGGGTTCTAGTGTCCACTGCTGTTGACCTTGCATTCTCTTTCTCTCACAAGTTCTGTATAATTTGAATCCATGCCTTCAGTGCATCCTGACTCTTCATCCTCCTGATACCTGTTGGAGTCCCTATGGATTCTATGTCCATTCATTAATTTTTCTTCTTCTCTCCACTGATGTCCATGTTGCTTTTATCTCAGGAAGCATTCAACCCTTGGAGAATAGCTCAACTTACACTTCCAATAATCCTGCAAATAAGCATAACAAAAAAAATTATCTCTGTTTTGTAGATGGGAAAACTAAGTCACAGAGACATGAAGTGACTTGTTTCAGAGTCACAGAGTTAATTGGTGTCAGTGCCAGAACAGCCTGGCTCCCTTACCCATCATGCACTACTCTTTCTAGGATGATATCCTAACCAGCAAGAAATATTTTTTTTCCAAATCAAAGGCTTCCACTCATACCTGAGGAACTGAAGCTTTCCATAATACTCATAAAAAAAGAAAAAAAAATAGGGAAACCTTAGAATAGCCTAGAATGCCATGATTCAGATTGCCTTTCTCTTTTGAAAAAGAAAAAATCAGGCCCAAAGCTTTGTCAAAACACTTGGGCTATATTTCAGACACAAACCAGAAAATTTACAGTTATCTAGAGTTCAAGAAAAAGCCTGTCAAAATTATTTCCAACTGTCCAGATAATAGAGGGAAAGAGTTTAGTGATTGTCTTGGTATAATCGAAATAACTCAATTTCCATCCCATTATACATATACTGAGGAAAAATGAAATCTAAAGAGTATTTTAGTCACATCATTGTACGATTATGTTATTTACCTTTAGAAATATAAATTCTTGAATCAATAGCTTAGGAGATAGATAAATATTTAATAGATAACTTGATGCTTTTTTCCAAAGACGTTGAGATGCTACTGAAATTCCAAGAAACGGCTCTTAGTTTCATCGATCTTTTCTTTTTTTTTGGTCTCTATTTCATTTATCTCTTCTCTGATCTTTATAATTTACTTACTTTTGCTAATCTGGGGTTTCATTTTTTTCTTCTTCCAGTTCCTTTAGGTGTAAGGTTAGATTATTTATTTGAGGCTATAAACTTCCCTCTTAGAACTGCTTTTGCTTCATCCCAAAGATTTTGAACCATTGCTTTTCATTTGCCTCAAGGTATTTTTTGATTTCCTCTTTGATTTCTTTGTTGACCCATTGGTTGGTTAGTAGCATGACTGTTGATACTACTGTGGGTGTGCTGGTGGGCAGGGATTGGCCCCCTGGCACAGCTAGCTGAAAGGCCTGGCTTTGGCTGTTGTGGGTGTGTTAGTAGGTGGGATTAACCCCTGATGCAGCTGGATGAGAGGCCCAGTTACAACTGCGGCAGATGTGCTGGTGGGCAGGGCAACCCTCCCAACCCCAGAGGCAGGAGTCACTTTGGGAGATGCCAGTCCAGACCAAGGCTGCCTGCTGGGTGTGGTGGGGCAGGAGCTGTTTTGCGGGGGCACCTGCCAGGACAGGTATCTTGGATGAGGTGGATCTACAGAGGAACACAAGGGCAGGGCAAGTGGTGATAGCAAGGTAGATGGAGAATGTCAGAACTGTCTCCTACCAGTATCCAGCCAGTTTGGCTGAAGGAGGGCAAGAAAAATGGCACCGACCAGCACTTCCATTCATAGAGAAAGCTCCTATAGATCCCTGCCCCTCTGGATGTGCCCTAAAATTAGTCAGTTATTCTTTCACATATAACCCAGGTGCTTTTCAGCTTGCTGCATCTATGCTGGGTCTAGGACTAAGTGATATAGAGCACTGGCCCTTTCAGAGCAGAGTCTTGGTTTCCTAAGCCCTCCAACTCCCCCAGAGTTAAGCCCTGTTGATTTTCAAAGCCAGCCATTAGAGGAGCTCATCTGCCTGGTGCAGATCCCCAGGAATGGTTATGCCTGATGTGTGGAGTTTGACCTCCTCACTCCCCAGGGAGGCCCTTCATGCCTGTAATATCTCTCCCTCTTATGAGTTGTCATGCTGGGGTTTTGGTTCCTGGTTGCATCTCTGTCCATCTTAACCTTCTTGATGTGATTTTCTTTGTATCTTTAGTTCTGCTAGTCTTCAGGTCATTTGAAGGTGAGTTGCATTATATGTAGTTGCATCCGTGTGTCTGTGGGAGGAGGTGGGCTCAGGATCCTCCTACTCTGCCCTGTCATCTGAAAAAAATCTCTGGTTTTTGTTAATGGCTTCTCTTCCTTTGTTGAACTTCTCATTTTATTCATGCATTGTTCTTTTAACTCTGTTTAATGGTCTATTTGTTCTTGTAGTTTGCTGAACCTCTTTACGAGATTATCCGAATACTTTGCCAGGCAGTTCATAGATCTCCTTTTTTTTTTTTTTTTTTATGTCAGTACTTGGAGCTTTAGTAGTTTACTTTGGTGGTGTCATGTTGACCTAATTCTTTGCGATCCTTATATCCTTGCATTGGTATCTGCACATTTATGTAAGTTGTCTCCTCTTCCAGACTTTTTAGGTCCATGTTGGCAGGGAAAGCCCTTCATTAGTCAGCCAAGCTTGGGGTACTGGAGAGGTCAGTTAACTTTTAGAGCCCCTGGGCAAGCAAGGCTTGCTATCAGGGTCTTGATTTGGATGAGGCCACTGCCTATGCTCTGAGCTCAGGGGGTAGGGAGCATGCCCCTGTGGTTGAGCACTGTAGTTGAGTGGGCCCGCTGGCTGGGCTCTTTGTTCAAGCAAGGCCACATGTGGGCTCCTTGGTTGAGAGTGGCTGCTGGTTGTGCTCCACAGTCAGGTGAGGCCACTGGAGGGGCTCTGCAATCACCTATGGTTACGAGAGGCAGCAAGCTGTGTTTCCTGGCAGGGTGGTACCACCAGTTGGATTCTACAATTAGGCAGGGTTGTGGGCTGGGCTCCACAATTGCTTCTGGTCTGGCGGGGCCTCAGGCTGTGCTCCCCAACTGGATGGTGCTACTTGCTGGACTTCACATTCCGGTGGGATGTGGGCAGGCCTTCCTGGTTGGATAGGGCCCAGTCTGTGCTCTGTGATTTGATGGGGCCCGTAGGCTGTGTCCCAAATTTTGTCAGAGCCACAGGTTGGGCTTTGCACTTGGGTAGGCTGCTGGTTACTGGCTGTGCTGCTCTTTTGGTTAAGGTTCCTGGCCAGGTGCTGTGACTGGTCAGGGCCTCCAGTTGTATTTCACAGTTGGATGGCACTGGAAGCTGTGCTTCATAGTTGAGGAGGGTCACTGTCCAGGCTCCCTGGTCAGATGGGGCAGCAGTCTATGTTCTGTGACTGGGGGGTGGGGGGGACACTGGCTGGGCAAGGCCACGGGCTGTGTTCTACAATTAGGTAGGGCTATAGGCTGAGTTCCAAGGCTCCCCAGGGTCACTGTTCATGCTCTCTGACTATGCACAGCCAAAGGCTATGCTCAACAGTTAGGCAAGGCTCTTGGCTTGGGTCCTTGCCCAAGTGGGAATGTATGATGGGTTCTGCAGCTGCCTGGGTTCCTTGACCAGGCCACCCCTGGTTGGATAGGACTGGAGGCTGTGCCCAACAGTTGGGTGAGTCTATGAACTTGTTTCCTCGCTCAAGTGTCACTATGGGATAAACTCCATGGCAGGTAGGGCTCGGCTAGGGACTCAAATAGGTGGAATTGCCAACCAAGCTCCCTGGCCAAATGGGTCCACTGGTCTGACTGCCCATCTGACTAAGATGGGGGTCCCACTGGTTGAGATCTCTGCATGGGCACTGCTTCAAGTAGGAATGTGATCCACTGAGATCTGAGCCCTGGTAGCTGTAAACCCCACTCCCTTCATCTCTATCTGATCCTTAGTGGTCAAGCCCTGAAGATTCCCCCAGTGACCCCCCATGAAGCGAGATCTGAGTGGGCCTCCTGAGAAGTGTCCTGCAATGCCTGGGAAGCTGGATGTCCACCGTGGGCTCTCTTTTTCCCCTGGAGAAATTGCAGGCCCAGGGGGGCCCTCTTGGTACAGTGCTGTGCCAGCTTAGGGGAAGGGCAATGTAGTTAAAGAGAAACTCCTCCTCCTCCCTTTCTAATTCAGTCCTTCTTCATGTCTGTGATCTAGGTGAGTGCTTCAGCAGCACCTCTGGGTTCTGGGGTTTTCACAATGGTGTCTTGTCTATGGAGAGGTGTTAGTCGATCTTCTTGTGAGTGTCTTTAGAACATTTTTAATTCAAGAGTGTAATCAAGTATTACATGTTTGCTCTTATTCCCTCACCCCATACATTCATCCACTGAATACTTATGCAATGTCAGGAAATTGAAGGTCTGCCTGGTCTTTGGTCTGTGGTGGTCTCCATATTTTTTGTCTTTCTTTCTGCTATAATCAATGCCACCATCAAGTACCTGTTGATACTTCTTAGAGCAAGCTCTAAGGTGCCCTTCCCAACGTCTGTCTTCACAGAGTGCCAGTCCGGCCACAGGGGTCAATCTTCCAGCATCCATGAGTCATTGCCATCAGCAGCCTGCTACCTCCTGAGGAGCTATGCAAATCTCTGTCCACAGACTCCATTCCCTATCAACTCAGCCTGGCTCAGTGAATCCCTTCTCTGGCCACTCTCTTCTCTCTTCCAAGCATCAGCCTCTCTCCCCTCATCAACTCTCTTTCGGGCAACTTGACTCCATCTCTTTTTGAGCCTGACTTCCCCAACAAAGGCTATATGGCTGAACTTGAAATGATGGAAAAGGAAAGAGCAGGGTCCTCGATCAATCATTCTCAAAACACTCTGTGCATGAGAATCACTTGAAGTACTTTTTAACAAGTACATCTTACTCAGTCGTTTTGAGTGGCTCGCAGAAATTTGTAAGAAGTGAAAACAGGTGGTTCCAGGACCAAACTTGGAGAAACATGGGCCTAGTTCCTACAATACAAATGCTTGACTAACCCTCTAAGAAGGACAGGAGTGCAAAAATGCCTCTCAGTCTTCAGTCTGGAAAATAAAAGAGTTGATTTCTCAAATCAGTTTATCTTGCTTCATATGCTTTGTAATTTTTTTCTAAGATATAACAACTCTGGAAGTCAGGATGAAAAACTGTCCCTCTAAACTGAGATCAAGTCATTTAATGCTCTAGAAGCAGAAAAGGTAAGAAGTGATATATATTGGAATATTCTACATGTCTATATAAATTACATATACATATTTTCAGATTTGGCTATTCCAACTGTTTTCATTGCCAGCTTATTTTGTGAGCCTATATTTATATAAATATATATATATACATGTTATACATACATACACACACACACACATCTACTTATGCCTTATAAAAAACCACAAAGTAATTTTACTTTTCTCATAAGGAAATTTTTTCTTATTTTGTTTTCATGTCATAGTATATATCCAGTATAATAATCATTCCTGCCTAAGAAAAGGAATATATGAAGAATACAATGCATAGTAATGAAGCAAATTTCAAGTGAATATTGCATCTTTCAAAGTGGATATTTCTTTTCTCTTACTTCTCCCTCCCAATAAGTACTCCGACATCCATTAGCTGCTTGTAGGGAAAAAAATTAACTTTTTGAAATATGGAAGGTTGAAAGCTAGAAAATGTAAAATAATGATGATAAAAAATGTAAATTGTTGCCTCTTAAGGAGTGAGTTGCATCCAATCCTTTCATTGTTTTCCTATCACCACCATATAGAAGATACAGAGGCTCATAGGGAGGAAATGCCCATGATTCTGGTTAGATAATTTCTCCGTTTGGACACCTATCCCAAGAATCTTTGTGTTATTAGGCCAATTACAGAAATGGGAACAGAATCATTGTGTATTAAAGGTAAAATACAATGACATATAAAATCACTTTTAGATCATTTTACTCCTTTGTGGCATATTACGTTCTTCTTCTTATTTACCAGATAAGAACTCAATGTATACTTGCCTTAATAACTACCACATTGAAGGTGTCTCCCCAAACTGGGCAGGAGAGTACCTTGAGTCTTTTCATTTCAGTGAGAGGAAATTTTCAGAAGACCAAGTGGTAAAGAGTGGCCCAAAGTCTTTATTCTCCCTTGGGTCCCTACCAAGTGCAGTACAGGTAGTACCCAGATCGTGCAAACCCACACAGCTCCTGGCCTCTGTTGAGAGGAGGATCTTGTCAACTATTTGAGGAGTCTCAGAATCTGTAGCAGGATGGATCTTCGAATAGCAGGGCCAGGCAACAGAGGGACTGCTTCGGAGGCAACCAGGGCTTTGTGCAGTAAGCCGAGGAGACTGTTGCACAGAGCAGAGGTGTACTATTACTCCCCCATAGAAGAAAGTATGACCCTTTGTGATAGTCCAGGTTTCAAATGTTCAACTGTGTTTCACCTTATTTTAGGACACTGATGGGCAAGTTTTACCTTATTTTTCATAAAAAATATAAAAAAAAAATAAAGATTGTCTCCAAATAAAGAGAACATTTAACAATAGATTATCAGATGCTAGGTGGTCTCCTTCCTTTTATTCTTTTTCTAAGAACAACACGCTATAGTCACCACCCATTTGTTCATTGGCTTCTCATAAGAAAAATGGATCTTAGGTCCCAAGTAGGGAGCCGAGTAGGAGATTTTCACAGGAGTGTCATATAACTACACTCAAACAAGAGAAGAGAGAGAACGACCCTTTAAAACATAGAACAGAATAAGAAAGTTGAAAAAGTATTTGTTGAAAGATATATGTCTGAAGATGTTGTGTGAAGAATGTTACTAAAAACTTATTTTTATTGCTTTATAGTTTTAGGCATACTTTAGCTCCATTTCTGAATTATTTTTCTTAGCAATGACTCCTAAAGGTATAGCTTTCAGGATTTCTGTCTTTCCTCATCCTTGCTTTTACAAAGTGGTTAATGACTTGTTAGCCAAGACTTGCATGCTTCAAGGAAAGCAATTAATAATTTTGCAAATGAGGTCACTCTTTTTGTAATGTGAATCCTCACAAGTTACATAATTGTTTAGCAAATCTACATTTTCTTAATCTACATTAATATGACTAAAGAAAAATGTAATCTATACTTTATTCATTTCAGATACCATTACTTAAAATTATAGTTCAACTATTCTATTCAAATTAGTTAATTATGTTCAAGAACTCTAGAGAGCTATCGATGCTTGGCCTCTAATATGTGGAAAGCAATTCTTATGATCAGCTCATTTTGGATCCATTTAATTTCTCTTGGGATCTTACATATAAAACATAAGCTGCTTTTATATCTTCTTAACTTTATCCTATTATTAAAAAACAATTAAATCATCTCCCCTATGTGGAATCCATTAGTGTTTTCAATGTTTGTGAGTGAGTGAATGTGTGTGTGTGTATGTGTGTGTTTAAGCAAGGGCTAGAGAGAAGCAGAAAATACATGCATTATAAAAACTTCAAAAATGGAACATTCCCTTTTGGACTGAGGGCAAAAAGATGATGTTTGGAAAGTAGACAATAAGACTTTAAGCAAGTTTTGTCTTATTTGATTTTGTTTTTAAAGTTTTAAACTTTTCAGGAGAACAAAAGCAGTAATTTCCTTGACATCAGCTGTAGCAACATTTTTCTAGATACGTCTTCTAAGGCAAGGGAAACAAAAGTAAAAACAAACTATTGCGACTACATCAAAATAAAAAACTTTTGCTTTTTTGTGAAGGAAATCATCAACAAAACAAAAGGCAATCTACTGAATGGGAGAAGATATTTGCAAATAATATATTCAATAAGGGGTTAATATCCAAAATGGTAAAGAATTTATACAACTCAACACCAAAAAAAAAATCTGATTTAAAAATGGGCAGAGAGGGCGCCTGGGTGTCTCAGTTGGTTAAGCGACTGCCTTCTGCTCAGGTCATGATCCTGGAGTCCCGGGATCGAGTCCCACATCGGGCTCCCTGCTCAGCGAGGAGTCTGCTTCTCCCTCTGACCCTCCCCCCTCTCATGTGCTCTCTCTCATTCTCTCTCTTTCAAATGAATAAAAAATCTTAAAAAAAAAAATAAAATAAAAATAAAAATGGGCAGAGAACATGAACAGACATTTTTCCAAAGAAGACATATAGGTGGCCAACAGACACATGAAAAAAATGTTCAACATCACCACTAATCAGGGAAATGGAAAACAAAACGACAATGAGATATTACCTTACACCTGTCAGAATGGCTACATTCTAAAGGGCAAGAACTAACAAGTGTTGGCGAGAATGTGGAGAAAGAAGAACCTTTGTGCATTGTTGGTGGGAATGTAAACTGGTACAGTCACTGTGGAAAACAGTATGGAGGTTCTCAAAATTTTAAAAATAGAAATACCATATAATCCAGTAATTCCATTACTGGGCATTTACCCAAAGAAAATGAAAACACTAATTCAAAAAGTTATAGGCATCCTTACGTTTATTGCAATATTATTTACCACAGCCAAGATGCACACACACGTGCACAATGGAATATTTGCAGCCATAAAAAGGATGAGATCTTGCCACTTGTGACAACATGGATGGACCCAGAGGGTATTATGCTAAGTGAAATAAGTCAGACTGAGGAAGACAAATATTATTTAATTTCACTCATATGTGGAATCCAAAACGAATGAATGAACAAACAAACAAAAAGCAGAATCAGAGAACAAGCTGATGGTCATGAGAGGGAAAGGGGGTGAGACGATAGGCAAAATGGGTAAAGGAGAGTGGGAGATACAGGCTTTCATTATGGAATAAATAAGTCACAGGAATAAAAGGTACGGCATAGGGAACATAGTCAATGGTGTTGTAATAGTTCTGTGCAGTGACAGAGGCAGCTATACTTGTGGTGAGCCTAGCATAATGCATGAAGAAGTTGGATCACTATGTTGACTATGTTGTATACCTGAAACTAATGTAACATTGTATGTCAACTCTACTCAAGTAAGAAAAACTTTTTTAAGAGACTTCACCTTTTCTACTGTTAAATATAATTTTTAAGAGCTTGCTCAAGGAAAGTTTGAGAAGGTGAAAAAACCAAACAGGCAATAGCATGTACATATTATATGGTATTATTTCAAAGTGTACAAAAATTATTTCATTTTGTGAGCCTTAAGATTGGATCAATATATGCTATTATCTTTGAAAATCTAAGTGAAGAGAAAAGCTTAACATATCATACCAAAAAGCAATTTGTGTTCACTCTATCATTGTTTTGTTTTGTTTTGTTAATTTGGTTTTATTGCAAGGCCATAGTATTATGATGTCAATTTTTTCATCTGTGAAAAAAATTCATGTCATTCATCAATAGCATTTTATGTTGTAATAAAAAGATCTGAGGGCGCCTGGGTGGCTCAGTTGGTTAAGCGACTGCCTTCAGCTCAGGTCATGATCCCAGGGTCCTGGGATCGAGTCCCACATCGGGCTCCCTGCTCTGCGGGGAGCCTGCTTCTCCCTCTCCCACTCCCCCTGCTTGTGTTCTCTCTCTCGCTGTGTCTCTCTCTGTCAAATAAATAAATAAAATCTTTAAAAAAAAAAAAAAAGATCTGAGAATAATGGCCAAAAGAATCTCAGACATACAGGAAGACTGTGTTTTGTTTTATTTATTTTATTTTATTTATTTTATTTTATTTTATTTAGAAAGGCTGTTTTAGACAGAGAAACTAGCGCTTAATGTTTCAATTAAATAACTTATTTTTATTGAACTAAAAATTATGGCCAAATAATTATTATTTCAAGCCAATAACTTTTGAAGTAGTTTTGCAGTGAAAGCTGATAGCTTCCATTTATAGAAAGTTCAAACAAAGGTAAAATTAAATAATATATTGCCTAAGATAGATAATACAAAGTCAATTTTATAAAATAACTACTTGAAAAGCAAAAGAATGACTAACACAATAGTTAAAATATTGCCCAGGATGGGAATGGAATTGGAAAAGAACATACAGAGAATTTCTAAAGTGTCTCTGATACTCTACTTTTGACTTGGGTAGTGGGTACCCATTATTGGATTATTGTTATTGTTCTTTAAGAAGTATATATATGCTCACAATCCTTATAGAAGTATATTTCATATTTTAAAAAGTAAAGGTAAAACTAACGTAAAGAAATAACAAACAGCAAAATCAATGCCATATATTGGTGAGATGAATGGGGAATAAACAGAATGGAAAGAAAGGGCTTCCTCAATTGCTGGAAATGATGTTGAATCTACCAGTATAGAAATACAGCCAATAATATCTGGCTGAACAGAAAGAGCTGGTGTCTGGAAGTAAATAAAAAGAATTACCCTTGTCTCTGAAATATTTGTGAATAGCCCCCAACTGGAAAATTACAGGCTTCTGAGAAAATGATACAGACTTGTTAAACAACTTCAAAAACTTTTGATATTGCCTGAATATTCCAGGCAGGTAAAAGACAGGATATTCCAGAAGATCAAACTATGAGCACCAGGAAAGTTAAAATAGAAAATGAAAGGAAGTTAAAGTGAAAACACTCCCTATGTATCATTTATCTATTTTGCATACAAGCTGAGTAAAGGAATAATTTATTACCAGCTGTGGAACTTTGATCTCAAATCTCAGTGCAGGATCCTAATAAACCAGATAGACCCATCTGGTGAATTATTTTTGCTGAGGCTTACCTGAGCAGAGGGACCTAAAGCAATGGCAGAAAGAACGTTTTGTTTTGTTGTCTTGTTGCCTTCCTTAAGCTCACAACTGCCTCTCAGACTTCTGGTGAAAAAAATCCTGTCCAGAACACACACACCATCAGGAGGAGAACAGTTTGCAGAGACAGCTCTCAGCCCAAGAGTGGGAGAGCCACTCCCTTGACTGTCTTGCCTTTAACTGGACTACCACAGAGCATTGAAAGACTCCTTAAGACCCCAAGAAGAAGCCAAAGTAAAAGGAGATTGTTGGGGTTTCTCTGAAAAGGGAGCATCTCATATTCCACTCCTATTAGTCTGTGTGCTATGAAAACAAAGGAAACAAAAGCAGAGTATCCACCCTTTGGGAGCCTGCGTGGTTGAGCATACTCATCAAACTCTAATAGTATCGAGCCCCCTCCTCCTCGGATGTGGCTGGAGCTTGAGACGCCGCAGACCCGGACCCGGAGCAGCTCAGAAGCAGTGAATAATAGCTCTTCAAGTCTGCAAAAAAAAAAAAAAAAAGGCCTCCAATAAAACTACATTGCAAAAAATGGGAAAGAAACAAAATGGAAAGAGTAAAAAAGTAGAAGAGGCAGAGCTTGAAGAATTTGTAGTGGAAAAGTACTGGACCGACGTGTAGTGAATGGGAAGGTGGAGTATTTCCTGAAGTGGAAGGGATTTACAGATGCTGACAATACTTGGGAACCTGAAGAAAATTTAGATTGTCCAGAGTTAATGGAAGCATTTCTTAATTCTCAAAAAGCTGGTAAAGAAAAAGATGGTACAAAAAGATTATCTTTATCTGACAGTGAATCTGATGATAGCAAATCAAAGAAGAAAAGAGATGCTGCTGATAAACCAAGAGGCTTTGCCAGAGGTCTTGATCCTGAACGAATAATTGGTGCCACAGACAACAGTGGAGAATTAATGTTTCTCATGAAATGGAAAGATTCAGATGAGGCAGACTTGGTGCTGGCAAAAGAGGCAAATATGAAGTGTCCCCAGATTGTAATTGCTTTTTATGAAGAGAGACTAACTTGGCATTCTTGTCCAGAAGATGAAGCTCAATATATATATATTTATATAATATATATAAAACTGGGCCTTTGTTTTTTGATTTATTAGTGTGAAGAAATAACATTCTAGGGGCGCCTGGGTGGCTCAGTTGGTTAAGTGACTGCCTTCGGCTCAGGTCATGGTCCTGGAGTCCCTGGATCGAGTCCCGCATCGGGCTCCCTGCTTGGCGGGGAGCCTGCTTCTCCCTCTGACCCTCCCCCCTCTCATGTGCTCTCTCTCGTTCTCTCTGTCTCAAATAAATAGATAAAATCTTTAAAAAAAAAAAAAAAGAAAGAACATTCTAATGAAAATCAAGTTTGATATGTTTGTTTTGAAGTAGTATTGGGGAGTTGCTGGATTTTTTTACATCTATAACAGTGGTTACTTTGAACAAATAAAAGCTTTCTGTAGCTGCTTCCTTTATCAGAAAAAATACCTGAGACCATGGTATATTATCCCTCTGCATTAGAGAACACCTTTTCTAATATGTTGGGGGAAATCTTCATAGTCGTTACTCAGTCAGAATTTGTGTTTAACTCCTATATGCCTAAGGACCATTCTGGATTTTTTGTTTATTTAGGGGGGTTTTGTGTGTATACTTAAAATACATACCTAAATGGTTTTTGTTTTTTTAACACTCACCAAAACAAAAACAGCATTTTATAACCATGGATAAGCCTGTGTTTCCGGGATACTATCATTTTCAGCAACTAAAGAAATAAATCACTTAAAGTTAAACTGAAGTTTTTCCTGAAGCCTTAACCTTTCAAATTTTTAAATTCGACAATTTAAAAGCAGCCATATCAGAATCCATATCCATATCTACAGTCATATAAATGCAAGTTCATTTGCAAGATCCCTGAAAGGAAAATTTTATCACCACCAACAACCTACCTACCCAAATGACAAAACTAGACAAGTCCTGGTGTGTTTTAATTAGGTAAGCAAACCTTAGTTAAATGGACACTTAAAGGTTCCTTCTAGTGAACCATTTTTTTTCAAGAAGTTGAAATCTCTGTGCTGTATTGACTAAAAGGTCATGACTCATGGAATGTCTAAAACTTTGTTCATGGAAACCTAATCATAATCAGATGGTTAGAAATGTTGGCAATTTAGCACCTGCTGGAATAAATGGGTGGACAGACTTTTATTAACCAAATTCTTAACCTGCATGTATTTTCTTTACCCCAACTCATTCCTGACATGTAGGCTCAGTCTTCTCAGTATTTGAGTTACTGGTTCAGCAGAAACCAGGAAAAACAATAATTTTGTAGTCAGAATGTTATCCAACTGTATATTGTTTACATTATTGTAAATATTGGTAAACAGTGGTCAATAAATAGTTTTATATTAAAAAAGCACAAAAACAAACAAACAAAAAACAACAACAAAATAACTCTAATAGTATCTACAAGAGAGGAGGAAGGTAGTAATCACAGCAAGTAAAGCTCCCACCACAGGGAACCTGGTGTGGAGTGGACATTCATTCCTGTTTGCCTAGGAAAGTTGTATTTACACCATTGTCCAGACATAATTATTAATAGCACTCCACCTCACTCAGAAAAGTGTCTCTGTTTTGACAATAAATTATATAGTCATCCTACTTATAAGAAAAGTCTTTTGAGGGAAGTTCAGGACAATGAAGCTGAAAAGAAGCACCTGTTTGTTTTCATGGTCTCTTGCCTTCATCCATTTTTGATGCACCTCTCTTCCAGGACCCTCTCCCTGGCTCCTCCCCAAGTCCCTCTCACTTCCTCCCTCTCTCCCGTTTCTCCAGCTATAGAAATCACACCATCACTATCTTCATTCCAAATGAATGGAGGTCTCTAAACATTTTGGGGAGAGTTATTCAATGGGTCATAAGAATTATAGGAATCTCCAAATTATAGTATTCAAACTGGGGGTGGGGGTTAGGAGGAAGAAAGGTGGAACTGTGGGATAAAATAAAATTCGAAAATTCCTGCTCTGGATAGGTCTTGATTTTTATTTTAGTCCTTTATTTCCCTTATAAAATACCTACTGCAATATCAATAGGTACTATTTTCAATAGTATTAGACATTCTATATTCACATTTTTCTTCATGGACTGTGATAAAGCACACCTTTAATCCAGTGACTCCCACTTCATTTGCTCATGTTTACTTTCATTTCTCCATGTGTGCTGGGTGATTTCAGCAGCTAGATTTTTTTTTCTTCTTTCCTAATTTAGAAATTATCTGATTGTCCATTTACAAAATTTATGTACTTGCTACTGAAGATGACTGATAAGTTCAGTTGTCATTGCGTAGAATTGAAAATATCTGAAATGCACAAAATTTATCTCCTAGATCACAACTTTAGTTCCTTAATTTTTATTCTCATGCGATTTTCACACCACATTTCTAAAAGCTCCTATTTGTGTTTTTTTTTTTTAAAGATGAGAACTCTACCATCTGTCTCTACAATGATCATTTTTTTCCCTAAAATAAATACAGTACAGAACTCTTATTATCTAATTCAAAATTTCAGTCTTATTAAGGTAGTTGGTATTTTACAAATCAAGCAAAGGCCAATCTCTTGGGAGATACATCCTTGAAGGGAGACAAGCATCAGGTTGTGAGCTGGACATGAGCTATTGATTCATTCAACAAACATTTATATAGCAAATAAAGTGAACTATAATAGATTATGAACTTAGTTTTATTGTTGTCAAAAGGAAGCAAAACCAATGATATTGGAGTGCCCCAATAATTTCCTGCTACTTGTCTTTCCTCCTTAAAGGATTTTAGATCAAAAACCCTATCCCCAAGGGACAGTAGCAGAACAGAAGTCAAAACATCAATTTATTGATAATCAATACTCTTTAGTCAAAAGCCTAATCTGGAGATCCAACTGGGATATTTTATTTTCCACTAATACCATTATTTCTAATCTCAATTTAGGGTCCAGTGTGTATTGGTTGCCTTCAGAGAAAAAGAGATGGTCAAGTCAGAAGGGGGGACTTGAATCCATTTAACTACCTATTACAATGAACAAGAGAGGAGAAAATGAAAAATTTTCACCTTATGGCCTTGACTTTCCTATGAAAGAGACAGGAAAGAAATACAGATGATGTAGATGCAGATGGAGAAACAGGTATGGATATAGATGTAGATAGAGGTGTAGGTATAGAGATGTAGAGATAGAGAATAAAGATGCTATGAGTGCAGTGCTGGGTTTTAATGTCCTTTAACCCAACCATGTAATAAAATGTAACTCTGACCAATTGATTTACTCATTCTTCCTCCATTTTTGAAGCAAGATGAATCTGAACTGAAGAATTTCCCCCCTCAAGAGGTACCAGGCCATATGGTAGGTGTTAGTGATATAAAGATCAGTATTACAATCCTCAAATGGCTCATACTTATGAAGAGAATGTCAAATGAATCAACTATCAAGCTCCTTCCAAGGCTAGAACTACCCTACATGAGTCTACTACATGTGTCTTAATCTAATCAATGAGTCAGGAACTAGTTTTAAAATTTTGATCCATGTAATCACAGGGCTCTATAAGACAACTCTGGAAATTTCACTAAAATTAAATGTCCTGTTTAACTCATTTGATTCTAATAGTTTCAGAGCCCATCTAATCCCCAGACAAAGATAGATTGCATCTTCTGATCAGTGAAAAGCAACACATAAAGAAACCATGGTTTCAAAAAAACCCTGGAAATCATTTAGACTTTCATGCTTTCATTTAACAAATACTGGTTGAGCACCTAATATATGCAGGCACTGGGGATGCAACAGTGGACAAGAAAGCCAAGGACCTTTCCTCAAAAAATTTATTTATATAGCACACACACAGGCACAGAGTATGCATAGCTTACAAAATTATTGTTTTTAAACAATCATGGATCTCTGATAAGCTTCTTAGAGTTGAATAAACTTATGCCATAATTTAAAAAGCACTAGGTAGAGGGGCACCTGGGTGGCTCAGTTGGTTAAGCGACTGCCTTCGGCTCAGGTCATGATCCTGGAGTCCCGGGATTGAGTCCCACATCAGGCTCCCTGCTTGGCGGGGAGTCTGCTTCTCCCTCTGGCCCTCCTCCCTCTCATGCTCTCTGTCTCTCATTCTCTCTCTCTCAAATAAATAAATAAAATCTTAAAAAAAAAAAAAAGCACTAGGTAGAAAGACTGCTTTAAAAATCAGATAAGGAATTCAAAAGCAAAACATAAACTGTACACATGATTATTGTCCCAATAGCATGCATGTGTGGCCTTCTGCTACTCAAACCCAGATGTCGCTCATCAATCAACACACTTTTTCCAGCTGAGCCCAGATATCACCTCAGTATCCATCTCATAGCCCTATCAGAATCTGTTACCAATCAGTGAGGTAGTCACTCAGTTTGTCCTCACTGATGGAGAGCATCCACCACAAAGCATGTAGTGAGTACCTACCACGTACCTCCAACTGCAGCTAACTGCTAAAAGGAGAAAATAGGACTAGAATTTATTGAGGTAGGTACCCTCTATCCCTACACTGTGAAGAGTTTTAATCAAGAAAGGATGCTATACTTTGTCAAATGCTTTTTCTGCATCTATTGAGAGGATCATATGGTTCTTGTTCTTTCTTTTATTAATGTATTGTATCACACTGATTGATTTGCAGATCTTGAACCAACCTTGCAGCCCAGGGATAAATCCCACTTGGTTGTGGTGAATAATCCTTTTAATATATTGTTGGATCCTATTGGTTAATATTTTGGTGAGAATTTTTGCATCCATGTCTGTCAGGGATATTGGTCTATAGTTCTCCTTTTTGATGGGGTCTTTGGTTTTGGGATCAAGGGAATGGTGGCCTCATAAAATGACTTTGGAAGTTCTCCTTCCATTTCTATTTTTTGGAACAGTTTCAGAAGAATACGTATTAATTCTTCCTTAAAAGTTTGGTAGAATTCCCCTGGGAAGCCATCTGGCCCTGGGCTCTTCTTTGTTGGGAGATTTTTTATTACTCCTTTAATTTCCTTACTGGTTATGAGTCTGTTCAGGTTTTCTATTTCTTCCTGGTTTAGTTTTGGAGGTTTATACATCTCTAGGAATGCATCCATTTCTTCCAGGTTATCTAATTTGTTGGCATAGAGTTGCTCATAATATGTTCTTATAATTGTTTGTATTTCTTTGGTGTTGGTTGTGATCTCTCCACTTTCATTCATGATTTTATTTATTTGGGTCCTTTCTCTTTTCTTTTTGATAAGTCTGGCCAGGGGTTTATCAATCTTATTAATTCTTTCAAAGAACCAGCTCCTAGTTTTGTTGATCTGTTCTACTGCTCTTTTGGTTTCTATTTCATTGAGTTCTGCTCTGATCTTTATTATTTCTCTTCTCCTGCTGGGTTTAGGCTTTATTTGTTCTTCTTTGTCTAGCTTCTTTAGGTGTAGGGTTAGGTTGTGTATATGAGACCGTTCTTGTTTCTTGAGGAAGGCTTGTATTGCTATATACTTTCCTCTTAGGACTGCCTTTGCTACATCCCAAAGATTTTGGACAGTTGTGTTTTCATTTTCATTGGTTTCCATGTATTTTTTTAATTCTTCTTTAATTTCCTGGTTGACCCATTCATTCTTTTAGGATGCTTTTTGCCTCTATGTATTTGAGTTCTTTCCAACTTTCCTCTTGTGATTGAGTTCTAGTTTCAAAGCATTGTGGTCTGAAAATATGCAGGGAATGATCCCAATCTTTTGGTACCAGTTGAGACCTGATTTGTGACCCAGGATGTGATCTATCCTGGAGAATGTTCTATGTGCACTACAGAAGAATGTGTATTCTGTTGCTTTGGGATGGAATGTTCTGAATATATCTGTGAAGTCCATCTGGTCCAGTGTGTCATTTAAGGCCTTTATTTCCTTGTTGATCTTTTGCTTAGATGATCTGTCCATTTCAGTGAGGGGGATGTTAAAGTCCCCTAGTGCTATTGTATTATTGTGGATGTGTTTCTTTGATTTTGTTATTAATTGGCTTATATAATTGGCTGCTCTTATGTTAGGGGCATAGATATTTAAAATTGTTAGATCTTGTTGTTGGATAGACCGTGTAAGTAGGATATAATGTCCTTCCTCATCTCTTATTACAGTCTTTGGTTTAAATTCTAATTTGTCTGATGTAAGGATTGCCACCCCAGCTTTTTTTTGATGTCCATTAGCGTGGTAAATGGTTTTCCAACCCCTCACTTTAAATCTGGAGGTGTCTTTGGATCTAAAATGAGTCTCTTGCAGACAGCATATCGATGGGTCTTATTTTTTAATCTGATCTGATACCCTATGTCTTTTGATGGGAACATTTAGCCCATTTACTTTCAGGATAATTATTGAAAGATATGAATTTAGTGCCATTGTATTGCTTGTAAGGTGACTGTTATTGTATATTGTCTCTGTTCCTTTCTGGTCTATGTTACTTTTAGGCTCTCTCTTTGCTTAGAGGACCCCTTTCAATATTTCTAGTAGGGCTGGTTTGGTGTTCGTAAACTCTTAGTTTTTGTTTGTCCTGGAAGCTTTTTATCTCTCCTATTTTCAATGACAGCCTAGCTGGATATAATATTCTTGGCTGCATATTTTTCTCATTTAGTGCTCTGAATATATCATGCCAGTCCCTTCTGGCTTGCCAGGTTTCTATGGATAGGTTTGCTGCCAATCTAATATTTCTACCATTGTAGGTTACAGACCTCTTGCCCCGAGCTGCATTCAGGATTTTCTCTTTGTCTCTGAGACTCATAAGTTTTACTATTAGATGTCGGTGTGTTGACCTATTTTTATTGATTTTGAGGGGTTTCTCTGTGCCTCCTGGATTTTGATGCCTGTTTCCTTCCCCAAATTAGGGAAGTTCTCTGCTATAATTTGGTCCAATATACCTTCTGCCCCTCTCTCTCTTTCTTCTTCTTCTGGGATCCCAATTATTCTAATATTGGTTCATCTTATGGTATCATTTATCTCTCGAATTCTTCCTTCATGATCCAGTAGTTGTTTATCTCTCTTTTTCTCAGCTTCTTTATTCTCCATCATTTGGTCTTCTATATCACTAATTCTCTCTTCTCCCTCATTTATCCTAGCAGCTAGAGCCTCCATTTTTGATTGCACCTCATTAATAGCCTTTTTGATTTCAACTTGGTTAGAGTTTAGTTCTTTTATTTCTCCAGAAAAGGTTTCTCTAATATCTTCCATGCTTTTGGCAAAGAAGAAGTCAAACTCTCACTCTATGAAGATGATATGATACTTCATGTGGACAACCCAAAAGACTCCACCCCAAAACTGCTAGAACTCATACAGGAATTCAGTAAAGTGGCAGGATATAAAATCAATGCACAGAAATCAGTTGCACTTCTATACACCAACCACAAGACAGAAGAAAGAGAAATTAAGGAGTTGATCCCATTTACAATTGCACCCAAAACCATAAGATACCTTGAATAAGTCTAACCAAAGAGGCAAAGAATCTGTACTCAGAAAACTATAGAATATTCATGAAAGAAATTGAGGAAGATACAAAGAAATCACTAT
>NC_138374.1:102627782-102651777 GCF_054177405.1 Leptonychotes weddellii
CCTGGTGGTGGGTATTGAGGAGGGCACGTTCTGCATGGAGCACTGCGTGTTATGCACAAACAATGAATCATGGAACACTTTATCTAAAACTAATGATGTAATGTATGGGGATTAACATAAGAATAAAAAAAATATATATCAAAAAAAAAAAAAAGAATTATTGTAGAAACTGGCCAAATTTCGGTGGGCTTAATCTATGTTGAATATCAAAATCAGATTTTTTTTCCTACTTTTTTCCCAAGGATAAAGTAGTTTAGGGCCTTGTAAATGATAGTGGAGGATAATAATGTTCGTTATGGCAAAAACTCTGATGATGCCTTATTAAAAAAACAAAAACACAGATTGAAGAAAATATACAGAGGAATAGGATATAAGAAAGGAAACAATTAAAACTCCAGCCAGAAGAAAACAGCTGTGGGAGGAGAGTGGAAATGGAAGTGAGATTTCAAAATATTTATATTCTAATTAAAAAAAAAGGGAGACCCCACAGAGCTCCCTAGCCCCTTCCTGCCATAAGAGGATATAATGAGAAGTCTGTGACCTAGAAGAGGGCCCTCACCAGACCATGCTGGCACCCTGATCTCAAACTTCCAGACTCCAGAACTGTGAGAAATAATTTCTTTTATTAGCTACCCAGTCTATGATATTTTGTTCCAGCAACCCAAATGCACTAAGACATTTGCTCTGTTGAAATAATTTGCTTACACCCTGCCACCTTCCCTGGGTTATACCCTTCTTCAAGGTGGTGCCAACATTTTACTCTTTTCTGTATCCTTTTCCCCTAGCAGTGCCTCCGCATCCATGTTCCTCACTCAGGGAGGGCTGAGCCTGGAATTGTCTCAAATAGAGTTTACCATCAACCCTTCATCCATGCTTGCTCCTTTTCTTGTTTTGTCTCTAAATTACTGGTGTCACACTCCAGTGGCTCTCAAGACAGAAATGTGGTGGCCATCTTTGCTTTTCCCTTTTCTTTACATGTAAATCAAACCATTCAACAAAAAACAACAAAATCAATTAATTTTACTCTTAAAATGTGTTTCAAATCTGTTCTCCTTCTCCCTACTATGCCCTACTTTGGCTTCTCATCATTTCTTGCTTGAAGTGTTTCAACAGCTCATACCTGGCTTCTAATCCACACATTTCCCCCCACTCAAATGTATCTCTCACTGAAAAGATTAATATGAAAAATTCAGATTATGTTGTTAAATAAATAAATAAATAAATAAATTCAGAGGGTTTTTTTTAAACACCAATGAGAAAAGTTCAACCTTTTCTGCAGGACATGCAGATGCTCCATGACCAGGTTCCAGGTTCTCCCCTCAAGCTCATTTCTTACCCCTGCCCTTTCACCCACACACCTATGCTCTCCCAAGCTGAATTTCTTCCTGTCCCTCAAATACATAAGACCTCCACAACCTTCTACATTCCATTCCTTCTGCCTGGAATGCACCCCTCTTTTTTCCAAGGCAAAGTTCTATTCATTCTTCAAGACCCTACTGTAATATCATCTCCTCTGAAAAATTGCTCCCAACCTACAGACAGAGTTTGTTGCTCCAAGTCCATGCTCTCACAACATATCAGTGATGTTTATATTCAAGCATTAATTATTTGGCATCATCTTTACTTGCTCATATGATAATCCCCCCACTGCCACTGGACTCTGAGCTTCCTGAGGGCCGTCCAGGACCATGTTATACCTTCTTTACAACTGGCCCTCGATACAAGTTTTATCAAGCCTTCATTGAAAGAATTAAGTGATTAATTAATGAATGAAAAATCAATACAATATTAGAAAGAATGTTTAACTTGAGAGAGAAAGTTTTCTCGGGCAATTTTAGACGCCATTTCCATGAATACTAACTATAAACTGTTTTGATCAATAAAGCTTAGGTAGATCTCCATTCCAATAATTTAAGAGCATTAAGGTTATGGCACTACTTAAAAGTTATTATTCCAATAATTATTGCTAATTTGGATTATTCTTCCTCTCAATTTCTATGGGTTTTATTTATTTGTTTAAGATATATCTCCCCCACAAGATTTTAAGATCCGTCAGAAAAAAGACCATAGCTGTTCTGTTCAATATCATATGTTGAATGCCTGCCCACAAAGTAGGCTGTCAATAAATATTTATAGAAATTCTTGTCAATGGCCATAGATCCTAACAGAAGACCTAAAAATGGTTTGAAATAAGTGAGAGGACTAGGGTCTTGAATTGTATTGGTAATTCAATGGAGGAGATGTACTAATATGGTGCCTCAGAGGTTTTCTCCTCAGGAGCTATAAAGATACCAGAAGCTAGACTGGGAAGAAACAAAGAGCTAATTGTTACGGAATTAGTTATTAATTGTTATGAAGTTTTACACTGATAATTTTTCATAGGGACTCATTGAAGTTTCTAGTTCTTCTGAGATGAGAAAAGATGAATTGGTCTTTTAGAAACCTGCCTGTTTGTCCTCCTGCCTAAATCACTCCCTAATAAATAAAAGCGTGCTGTATTTCAAAGGTTAAAAGGATTATTCTTCCATGTTTAGATGGTTTATGAAAAGACTTGCCATAAGATTTCTTCAAGTAGGAAACTTCTTAGTTCTTTTTAAATATCCTTGATTTATAACAATTTAAAATATGTAAGTCATTAGAGAGGCAGTCAAGCATGACAGTTAAAAGTATGAACTTTAAAGTGAAGCAGGTCTAGTTGGTACCTGGCAAATTAATAAAACTTACTAACCTTCAGTTTCCTCATCTGTAACATGCAAATAATAATGACAACTCTTTTGTTTACTATAAACATTAAATTAAATGTCTTTCATCTCGGTTAACAGGCAACTAAAAAGAGCTCAATAAATAGTTGCTTTAAAAAATGAATATTCAGATTCTTCAGCCAAATATCTGCCTCAATGTTCTAGGAAAATTCTACAAATTAGGTTGTATGATTTATATTCATGTTGAAAAAAAATGCAAGTTTTTTCTGTCCTAAATAAAAATCCTGATGGAAAGTCATCCCGGAACACATGTTTGGCCAACACCCAGAAGTCATTTTAGCCTGTATCCTGATGAGGCAACAAGTTTCTGAATTGAAGATTTACTTTTTTTTCCCTAATTAGGAGGAAAAAAAAATGTTTAATTTTTTTAAAAAAATCTTGTATCTGTAAAATCTTGTATTTATGTGGATTAGAGTGATTGTTATCTTTCTTATTTTATCAAAAATTATTAAATGAGATGGATTATTAGTAAATGAAAAAGTAATTATTAAGTGAAAGGGATTGAAGGTATTGAGATAGAAAGTTCACAGTGAGCAGTATTATCCCCCAAAAACTCTAGGCCATGATGATTACATTTGTGTTTTCCATTGGTGTCTATACTTATAAATCAAAGATGCAAATCAAAAAATTAAACCTTTCATGGGGCGCCTGGGTGGCTCAGTTGGTTGGGCGACTGCCTTCGGCTCAGGTCATCATCCTGGAGTCCCGGGATCGAGTCCCACATCGGGCTCCCTGCTCAGCGGGGGGTCTGCTTCTCCCTCTGACCCTCTTCCCTCTCGTGCTCTCTGTCTCTCATTCTCTCAAATAAATAAATAAAAATCTTTAAAAAAAAAAAAAAAATTAAACCTTTCATTGGGTAGAGCTATCAATACCTAATTCTTTTATGTTCAACAGTGGTGCTTTTCATCTGAATTAGCTCACTCTACAATTCACAGATACAATTTGTGTTTTGTACAATAAGCTCCATTTGCAGCATAGAGTTCAAGAACACTAACATACAGGGCATTCCATGCCTAACCATGGCTAATATCAAAGTTAATATTCTTACCTGAACTGACTGGACTCCTGAAGAACTTCCTGCATCTGAGAAAAGAATAATGAAAGTATAAATATAAAAAAAGTGTGGCTAACTCTATGATGGTAATCATTTTGCAACATAATATCAAATCAACTCTTTATATACCTTCAACTTAACAAATGTTGTATGCCAATTATATTTCAATAAAGCTGGAACAACAACAACAACAAAAGAAGTACGTGTAACAAACGAGTAGCAGTGCCTCTAGAGTAAGGTTCTGGGTAGTCGGCAGACAGGGTGGATGGAAGAGAAATTCCTTAAATGGTGTGCTATTATGTTCTCTTTAAATTTTATACAAGTATATGTATTACCCAAAAATAAATGTATAATATTTTTAAATAACAAAGAAAAATAACTTCCATCCCACCTACATAGAGGTATAAAAGCAATGCTCTAGCCCCTTGAATCTCCCTAGATTTTGCCTCTTAAACTTCTTCATGAACTCTCCTATGCCTCTGTTTGGTTCCTCCTCTCTGGGTTGACCTTTCACTCGGATGGTCTAGTTGACTTCGTCCTGGTTTGCCTTACTAAGTGCTGACTTTCTGATTTCCCTTAGCTTTATCCTCTGCACTTCATGGGGTTCCCAAGACTCTACCCCAGGTGCCTCACTATGGACTGCCGCCTACCCAAGATGAACATCCTGACCATGCCCATCTCAGGGTTTGTAACCCCATAGCAACCCGCCTCTCTAACTCTGTTGGACTTGAAAATCCTGTCTCTACACTTACCAACTGTGTGTCTTTGGGAAGGTTATCTCCTTTCCCTGTGTCTTGATTTCCTTATTCAAACCACAGTGATAATAGTAGTAACTATCTCAATAAGATGTGAAGATGAAATCAGTTACTACACATAAAGCACATAGAACAGATCATGACAGAACACCTGATGTGTGAGCTTTTATTATTAAGGCAAGAGCCACTATTTGTTACTCTCTATTACTTTATTTTGTCACACTGGGCCTCATCTTCTACAACTGGGTCAATGAACTTTTCTTAAAGATCAGATGGTAAATATTGTAGGCTCTGTGGGCCCAGAGGCAAAATCAAGGCTATTATGTAGGTAGGTATAAAAGCATTTAAAATGTAATCATTTAAATGTAAAACAACAAGAAGAATACACTCTTTTTTTAATTCTATTATGTTATGTTAATCACCATACATTACATCATTAGTTTTTGATGTAGTGTTCCATGATTCATTGTTTGCGTATAACACCCAGTGCTCCATGCAGTACGTGACCTCTTTAATATTCTTAGTTGATAGGCATCAAAAAACAGGTGGCTGTTCAGATGTAACCCATGTGACTTATTTTTCCAACTCTGGGTCTAGAATAACCCTGTCCAACAGAAATAAAAGGTGAATAATAAAAAAAATTAAAAAAAAAAAAGAACTCAACCATGTTGACACCTTGATCTCAGATTTCCAGCCTCCACAACTATGAGAAATAAATGTCTATTGTTTAAGCCAAAAAGAAAAAGAAGTAAAAAGTGAGCCTCAAAGATGAACTGCATAAGAAATTCCAAATTTTCTGGTAGCCATATATGTAAAAACAAATAGGTGAAATGCATTTTAATTTACTCCAATGTATTTAAAATATCATCATTATAAAAATGTAATCAGTATAAAAATTATTAATGAGATATACACTCTTTTTTTAAATTTGTTGTATTTTTTACATTTACAGTATGTCTCAATTCAGAAAAGTTACATTTCAAGTATTTAATAGAAGATTTAGACAGTGGAGTCTAGAACTACAAAATGAAAGGGTGACATTAAAGAATATGTAGGTTTCCTTTAGCTCTATAATAACATCAATTATGAAACATCTAACTTTCTAATATCTCACCAACACTAACCTATCTATCTATCTATGTATCCATCCATCTATCTATACATCTCTGCAATTGAGTGCCCTCTACGTATCAGGCATTGTATTAAGTTCCAGCGAAAGGCTGACAACTTAGGAATGGTTCCTATCTCCAGAGGTTCACTACTTAACAGGGGGAGAACAATTTCTTTTTTTTTCTTTTCTTTTTAATTTAATTTTATTATGTTATGTTAATCACCATACATTACATCATTAGTTTTTGATGTAGTGTTCCATGATTCATTGTTTGCATATAACACCCAGTGCTCCATTCAATATCTGCCCTCCTTAATACCCATCACCAGGCTAACCCATCCCCCAACCCCCCTCCCCTCTAGAACCCTCAGTTTGTTTCTCAGAGTCCATAGTCTCTCATGGTTCATCTGGGAGAACAATTTCTAAGCCTGTAAAGAATATGACACACCCTAAGAAGGAAACACAGAGACAGATAAAAAAAATAAGGTGGGGCAGGGTGTATGCACCAAGGAGGAAATAGCCAATCCCTCTGAGTACTGAAAAGAGGGTCAGGAGAGCATTACAGAAGTAGTGATACTTGACCTGAGTGTACGGAGAGGTGAAGGGTTTCTATTCCTGCACAGGAGGCAGCGTGATAAAAGGCAGGAGGCAGGGAAGGACCTGGCCCCACCACGGATCTGAAGGTCGTTCTGATGGACTAGATATGAAGATGCTAGGAAGGAAAGTCATAGCCAGAGACCCAATTAAGAGCCACACTTTGGAAGGATTTATTTAGTAGTGATGCTAAGAGGTTTGGACTTCACCCCATAAGTGATAGGGAAGTATTGGTTGACTGGAGGCAAGGGTTGGTGTGATCAGCTTTGCATTTTGAAAAGATCATTTGCCTGAAGTTTGGGGCCTGGAGTGGTTAAAAGGGGAGACATAGGGGACAGGTTGGAAGATCACTGCAGTAAGCCGGCAGGCAATGATGAGAGGTCAGACCAAGATAGAAACAGAGGAGGACACAGGTGCAGTTAACAGCAAAGGCAGCAAGTAGATGTGTAATGAGAAAAGTGAGTAGAGGGCAGGCAAAGGCCCAGTTTCCAAGATAGGTAGCTGAAAAGATAAGTGGGTTTCCATTCATCATGACAGGAAAAACAGGAGTAAGTTCTTCAAAGAGAAAAAATCATTATAGAAGTGTCCAGAAATATTCATGTTATATGGAATGCTTCTCTATAGCAAGTCTGTCTTGGTCAAATTTAGTACAAGGGATTTGATTAGTTTGTCCTTTTATGAAAAGCTCAGTGGAAGAAATAGGTTTAAAAAAAAGGTTTTGTATGATTTTCAGACTTACGTTGGAACAATCATACCAGTGTATTGTTTGATGCTTGTTTTCTGACAGAACATCTTGAGTTCATGATCTAATGTTCCTGAATCAACCACAAACTCCCTACAGAAAACTAAATTTGCTTGAACTGCAAACTCCTTGCTCTTGTTTGATGCTTCAGTGATGGAAATATACTGAGCTTCTTTTCACCTCAAGCAGCCATTAGTTGTTATCTGCTCAGTCCTTCCGACCACACTTTTCAGTCTCCTATTATCACAGATTTGACCATCATGATTAACAGTCTTTCAGAGCAGCTCCAAGCATTACATCCTCCTTTAACTTTGATCAAGGCAGTCAGGGAGGGGCAAGATTTCTCATCTCAACAGCTCTTTTTATTAGGAAGCAAAAGCCTTCCCAGAAAGTCTCCCCACCCAGCAGTCTTCCTTTCATGATTCACTGAATGGAACTGGGTCACATGCTCACTCTTAAGCCAGTAGCATCAAAGGGCAATAGAATTACCATGCTCTGGTTTACAACAAATGTTGTTCATTCTATAGGACTGTGGAGATAAGGGTCACCTTTTCTCTTCATGTGATACCAAAATAATAATAATCAGTGTATTCATTTCCTATTGCTGCTGTAACAAATCACTACAAATTTAGTGGCTTAAAACAACACAAATTTATTATCTTACCATGCGAGGAATAGAAGTTTAAAATCGGTTTTACTGGGCAGAAATCAAGATGTCAGCAGGGCTGCACATCTTGTGGAGGCTCTAGCAAAGAATCTGCTTCCTTACCTTTTCCAGCTTCTAGAGTCTACCTGCATTCCTTACTTATGGCCCCATCCTCCACCTTCAAAGCCAGCAATAACCTCTTCCAACCTCTGTATGTGTGTTTCTTTTGTCACATTGACTTTTCTGAATCTAACCCTCCCACGTTCCTCTTACAAGAGCTCTGTGAGCTCATTGCACCCACCCATATCATCCAGGATAATCTCCCCACCTCTAGATTCTTAATTAATCGTATCTGCAAAGTCCCTTCTGCCATGTAACATAACATATTCCCAGTTTTCAGGAATTCGGATGTGGATATTTTTGAGGTGCCATTATTCAGCTTTCCACAGTCAGACTTCCCAATCCAAGGACAATGAATGATTGCCACAATGCAATCACTTAGCGTCTACCATGTACCAAACGCTCTACTGGACACTTTACAAATGTTATCTGATATAAGACTAGCACTAACACTTTGAGAGAGGCAATGCCCTCCTTTTGTAGACAAGGAGAAAGATACCCAGAGTGTCCATGTTAATGGAGTGAGGAACAGCTTCAATTCAAACCCAGATCTACTTGCATCCCGAACCTGTGTTATACCATGCTCTCTTCTGCTTGGAAAAGTCCAATGGAAGCCACCAAGTGAAGTGTTTTGAATCATCAAAGTTGCATGATTTCAAGTGCAATTTTATTCGTGGCAAATACATACCTGGACCCTGTTTCTCAGAATTCCCAGTAAAATGTAGACTGTTGTCCTTTTTTTAAAGAAAGCTAGTAACAATTTAATTTCAGTTTACTTCTGAGGACTTAGTCCTATAGGAATAATCAACCCCTACCTACCTGTTTCCATTTCCTGCCTATGCCTTTAAAGGTCATCAAAGCAAAAATTTTTAGAAAATGAATGTTTTAAAATAATGTTAGTAATATCCAGAGGGTTTATTGTTTATTTCCTTTTTGTTTTAAAGCCTCAGAGTAGTTTATAGTTGCTTGAAATAATTCTAATAGGTTGTGTCCCTGGGAAGAATTCCCCTATCTATTTAAAGGTAGACACATAAAAAAGAATAAAAATCATAATTGTTACCACAAATATTAAACAAAGTATTAAAAATAAGTGTTTATAGTTTTGAAAATTGGCAAGATTGATGCATGGATTTTAACAAATATAATGATAAGTAGCTGTATTAGTATATTAGGGGACAAAGACACCTTCTGAACCTAACAGCACCTATTTGTGGAAAGGCAGTAAAATGATGGAGTAGTGAGACAAGTTTCTATTTTTACACATGATGAATTCCTAAGAACACACACTAAAATCAAATACTGAAAAGTTGAACGACAGCCTTACATATTACAAGAAGAAGGTCTATTCCAAAAAAGCTAAAAAAATAAAGTTAAATTCCTAATCACACTTTGGTTTTTAGATCACCTTCAATGACATATTCCCAACTTATTCTTTATTTTTCTATCTTCCCTTACAACTGAATACCACAGTCAACTCTTAGGTCTGATGAGTATCCAGTAGAAGCTAAAAAATGAAATGCTCTGGGGGCCACAGTCTTCATTTTAATAGTTTCATCACTAGTGTCAACACTTCATCAAAGCGTCAAACACTTGGTTTTCCTGTTTTCCATTCATGTTTAAATATTAAGAATGAAATCCCATAAGATATTTACTTAAATAATGACAGAAGTACAGCCAACATTGAGCTACTGGCTGGCAAGCAGTCGTGATAGCCAGTAGATGTCAGACCAAATTCAGCGTAAGTAAGGCAGTTTGTATTATATGTAGTGTACGAAAAACAACGAACATACTAAACAGAAGAGAAGAAAAGCCTAATTCCAGTTCTCAAATGTTGAGTCCCCAGTACCTCAACTGGTTCATGTAATAGTTTCATGTGTGTGTAAGGAGGGAGGGCTTGGGGAGGGGCTCTGTCGGTCTCTCTTTCTCTCTGTCTGGGAAGCAAGCTTGACATTTTGTCTGAAGCTCAGACAATTTTTTTCCATCAAAATGCTTCAGAACAATGCAGGTCCAACAGTCTAGTACCCTTCCTCAATGTCCCCACAAATCCACATTCCTCCTTTCTCCTTCCAGAGTCAGAACTCAAGACCCAGCCAACTTCAGGTGCATGAGATTATGTGGCATCCAGTGTAAGTCTTCTCAGCAACTATCAGCACTGCTGTTTTCCAGATGTGCACCCATTCACTGCATGCCAGGGTTGCAGCTGCAAATTTGGAAGTCTGCAAATGAGTCATGAAGTAAAAATGACTAGGAAGCTCCAGCATCAGCCATTACATAAAAACCGAAATTTGGACCATCCACTGATTTCTCCTTTAAAAGTATTGATGAAGAGGATTGCCTTACAACCAGAGTCACGCTCGATATTGGGCAGAAACTCATGGATAGTTTTTCTCAGGCCCTTGGGGAATGTCAGAAGGTTCTTATTAAAATGAACACTGAGTAATAAACTTTAATAGTCTCCAGAGGTACATAATGCCAGAAAATAATACATAAAAAATGCTGATTATTAAATAAGAATACTTATAAACTCCTCATAAATCACTTATTGCAAAGCATAATTTTGAATTACTCAAAAGATACTAAAACCATGATAAATTATAACTCATGCTGAACTAAGCCTTATGTTTCCAGTATCAAACAAATAGATCAATTAATGTCCTTAATTAGCAGCTGATGAGGAGAAATCATGCGTAGCTTTAAAAGAATCCTATAACATCTGTGAAATTTCCAAGTCTGTTGGCTAAAATAAGCTTTTCCCTTTCACAGTTATTTTTTTTTCCTGGATCTCCCTGCAAGCTGTCAACCCAATATATCATGCAGGATTGTGAGGCTGCCCATCACAGGAAATTGCTGTCTGACAAAGGTATTTCCAGTCTGTAATGGTTACTGTATCTGTCAAGCAGATAGTTAAAGTAATATCATAAAACCAAGAAAATTTGATGCTTCCCCATATGTCTGGGTAACCAGTGTTCTTCCGTCACACAAGCACCTAACAGATGCACTGTATTTGTTAGCAGAATACAAAATAAAACATAACAAAGCCCATTTTCTCCAATTTGCATAAGCAGTACCAATGTGGGAGGGGAATTTGGAATGAAAGACTCTGGGTTACTTTCGCTTGTATCTTCCAGGTGTCAAAATCTGAAAAGGTATAATCACCCTGACAAGAAAGGAATCAGCGGTTCCTATGGCAATGTTGAGCAGAGAATGACAAAGAAGAGCCAAAGGAGGTAGGAAAGGGGTCAAGATTATTACTATAGTCTCCTTTCTCTCTGAATCTTGTTATTTTAGACATTTTGACTCAAAAAATCCAATTTTAGTGACTTTTCTTGATGTTTCATGGTTAAGTGTCAAATTGTAAGTCAAGGAGAAGAATGAGGGGAAGAGAGTGGAAAGGAGGTTCTCATGATGGGATCAGGCTGCTGAGATCTAAGTGGACCTTCAGGATTTTCACTCCCATCCCCAAAGTGAGGCAGACGTCACACCTAAACTCAAAGCCCTCCAGAGAAAATGAGGCGGAGGAGTGATGGAGCACTTTGATCACCTTTTGAGACACATGAACATCACACTTCATCCCAGATAATTTAATTATCTACTGTTTCATTTGTTATGGAGTTATTGTATTTAGAAATTAAGAATTTGGCAAAGTTCCTGACACGTGGACTACCCATAGCCTAAGACCTCTTCATTATAAAAATGGCTACCTGAGGCAAGCACTTCATCTTTGTGGTCCAGCTTTTTTATAATCAACAAGTATTTCAAAAGTCTATTTTCTCCCCCACTGTTGCCATATCTAATGCAATAACTGGGTGGGGATGAGTGGAACAGGGCATGCTAAGAAAAGCTGACCTAAAACTGAACCTGGCTACTGAGATGGGGCAGATGCCAGAGGAGCTAGAGTCTGGGGGCACAGTATGAATAGAGTAAAGCAAACAGGGGGCACCAGGTTGGACAGCACAGAGAAACAGGGTCTCCCAAAAACTACTACTGAATGCATTGGAGGAGAATCCAGGGATATTCATTTGTCAACATACTTTTATCAAGCACCTATTATGTGCCAGGCACTGTGCCAGGTCTTAGGAATGGTGAACCAACTAGGAAGTGTCTCTTCCCTGAGAGATTTTGCAACCAGTAGGGATGACAGTTATGATAGAGAAAGTAAGATGTGCCTTAGGAGGATCTAGCAGGAGCTCCCAATCTAGGCTGGGAGAATAGGGAAGACTTCCTGGAAGCAACACCACTTTGGCCAACCTAAAGCATGGATAGGAGCCAGCCAGGTGAAGAGAGGGAGAAAGAGTATCCCCAGCTAGGGGGCTTCCTGAGGTCCTATGGAAAAGGAGTCCCTGGTGTCTGATGTACTGAAAGTACACCACTGTCTTAGAATTTAGAATATGTCAGCTGGGAATAAGAGGAAATGATTTGAAAGAAGTGGGGGAGAAAAGGGCAAATTCCTACAGGTTTTGTAAGTCAGGTAAATACTTACCCAAGCACCAAGAGATATTATCAAGGAATATCAGCAGAGGAGAAACATGTTCTGATTTGTGTCTTTGAACATCACTGGCTTTGATGTGAAGGATGCATTTGAGGAAAGTTTAATGCAAGGCTTCACAGCTTTAGAGTGCTGCTGAAGTTGTGCAGACAGCGACTCTGGTGATGCAGATGAGGGTGTGACAGTGGAAGTGTCAAGAGCCATTTAGGAAACAAGCTTAACACATTATGGCACCGATTAGATTGGGCCTGCGGGAGAGTAAAGAACGAACTAAGGATGAAGTCTAGGTTTCCTGCTTCAGCTCCAAGATGGGGAGAGGGCATGTTTGAAGAGCCAGTTGGATAGTCCTATTCACAAGTTCACCCTGTATGCAGGCAGCAGGACCCAGAAGGTTCAGAAAAGGAGCGTCAGATCCAGAAGGAAGATGGTAGAAGCAAAAGGAGCCCCAAGCTGCCCTCTGCCCTATGCTTTGGATTTTTGCTTATGCGCTTGCTGTTCAGCCCCACACTACCTAAGCCCTGTCAGCAGAGGGGACTGATAGCTTGTGCCTCAGTTCTGTAAGTGACTCCCTGCCTTCCCTTGACCTGTGACCCTGTCTTTAACCTGACACCTTGGACAACTGGACGTTAATCAGTTGGTATTGGTGAGGAACTTTTACATCCCTTGAGAGACGTTCTTCACTAGTTAAAATTGTTAACTTCGTCTGATCCGAGACACTTTAGTGTTTTCAATTTCATATTCCATCCTGGAAATTTTTTCATTTTTCAGGTAATGACCCAAAAAAGCTAACTGAGAATTATAGCTAAGCCACCAACAATAACTTTCTCAGATGACAAACAAAAAATCAGGAAACTAGAAGTTCCTTCTAGGCATTCACTCATTCATTCATTTATTCATTCATTCCACTAATATATACTGAGTCATTCAACAAATATTTTAGAAGCTCCTTTCAATGTTCTAGGCTGCGTTAGGCACCAGAAGGGAGCTGTGAGCAAGACAAGTTATCTGCCTATTAGTGTATGCATTCTTGTGGAGAAGATACTAAATAAACAAATAAGTACACATTCTGGGAAGTGCTATAAAGAAAACAAATGGGGATGAGGAGTAGGGAGTACCTGGGGATGGCCATTTAGGACGGAGTGGTCAGGTAAGCTTGAGCTTCTATCACAGAATGGGACCAGCCATGCACAGAACTGGAGAAAGATCATTCCAGGTAGATGGAACAGCAAGTGCAAAGACTGGGAAGGGGGGAAGGGTTTTGCAGGTGGAGGACACAAGGTTGTCCAGGAATGTCATGAGCGAGTAGGCAGATGTTTTACATTGAGTGCAGAGGTGTAGGTAGAAGCTCTGTGAGTTCAAGGCCTCATCAGCCATGACAAGAATGTTGGGGTTCATTCTAAATGTAAAAGAAAGCGCTGGATGTCTTAAGAAAGGAGTGACAAAATCTGGTGTGTTAATTATAAGGTCACTCTGGCTGCACTGTGGAAACAAACTGGAATAGAAGCAAGAGATTAGGGTCAAGAGGTGCCACAGGAGTCTCTTTGAGAAGTGGGAAATGGGCCCATGACATAATGGAGATGGAAAAAAGTGCAGTAGCTTCAAGGAAGGTTGGAGCATGGGGGTGGATGTTGGGGACAAGGAAAGATCTCTCCGTATAAGGCCCACACTTTCTCTTTTCTTTTCTGTACAAATTTCCCATTTTATCTTTACTAATGACCTGTGGAAACTATTCCTTTGTGGAATGACAACTTAGCGAATATCACTGGATTAGTTCGGCTTGAGTCTATTTTCTTGTCCTGGCCTATGTGTCAGGTGTATTTCAGGTCACTAAGGAAGGATTTTGGACCCAGCCATAAACACTGGAGGGGAGGTTTTTCATTGCTTGGCCCGTCTTACCTTCTTTTTCCCTCAACCCCACCCTGCTGGAAAACACTACACTCGCACAGCTGGAAAAGATGACTGTTGGGGACCAGGATGCCATTATTGCTGGGCAGGCCAAGGAATTGCTTTAAAAATAGAATATTGAACCAATTACTAGCCTAGTAAAAAGTCCAGATGCCATTAGATGGGGGCTCCCACTGCCTTGAGAAAAACCAAGGGGGGCTTCGGGGCCCTCCTTGACATTTACTTTCCCTGTGCCTCCTTAATCTCTAGTTTGGGACAACTAGTCCAGCATTGCCTTTTGTACGCTGACTTTGGATACCATGGAATCATTTCTGCATGAGGGCATCATCACAAATTTTACAGGCTCATCTAAGAGGATCAAACACAGTGTCCCTATTAGCCTCTGACTAAAGAAATCTCTTTCAGTGAAAACACAATGATTTAGCCCCACTTCATCCTCCTCCCCAAATAGATCTCCTTTTTTCCCTATAAAATCTGCACCAACTAGAGGCACAGAGTGTGCTGAGTGTTGTTCACTTTTGGTATTCCCTGCTAGTTAAACCAGAGCGGGTCTCACCTCTCTCCCGGAAAGTGACCCAGAACCAGCTTAGGGCAAGGAAGGGAATTACTTGCAGATTCTCTGTGTCTTCACGTGTAGAACTTTCTTAGCATGTCCCTGGAAAGAAAACTGATGGGGAGTAATTGGTGACAGGGAAAGAGACTTGTAGGGCTCTCCATCTGGTGATGAAGCAGACTGCAGCTTTATTTAGTTCAGATGCTGCCATTCTTCGTCCTTCTGTAAGATTTCAGCTGCCTTGTTAGATTGCTCCTCGGCATCAAATATTCCTTCCAAATCATTTCATTTCTAATAACAAAAATAACCCAGTATTTCTGAATCATTTACATATAAAAACTTTTTAAATTGTGTATCTCAGTTGAGAGATATTTCTTGGGGGGAAAGTTGTGTTGTTTTATCCCTATGTTATCCCCACAACAACTGTTATGGTGAAATTCATCTGGTATATTAACATTTATGTACCAGAAAGAAAAGAAGCTAAACATATGGCTTATCTTTCTGTCAGTTCTGACCCTCTCCAAACATTTTGCGGGATAGATAGTAAGATGGAAAAAACCTACCCAAACTCAGTTGCTCAGACTATTCTGTTGGTTGTGTTGCCTTCTTAACACAAAATACTTCTTTTGAAAATGGGAACCAGACTATGTATCCATGAAGGGGAATTAAGTTATCTATTATTTGAACCATAGCACTGAGTTCAGGAATCAAGACGATTTTATTTTCCCACTTCAGGTTGTTTTCCTAATAGAAGGGGTAGATTTATACTGACTGGTTTGTTTCTAATAAAAAAAAAGGCTGTAGCACTGCATGTTACACACAACTGATGAATCATTGAACACTACATCTGAAGCTAATGATGTACTGTATGTTGGCTAATTGAATTTAAATTTTTAAAAATGTGTATTTCCTAATTTGCTTACTGTAAAATTTACTCCTTGTGATGTACAATTGATTCTATGGGTTCTGACAAATGCATAGAGGTATGTGTCCACCACAGTTATGATACACAAAGTTCCATTGCCCTCCTCCCAAATTTTCTCATGCTGCCCTTTTGTAATCAACACACTCCCCCTGTCATCCCCACTCTTCGCTTTTCCATCCCCACAGTTTTGCCTTTTCTAGAATGTCATATAAGTGAAATCATGCAGTATGTAACTCTGGGTTTGGCTCCTTCACTAAGCAAAATCCATTTGAAATTCATTCAAGTAGTTGCATGTATCAATAGTTCATTCTTTGTTGTTGAGTAAAATTGCATTATATGGACATACCACAATGTGTTTATCCATTTTCCCACTAGAGGACATGTGGGTGGTTTCCAGTTTTTGGAGATTACATATAAAACTTGTATAAACATTTGTGTACAGATTTTTATATGGGCTTAATTTTCTATATCTTTTGGGTAAATACTTAGGAATGAGATAGCTAGATCTTACAGTAAGGGTATGTTAAAATTTCTAAAAAACATTTAAGGTTTTCAGTGGAGTTGTATATTTTACATTCCCACCTGTAATCCAAGACAGTTCCAGCTACTCCACATCCTCACCAGTACTTAGTACTATCATTTTTCTTAAATTTTAGCCATTCTGATATGTGTGAGGTTTATCATTGTGCTTTAAAAAAAAAAAGATTGATTGATTGATTGATTTAAGAGAGAGGGTGCCCAAGCATGAGGAAGGGCACAGAGAGAGGGAAGCAGACTCCCCACTGAGCTCAGAGCCCCACGAGGGGCTCAATCCCACAATCCTGAGATCATCACCCAAGCCAAAACCAAGAGGTTGACACTCAACTGACTGAACCACCCAGGCACCCCATCATCGTGCTTTTAAATTTTATTTCCTCAATGATGACTCCTTCAGTTCCAACCATCATATCCATCCTTTAGGCAAGAAGAATGGAAAGACACCAGGCAAAAAACATATGCTAGCAGAAGTGACTCCCTTTTTTTTAAAGATTTCTTTATTATTTATTTGTGGGGGGGGCAAGGGTTAGAGGGAGAGAAAGTCTTGAGAGTGAAGCCCGACTTGAGGTTTGATCTCATGACCCTGAGATCCCGACCTGAGCTAAAACCAAGAGTTGGACACATAACCATCTGTGCCACCCAGGCTCCCTGAGGTGGCACCCTTTTTAAGTGGCATTGCTGGAAGCCCCACCCAACAACTTTTGATTGCCTGTCATTGGCCAGAACTAGTCACAAGACCTCCCCTATGTGCAAGGAAGGTTAAGAAATGTAGTTTTTTGTTTTAAATATGAGTGCGTTACCACAGAGAAATTAGGAATTTCTTTCTTTTTTTTTTTAAAGATTATTTATTTATTTATTTATTTGAGAGAGCACAAGTGTGGTGAGGGGCAGAGGGAGAAGCAGACTCAATCCCAGGACTCTGGGATCATGACCGGAGCCGAAGGCAGACGCTCAACTGATTGAGCCATCCAGGCGCCCGAAATTGGAAATTTCTAAGTAAGAAGGAAAGAATGGACCTTGAGTTATCACACTGATTTCCCTTCTTCCACCTCTGTATGGTCAATTCTTCATCTGGGGCCAGAGTGATCCTCATTAAAATTCATGAGATCATGTCACTCCTGTACTCCAAATAATTCAGTGCTTCCCAGCTCTCTCAGAGTAAAATCAAAAGTCCTTCCTATTGTTCATAAACCCTTTCCTGATCTGCAACTGCCCCACCTTTTGGAATTCCTCTACTACAAATTTTCCCCCTTGATCACTGTGCAGCAGACATACTGCTATTCTTCCTCTTCCGTGAACAAACCATGCATGCTCTCACTTCTGGATCTTTGCACTTACTACTCCTTCTGCCTGGTTAGTTCTTCCCTCAAATAACCTCACTGCCTTGCTCCCAATTCCCACAAGTTGGCACATAAATGTTCTTGTGTCAGAGAGGCATTTCCTCTTATAAAATCATCTTATATAAAACAGAACTACCGACCCCTCTCATATTCTGTTTTATTATTCTTAGTACTTAATGTCATCTGACATATGTTTTGCTGATTTGTTAATGGGATCTTTCTTCATGTCTGGAATACAGGGGATCAGGAAACTTGTTTTGTTCACTCCTGTGTCTAAAATAGGGTCTGGCACTCAACAAATATTTGCCAATGGAATGAATGAAGAGAAGAAGATGGAGGAATGAAAATGAATGAATGGACTTGCAGGAAACTCACAGAAGAGAGAGTACTGTGGTATGTCCTCTTCCCCTACTGTAGGTCTTTTTGACTCCATTTCTCAGCTGGGTGAGGAGGACCTCAAGAGAGCTTCGGGGCTTGTAAAAGAAGAACCTGACCTCACACCCCTAGCTGCATGTTTACTGAACTAAAGAATTCTGAAGAGAGGAGTTGCATGTAGTTGTCTGATATTTCAGGGCGTGGAAATAGAGGAATTTGGAAAGAAAAGGAGGCATAAGTCTTCCTGTCTGCCAAATGGACACAACAAAGGCAGCCAGGCTGTGCCATATTGAAAGGGCCCCACCCAAGTGCTTTCCAGGGTGTATTACTTTGCTAGGGCCATCATAACAAAGTACCACAGACTGGGTGGCTTAATCAGCAGAAATTTATTTTCTCACAATTCTGGAGGTTTGAAGTCCAGTGCCAAGGTGTTGATGGGGTTGATTTCTTCTGAGGCCTGTCTCCTTACCTTGTAGATAACCATCTTCTCCCTATGTCTTCACATCACTTCTCCTGTGTGCATGCTTATGTCCTAATTTCCTCTTCTTATAAGGACACCAGTCATACTGGATTGGAGCCCACCTTAATGACCTCATTTTAACCTAATTACCTCTTAAAAGATCTAATTTCCAAATACAGTCACATGCTGAGGTACTCAGGGTTAAGACTTCAACACATGAATTTTGGGAAGACACAGTTCAGCCCATAACACAGCACAAGGAATTTCCAGCAGAAAGAACTTGCGTAGACTTGCACGTCTTTCCAGAGCACAAGATCTGGGAGCATACTGAGGCCTACAGGAAAGAACATCACCAAGGCCAGGGAATGGTACAGTGCATAAATTCCCTCAGGGAGATCTTGAAGAACCCACAAGAAGAGCCTCATGAGGAAAGAATTTGCAGTTGGACACCTGACATTTAACAGCCAAGAAACTATAAGAACAAAGAGCAAGAGTTGCTAAAGAAAAAGACCTTCATTCCTTTTTATTCTGTTTTCTCTCCCTTCAAACATTGACTCTGGAGGGTGAAGAAGAAGGTGAAGGGGGGAGAGTAAAAGAACAAACCATTAGCTTCTTTCCCACTGCAGGGTGCAGAGCTGTGTGTTACACCAAGCTGGGGGAAGGAAAAAATGTTGAATTGGGTGAGAGATGAAAGTTTGATTTCTGAATTTGGCCTGCTGTGGACCGGGGATGCTGGGGAGCAAGGCAGGTCAGAAATGTGAAGACAGTGGAGTTTTACCAGCAGGAGACATGAGGCTGCTTTGGAGGAGTGTCAAATCAGACTGTCTTGAAGAAGCCATGGCTTTCTGGGAGGGGAAGCATTGCCTGCACCACTAAAACTGTCCTCAAAGATCAAGTCCCTAGCACAGTACTTGGGAAGGAGTATTTTCATAGTGATTCTGCCAAGAAAGTTAATTGCTCAGGGGCACAGTCTCAAGACCTTTATACCCTGGTGGTCTTGAGTCCAAGGTCTTCCCATTCTCTATGATTCACTCTCTGATTTCACACATCTCTTCTCATGCACACGCCAGGCCCCAAAGCACAAGGTCAGAACTGATTCCAGCACCAAACATCACAAAAAAACCTGGAACCCCAGAGAATTCTCCCCATGGACCAACACCCTAGGGATGGGGCAGGTTTTTGTTTCTAACTTCAAAGTACAAAAGGTCTTGTGCACCCTTCTCCCAGGACGATCAGGTTTATGTGTCCTATAGGCACCCTACAAAAGGAAGCCATGTTCCACAATTCCAAAATGATATTCTATCTCCACAAACACATGATAGAGCTGGCAACTTCTCTGTATTAGTTTGCTAGGCCTGTCTTAAGAGACTGGATGCCTTAAACTCTATATATTTATTGCCTCATAGTTCTGGAGATGTCATCAGGATTGGTTCCTTCTGAGCACTGTGAGAATCTATTTTGTGAATTTCTTCTAGATTCTACTAGTTTTCTGGCAATCTTTGGTGTTTCCTGGCTTGTAGAAGCATCACCCTCATCCCTGCCTTCATCTTCACATGGCCTTCTCTCTGTGTACATGTCTTTGTGTCCAAATCTCCCCTTTTTATAAGGACACCTGTCGTACTGAATTTAGGGCTCACCCTAATGAACTTGTCTTAACAACTACATTGCAAAGACACTATTTCCAAATAAGGTCACATTCTGGGCTTACCGATGGTTAGGATTTCAACATATGAATTTGGGGCAAGGGGGGCAGACACAGTTCAACCCATAATAGTTTTCAGCAAAGAAGAAAAAGTTTAATCTCTAGCAGGGCACCCCATTGGCAGGGTATCATCCCACTCCAACTATGATTATGATTTTTTTAAAAATACATACATATAAAAGCCTGGCAAGAAACCTCACTCAGGTAAAGGAACCACAACCTCAGCAACTAAATAATCAACTCACTATAGAGTAAGATTGACATCAGTACCAACATGTTCCGCTTATCCCAGTCTACTAACAATACCAAGTAATAGTAAAAAGCAATTACTTAATTTTTAAAAAATCAATGATTTCAACCTTTGCAAATCAAATGTAATTTCCATTAGGTGAAAGAAAAATGCATGTCTTGGAGTCACGTTCTTTGAGTGGGATATGAAGGCTCATATTGAGATGTGAGGCTTTATATTTTATCTGTTAACTTAGCTGCTTGTTGATTCATCTGTACCCAAGAGTTTACACACTAAGATTAAATGTGAGTAGAGCTTTGCTTTGACGTCAAAAGTATGTTAGGGCTTTTATTTGCTTTGTTTGGAAATATTTTTCTTGGACTGCCTTATTTGATTTTCTATTATCCAGGGAATTTAGAGAAGGCAGAAGCACATCAAGTTTCTTTAGTGCTCTCTACCATCGAGTCACATTAGAACAGTCGTAAAAGAATGGTCCTTGCATGGATGTGGTACTTTTATTCAGGATCTCAGAGTTTTTTATAACCGGTATTATTTTCTATTTTATAGTTTCAAAGGTGGTTGGAAGCAAGTCCAAGCCCCATGAATAGATCTGGGGGGGAAATCAAAGAATAAAGTATTATGATTGAATCCCTAGCCCAGAAGCTACACTTCTTAAAAAAATGGACTACTTTTATAATACAGTAATCGCCAGGTGCAATGTATCTGAACATCTGCCATCCAAGTGAAATCTAGCTTGGCCACCAAGGGTATTATTTATTTAACAAATGTTACTAAGTCCTACTATGTGCCTCAGATTATTCTATGCATGAGGGATGCAGTGATGAGCAAAATTCTCATGAATTTACACCTTGTTGAGAGAAATAGATAACAAATAAGATAAATATATTAATGTACTGAGTTGAATAGGGTCCCTCCCCCTAAAATTTATGACTCCCTGAAACGTGTGAAAATGACCTCATTTAGAAATATAGTCTTTATGAATGTAATCAAAATAAGATGAGATCTTACAAGATTAGGGTGGGCCATAAATCCATATGAATGATGTCCTTCTAGGAAGAGGAAAATTTGGAAATGGAGGAACACAGGAAGAACACCATGTGTTGACAAAGGCAGAGATTGGAGTGAGGCAGCTTCAAGCCAGAGAACACCAAGGATTGCCGGTAACCACCAGGAGTTAGGAGAGAGGCATACACAGGTTCTCCCTCAGAGCCTCCAGAGGGAACTGACCCTACTGACACCTTGACTTTGGACTTCTAGCCTCCAGAACTATGGGAGAGTAAATATCTGTTATTTTGAGATAGCTGGTTTGTGGTTCTTTGTTACAGCAGCACAAGGAAACTAGCATGATTTGTGAGTGATGATAAAGGCTTAGGAGAACAAAATAATAAAACAGTGAAGCAGGACAAAAAGTCCTGGGAGAGACTGCAATGTTATATTGGACAGTAAAATCCTCAATTAGAAAGTAATATTGAGTAAAGCCCGAAACAGGATGAGGATACATAATGGTACCTAGACAACACATTCCAGATAGGAGGAAGAGCATGTGCAAAGGCCCTGTTCAGAGAACAGCAAGGAGGCCAGTCTGGCTGGAGTGGACACACAGACAAGGAGACAAAGAGGAGAAAATGAGCTCAGAGAGATGATGGGCAGCCAGATCATGGAAATGCTGTGAACTGTTGTAAAGTCTCTCTGACATTTACTCTGAGTCAGACAGAAAGGAAACTCTTGGAGAGTTTGAAACAGGGAAGTGGAGCAGAGGAATGACAAGATCTGACCTATATTTTATAATAGGATCTTTGAATTATTGAGACCATTCTGAAAAGAACAGGACAAAAGCAGGTAGACGAGTTAGAAAATGAGTTCAATAATCCAGGTAGGAAATGACATGGCTTGGACCATGGTAGTGGTAGAGGTGGTAAAACTGATTGCACAGGGTCAGTTCCAGAGCATATTTTGTAGGTGTGGCTGATGATACTTACTGTGGATAAGATGTGAGATACAGGTAGAAAAGAAGAATCAAAGACTGGCCCAAGGTGCTTTGCCAGAGAAGTTGGAAGAAGGGACTTGTTATTTATTGAGAGGGGAAGGCAATGGGAGCATGAGGCTTGGTGGGAAAGATCAGGATTCCATTTGGGGCATATTAACCTTGAGATGTCATTTAGATAGATGTGAGAACATTGACCAGGTAGTTGGCTACACAAGATGGAGTTAGGGAGAAGTCTGGGCAGGAGATACAAATTTAGAAGTTGTTGGAGCAGAGATGGCATCAAATTCCTATGCATTCCCTATGCCTCTCCATAACACTTCTTGTTTCCCTGCATAATTTGACAATGTAGGGAGGGTAACCCTGCCTCTGACTTGTGATAGTTCTACACCCCTCTATGGGAAGAACTCTAAAAAATGACTTACCACAATCTGTTCAATGTTCTAGATTGTTATATATTTATTTTTTATAACCTTTCTATTAAAAATGTTAGTTCACAATGTTATAAGACATAACATTGTCTTATAGGGACAATAGGAAAATTACAATTTAAAATGTAGAAGTGGCAATTAGAGAAGTTAATTAAGTAAACCAAGCACCTGTGAATAGGAGAGTTCTTTAAGTTCATTTATGATCATCACATGTTACAGGAGAAAGAAAGGAGAGTAAGTACAGTCTCCATGGAAAATTTCCTTTAAATTCTTTTTATTATTATTTCACTTTTGGAAAAACATTAAAATGTATTATTTTGAATCAATGAACAAAAATATTTCCCCCCAATCCTTCTAAGCCAATTCAAAAAAGTTATCTATAAAAACTGGTATAAGTTTGGGGCACCTGGGTGGCTCAGTCAGTTAAGTGTCTGCCTTCAGCTCAGGACATAATCCCAGGGTCCTAGGATCAAGCCTCACATCAGGCTCCTTGCTCAGCAGGGAGCTTGCTTCTCCCTCTCCCTCTGCCCTTCCCTCCTCCCCACTTGTGCTCTCACTCTTGTGCTCTCTCTTTCTCTCTCTCTCTCTCAAATAAATAAATAAAATCCTTAAAAAATAAAAATAAAAAGTCCAGATTTTAAAAAGACCTATACATCTGTTTGGATAAAGAGATTTTTTTCTGGTATACATCTATGAATATTTATTGCATGAATTTTCATTTCAGGGACATTGGATGAGAGTACAAAATGCTTACTATCATGCTTTTGCAAATAATACAGACTACAAATGATCACTTAAGTATTATCCTTATAACTGATATGAGGAATTCTTAATCGCAGGAAACAAACTGAGTGTTGTTGGAGTGGGGGGTGGGGTGGGAGGGATGGGGTGACTGGGTGATAGACACTGGGGAGGGTATGTGCTCTGGTAAGCGCTGTGAATTGTGCAAGACTGTTGAATCTCAGATCTGTACCTCTGAAACAAATAATGTAATATATGTTAAGAAAAAAAAAAGAAGAAGAAGGTAGCGGGAGGGGAAGAATGAAGTGGGGGAAATCGGAGGAGTGGACGAACCATGAGAGACAATGGACTCTGAAAAACAAACTGAGGGTTCTAGAGGGGAGGGGGGTGGGAGGATGGGTTAGCCTGGTGGTGGGTATTGAGGAGGGCACATTCTGCATGGAGCACTGGGTGTTATGCACAAACAATGAATCATGGAACACTTCATCTAGAACTAATGATGTAATGTATGGGGATTAACAT
>NC_138374.1:102652277-102685427 GCF_054177405.1 Leptonychotes weddellii
AGAGAAAGAGCACAAGAGGGGGGAGCGGGAGAGGGAGAAGCAGACTCCCTGCTGAGCAGGGAGCCTGATGCGGGACTCGATCCCGGGACTCCAGGATCATGACCTGAGCCGAAGGCAGTCGCTTAACCAACTGAGCCACCCAGGCGCCCTGGCCCGTTTTTTAAATGTTAAATGTCAGTCAACAAGGGAAGGACCTTACCAGGAGTACTGGGCGTACAATGTTACCTCATGGGCAGATGTGGGAGTCAGGCCTTGGAGTCCTGGGTCCAAAACCAAATTTATTTTCTCGGACCTTGCCCAAGTGCGTCAATTCTCTAAGCCAAAATCTATCATCTTATGAAATGGATTTTTCATGTCACTTCCTTTGACATCCTGAGCTAACCAAAACTCTGATTTTCCCATATCTGGAGCTTTATGAAACATAGTAAGAATTGCACACACATTGCCAGAACAAGAATTGAGAAGCTTATTTCCCATACACTGTGCCGAAAATTCTCTTAAGTTTATTAAACGGGGCTTAGTACTGAAATGGTCTCAGCATGCCACACAAATTTCAGGGCTAAATAAGGATTTCTTTAATTCAACCCTGAAACCATGAAATGTAGCCCAAAGAAAATATTTCATTTCATCCTGTTATTTTGTTCACTTTTCTCAGGGTTAACTATAGATAAGAAATAAAAATGGCATCATCACTCTAAGAAAGAATCTCATGCATTTTTCATACATGTGTGACATTAATATACCTTGAGTACCCTGAGCCCATTATTGGTTGTTTTTTTTTTTTTCCGGTTATATTTATGACATTCTACCATCTGCAAGTGAGATTCCAACTAGAAGGAAATATTTATATACACCAGGGATTCATGCATAATTTAATTCTGGAGCAGGAAAGAAGAAAGAATGTGTTCCAGCATGTACTACAACATCCTTTACAAGGATATATATCTGGATAGGAGTTGAAGATCAAAGGATTTTCTTCCTGAGCAACACCAGATACTGAGAATAAGAACAAATCTAATTTGGATTTTTACCATTGACTATTCCCTAGAAAGCCAGGCCTTGCTTTATGTATCTCTGAATTAAGGGATAAATTGAAATATTTCTTGGAATATTTACAGATAGAAGTTTTTTATAAAGCACATGTATTTTTCAGCTCTCAGAAAGTCTAGTAACGGAACAGACTGGTACATGTTATCTACATAATAATAAAGTCAACCATATTCTAGCAATAATCTCTGACTTTCTAAGAGTTAGCATTAGGTACACTAACTGCAACACAATATAATGAGCTTGACTCTTGGCACCTCACATTAATCGCTTTATTGGCAATGATGCTATCTGAGAATTGCATAGTCTTTTTAGAATGTTTGGTTTTGCAATTCATAGTACTTGTTCCCAGCATGAGGATTGTAAATTAAAATTTAGACTATATCATAAAGTGTATTGCAGCAATTTAATAATGAAAATGTCAGTATAAAATGCCAACACATGTTAATTAAATAATGTTAAGTGAAGAAAATTAAACCAATTTTTCTATAAACTTAGGCTAAAACTAGCAAAATTATGTACTTTTACATGAATACATTGTGATGATTGCTAATGCTGTTCACAAATATTCCAATTTTCCCCTCCTTCTGCATACATAGTAGGCTGTCTTCATTTCTAGGGACTGTTGTGATAAAGTACCACAAACCGAGTGGCTTAAAACAACAGAAATGTATCATCGCACAGCTCTAGATGCCAGAAGTCCAAAATCAAGGTGTCAGCAGGGATGGTTTCTTCTGAGGGTTGTGAGGATCTGTACCATGCCTCTCTCCTAGCTTCTGGTAACCGCGGGCATTCCTTGGCTTGTAGATTATGTTTTCCCTGTGTTTTCCCATTGTCTTGCCTCTATGAATGTTTGCCTCTGTCCAAATTTCTCCTTGTTATCAGGACACTAGTCATATTGGATTAGAGCCCACCCTACTGACCTCATTTTTACTTGATTACCTTCGTGAAGACCCTATTTCCAAATAAGGTCACATTCACAGGTCTGGGGGGTTAGGACTTCAACATCTGTTGGGAGGTAGAGTCCACCCCACAACAGTAGGATTGGGCTTTGAAGTTAAGCCTGATCGCATGACTTATCATGACCAGTGAAAGAGGGACAGAACTAACGTGTGTCATGGAAGCACATGATAGGGCACAGCACCTTTTTCCTGTCTCAGCAACCATCAAAGGATGCACTCAGAAGCATTCTCCATTGGTCTGAGGCCCTAAGTCATTCTGATGAACCAACCCTCTTTGGACATCATGAACAAGAAATAGATTCTCTCATAAGTCATGATGTCATGTGTTATGTATTACGTCATTGATATTTTAGAGTTGTTCGTTACTGCACCATAAGACAGATACAAAAATCGGCCCCTAAAAGTGGAGTGCTACCAAAATAGAAGCCTAAACGGTGTGGTATTGGCTTGGTGGCTCATCGGCAGGCGGCAAGAAAACTGTAGATGGAAGTTGGAACGGTGGCAAGCCAAATTACATTGTGGCAACACACCGGAAAAACACTGTCACCTGTGCAAACTTGGGAAACAGATCACAAACCCCCTGAGCCTGTACATCTAGGGGAAGCAGTGAGGAGGCATACTGTTAATCCTTTGTACTTGTGCTATTGTTACATTTGGCAAGGCTTACGAGGGGGAGATGAGCTCAGAAGCTAATCGGCCCCTCTTGAAAGCAGGCAAGGAAGGTAATAGAGCCCATGAATTCAGAGTTGCAGGGAGGGAAGAGGCAATGGCTTGAAGCAAGGATCAAGTCAAAAAGTATCTTACCCATATCTAAAATCTCGAATGGATTAGAGTACCTGGGAGTAGTGATCAGCTCAGGGTGTGGTGTGCACTGACGTCTTTCAATGGGTGAAAGGGCTAAAAATGAGCGAGAGAGAGAAAGAGAGAGAGAGAGACAAATGAAAGGTCAGGAGGAAGACGGAGCCCACTGCTGACCCTCTCCAGACGTGCAGCACTAAAAGAAAAAAATTTTGCAAATTAATAATTTAGTCAAGAGAGAGAAACCCTGGGATGAGAAAGTAAAAAAAAAATATATATATATGTTGTATATGTACAAAAGTATGTATATATAATACACACACATGTAAAAGTCTAGAGGTCTAGAAAGGAACTGTGGTGTGGTTATTGATACCTGAAATTGATTGGAATCAAACATGGAAAGCTTGAGCTGCCTGTGGAAGCCTGAAGCCCGTCCCTTCCTGGTTCAGACATGAAGGAAGCACAAGAGAGAATGAAAATATTTGTTCTGGCAGGGAGTTAAAATTAGAGGTGAAATTAGAGTTTTCTTTCCTTCCACAGTGTTTTATGGTTGTTTTAATAATGTCCTTACAAAAACAAAGAAATTACATATAAAAACTTAAACTCCGGTGGCTACTTTGTTCTTTTTTAAGTAAATAGCATTCTCGTGAGCCCAAGGTCAGGGATGTGAGAAGTGACTTGGCATCATGAGAATCTCAACAGGAATCAAAAGGACTTGGCTGTGCTGCAGATTTCCACAGATCCCCAGGCAAGGGAGTACAAATTATATTCGGGCAAAAGAAAGTCTATTTGGTAAAATTTGAACAGGGTATGTTCATGTCTGAATTTTTTTAATTGTTATATTTGCTACTGAAGGGACATGTCAAAGCGGTTGTACTCTTTTACAGTTCAGTTGATTATTTTTGTACAAAAATAGGCACTGTAGTATATGATGTATAAGGGCTTCTGTTTCCATTTTTAAACATGTTCATTAAATTCTTGTTTTTTGTTTTCATTTTTGTTTTCTTTTCATTAAATTCTTTTTTGATTCAGATTTGCAGTTAGAAGCCCAAGTGAGGATAAAAAACCAAGTTCTTCTTTAAGCTTAATATGTTATTATCTCAGATAAACAGAGAAGATCAGATGCTTCAATGTAAGAGAAAAAAAAAGAAAGAAAGAAATCGAGGTTATAGAGAGCAGAAGGGAATCTTTGATCACAAGGACTATGAGATTCAAGGCCAGATCTCGGTGGAATTATTTGGGTCTTGATTTTGATTCAGAAAATAAGAGACCAATTCTAACCCAGCCAAATCTAACCCCTTTGATCCAGGGAAATCTTCCTTCATCTGGAAAAGAGATTTTATGATAATGAATCCCTTGGGAAATCAGACTTTCAACGATTTGGCAACATTTTCTGAATGGTCGTTATTTTATGTTTCTGTAGTTTCCAGAATTGATCTAAAAACTCAAATTGGATATTCACATGTGAAAGACATTTTTAAAAGATCTTCCTTGCCTCAGAGAGTTACCTATAATAATGAAGCTAATTCTCATATTCTACACCCAACATTCATGTGGGTACAGGCAGACACAGACATACACACACACACACACACACGCACTCCTTGTCACCAGTCCTACAACGACAGCTAGATCCAAACACGCCCCAAGGGGCCAACAAAAAAAGTCAAACTCAAGGATAAAGAATTATACACCAAAAACAATTCAGAACTTTGCTTGCTTGTGTTGGCAAAACTCTAAGGAGTACGTACAAGAATATATTTGAAGGTATTCGACCCAGGAAGAAAGGAATGTAGTTTTATATTAGGGCTGAAAGTATCTACATGAACACACTAAGCAGAAATTCTAGATTTAATGACCTTGCTCAAAAACTGGGAGTGGTTCTAGTAGTGTGCTCAGCTGCTTCATAGAAATCTGGACTCAGTGTTGGACCACACTAAGCAAAGCTGAAATGCCAGAAATTCCTCCGTGTAATGTAATGAATGGACTCTGAAGACTCTGGAAGATAGGAACATTGAAGTGTATCGATCACATGACCGATGCCCACTCAGTCTCGGACTATGGGCCCCAAGGTGACCTGGCAGGCACTTCCTTCACTAAGTCCTTTCAGGACAATACCAATATCTATGAAAAGCTCTTTAGTCACTGATCTGCATCAGTGCAAGATACTCTGGTGAAAGTTAGGGCTTTCAGATTTCAACTAGATTTGAAGGATCCTGGAGCAGCAAAAGCCTTAATCTCCAGCAGCAAAGTAGGGTGGCTTTTTTAATAGGTATCAAGGCAAGCAATCAAAATGGTCCAGTTCTTTGGCAGTGACCAGGGTTCCTAGGGACAGAATATATGAGCGACTCACTGAGGTCCTATTTGACTTTTTTTTATTATTATTATGTTACGTTAATCACCATACATTACATCATTAGTTTTTCATGTAGTGTTCCATGATTCATTGTTTGCGCATAACACCCAGTGCTCCATGCAGAACGTGCCCTCCTTAATACCCATCACCAGGCTAACCCATCCCCCACCCCTACCCCTCTAGAACCCTCAGTTTGTTTTTCAGAGTCCATAGTCTCTCATGGTTCGTCTCCCGCTCTGATTTCCCCCCTTCATTGACTTTTTTTTTTTTAGATTTTTTTATTTATTTGACAGAGAGAGCATAAGCAGGGGGAGCGGCAGGCAGAGGGAGAGAGAGAAGCAGACTCCCCACTAAACAGGGAGCCCAACGTGGGGCTCAATCTCAGGACCCTGGGATCATGACCTGAGCCAAAGGCAGACGCTTAACCTACTGAGCCACGCAGGCTCTGCTCTATTTGATTTTTTAAATAAAGAATGCTCCATACCTACTAAGAGGTCTGATGTGAGAATCAAACAGTAAGTGGGGTTCAGACATGGTAACCTCAGTGAATCCCCCAACACATTTTGAGGTTATTTCCCCAGTTTCAGAGCCAATAGCTGAAATGGATATCTTCAGAAACTAGAAGTTTCTTCATATGAACTCATTAGCCCAGGGCAATAAGGGATAAGACGGAAGCAAGAACCAAGTAGAAGTCTGTTTCTCCTTCTCCTCACGAAACAGTAAATCCAAAATTTAAAAAACCAAGAGCTAACCACTTCTCTGGTAGAAATTGCAGGGATTCATGTTGTCATTAAAGATTTAATAGATGCAGGGGTGGTGACCCTGTAACCCCCATTAAACTTTTTCAGTATGACCATTGCAGAAGATAGATAAGTTTTGGAAACAGAATTGGATTCTGAGAACCTGAATCATGTGACAAACAAGACCTGTTTTGGAAGTTGTCTCCTTTCAGGAATAAAACACTACAAATCTGGCACCTGGATTGCAGCTCTTAAACCGGCAAGTGCTTCTATTGTATCTCATTATAAAGACAATGCCAGAAATCAATTTCTGTCTCTTGGCAAGAAAGTAGTACACCTTAACATTCTTGCCCCATGGTTCGATCAACCCTCAGCCCCTTGCCATCATTGAGCCTACAGAACATGGACCACCGAACCATCACGCTGGGTCACTACCTTGCTGATATCTCATGCTGGCAGGACCCAGACAGCTGGAACTAGCAGGTACTCTTAGAAAGAGACATATGTGCTAGAGATCAGGGGATAGATCTTATAGGAATAGAGGCCTAACAATTCAGTAAAGAAGATAAGTCAGGGTTCAGTGGTTTCAGGTATGTTGGATATCCCTTCTAAAGAAAAAGACAAAGTCATCACCCCACCAGTAAGAAAAGAGGCACAATATATCATGTGTCTCTTCAAATGTGGAAGGCAAAATAAGTCACATTTGGGGGAGATGTTCTGATACATTTACCAAGTGGATTGCTAGCCATTGGCCTTGAGTGAGACCAACAGCAAGATGATGCTCTCTGGCTGAGTAGACAGTAGAGTCAGGAATTTTTCCATCAACATTATGACCCACCCATGTGGGGGAACTCAAAAGGTCTCAGGTAGATCGGGATGTTGTATGGAGACTGTCACAAACTCCTCTAAGGAGAATCAGAGAGGAGGCCCCTTAGGTTCTAAAGGAAGGCTCTATTTAGAAGCTCATGGCTTGCTACTGAGTCCAGGTTCAGAGTGAACAACTTATAATAGCTTACAGGGGACCATGGGACCTAAGCAATATATATGATAAATTCTAGCCTATCCACCTTCAAGTGCAAAAGATATACAGGCAGCTGGGCCCCAGCAAGTCCTGAAGACACAGGAAGTTGCTTGAGTGGGTTGCTCATCCTTCCCAGCCTGCCAGCTCTTTTCAAACCTCATGGTAAGGGGATACCAGACAACATTCCTTCTGAGCAATGAAGCCAATTTACCATAAAAGGATGAAGACAATATGCTTGCGCCCATGAGATTCACTGGAATTATCATATTCCACGACATCCACGTGTAGCAGACATTATACAATCAGTCTACTGGAGACCTAGTTACAGTGCCCAAAAGGACTCAACATTTGCAAAGTGGGAGGGCTATCCTGTAAGGTGCAGTACGTGCTCTGAAATAGAAGCCAATTTGCAGCATTTAACAATGGTTCCACTGACTTGGAAGCTGACAACTGCAGGCATCTCCTGACAATGGGTAAAAATGAGGGAAAGGATGTCATGGTACTAGCGATTACTTCTGACTAGCAGAAAGAATGGACTGACAGCTACTTCCCGGGGGACCAAAAGAGCATGGCTGGAGGTCCAGTCAATGTATGTGGACTTCCCCTTATAGAAGCATGTCCAGGGGAAAAGTTAATTAATTAATCTACTCTGTGCCAGACACTATAACAGGCATTTAGAACAGAGAAATTAAAAAGCAGACAAGATTAGGGCCACCCTGACCTCCAAACACCCGGGGGAAGGGATCATCAAGAGGGCAGTGGAGGACACAAGTGATAAATTCTGAATACAGCCTCTTGACCAGCTGCATAAGGGTTTCTCTCTCTTTTTCTCCCCCTGTGTCCCATTATGTATGTGAGTTTTATTGGTGATTGTCAATTTGAAAAATTAGTTCAGAGATGGCAGAATATCAAATACAATGAAGACTCATGTGGAAGAAAAATGGGCATTTTTCAGAGATACTGAACCAGATATAAAATATGACAAGTCTTTGGGTATTTCCCACTGAAGGAGTTGTTCAAGTAATATTAACTTATTTTTCTTTTTCAGTGTAAGTGTAGATAAAGGGTGTGTTTCTTAAGCAGCCAGGGAGACAAGAACCAGTGAACATTGACCTTTTCTCTTTTTTTGGCCTCCCAGCAGCCAAACCCTCTTCTTCACTGTGTGTGGGATTGGGAAGGTGCAGTACTCCAGCTCCCATTCTGGAAGCCAACATACAGAAGCCTCTTTCTTTCAGCCCCTGGCACATGGGAAAAAAAAAACTCAGCCAATCAGATCCTCCCATCTGGGCCTGTGAAAATTAAAGAAGCAATATAAACATGTAGGAACACCTCAGTAGGTCTATGCAACAGCAAAATCGTCAAGAGACCGATGGCGTATCCACCAACAAGAACCAGAGCAGGACCCTGTTTAATCAGGCTACTCATGTGAGTTCATCTTGACAATGGTTCCAGCCCCCGTCTCTCCTCTGGATTCTGTTTTCTGTGCTTGTTTCTCCAGCTACCCTATGGATCTTTCTGATACATTGCCTTTGAGCCTAGGTAGCCAGAGATGTTTCCATTGCTCACAACTAGCATCTGGAATGGATGCACGCTGCCACCTGCCCCCCCTTGCTCACTTCCTTCTGGTCAATCTACGAGATTATGGCTATAGTCTCCATTCTTGCTTCCTGCCCCCAGCCCGTCTCTATTTGAAGCAATGCAACACATTCAAACCAGAATATTCCAATGAAATCTAGATTCTTATGATGTCAATTCACAGCTCAAAATCTTCGTAACCATCTCCTGTCACTCCTCACTTCTACCACTACCTCCACCATTCACCTACTGAATGAAGTGATATCCTCTCATCATGGGTGAATTTTCTGGCATTATGCTCACTACCTCTCTGTTGCCATAGAACTTTATGACTTTCTGCTCTCCAAACCCAAGCCATGTTTTTAAGGTACTCTACCTCTGCTCGTCCTGTTCTCTCCACCTATAATGGTACATGTTCACCTGTCAAAATTCTATCCATCTAAGGCACATCTCAAATGCTACCTCCTACGTGATGTCTTTCAAATCTGCCCCCCCACACAAAAAAAATGGGTAATCTCTCCTCTTTTTGAATTTTTCAGAGTACTTCCTGGTTCTTCTCTTGTATCAATCATAGTATTCTGTGCTATAGTTATTTGTGGATTTTTCTTCTTATGTTATTACAGAAGTAGTTTGTTTTTCTTTGTGGATCCCGAAGCACCTGGGAGGTACCCTCAAAAAATGATTGAATTAAATTGTTCAATGAATTCTTTGCATAAAAGTGTCAACCTGTTCTGTGTGAAGAAGAGAAGTTGAATCACCTGCACCCCATTGGCTAATGTGCTTGCTCAAAAACAACTCCAACCACCTTTTAGTGTGGCTTCTTGTACAAGAGAGACTGGAAAACTAGCACCTGGGTACAAAAAAAATTCAGAGTTTTTGTACTTTCCAGATTCTGTTACAGCTAGGGCTCCTCACACGACGTGGACACCAAGAAAGCAAACACAACCCAGTCGGAGGTGCACATAAGCAGTGGACGTGCTACCTCGCCCAGGGCCACTGGCCAGAGCCACGTTTGCCTGGTGACACCCATATCCTGTGCCCACCCGCTACTGGGAGACCCCGAATGCAGCAAAGGTCACGTGCCTCTTGAATGTTCCTGTTCTTTCTTCCATTTCAATTTTGTGACATCTAACTTAGTCTGGTACATTATGTTTGTAGTTTTTCACTTTGCATTTCCTAGAAAAGACAGATGAGCCAGTTATTAAAAAGAATCACTACTGTTTTCATGGAACCTGAAATGAAATTTTTGATTAAATTTCTTTGACTTATTTATAACATGTCACGCTAAAGTATCGTCCCTAGACAGTAAGACTTTAACGAATGTTCAATTGTGGGCTTCCTAAGAGACTTTAAACATTCAAAACAATTAAATTTTTTATAAATTAAATTATTTCTATGTAACATGTAGAAACTCCCATCATTTTAAACATTAATTGGTTTCTTTGCTTGGCAATTTGCAAAAGTTCTTTTGCTCTTTTTCTTTCCTGGTTTTTATTAATAGTGTTCCAGAGTTTTTATTATGCTATCTTCCCTTGCTTTTTCATATTCCATAGTAAATACAATAGGATAGAAAATAATCATGCCATCAAATTTATGTACATAAAACCATAGTAATACATTCATGTTTGACTAGAAAAGGCTGGTTGTTGCCATTCCTCAAAACCAAAGGACATTAATATTGCATTGCAGCCACGCAATATGCACGGGGCTTGAACTCCTATTGCACCAAATTCTACCAGCTTCTCAAAAGACACCCACACCTTCAAGATTGCCTTAAATTTCTTTCATTATCGGAACATACATCATATGTACTGCCTAAGTAGCAAAATTCAATGACAGATCACAGACTTCTGATGTCAGTAGAAAGTTTTCGGGAAGTTGTTCATGCAGGCTGCTCTGTGGTCTTGTTCTGACAAATGTGTCAGGCAGGCATGCCTTGTATATGTCTTTCTCAAAACAGTCTACAGCTCCTTAATGGCTCTCTCGGGGTTGCTGAGTAATAGTCTTAATTTAGAGTGTTTTCCACTGAAGAAATGCAAAGTTGCTCTCATAAACGATTATTGGGAGGATATATTGTTATGATATTTCTCTAAGATAGCTTAACGTATCAAGTCTTAATGGATATATAAAAGCCTTTAAAAAATTCTGCACACCATTTTACCCAGAATTGTCACTTTCAGAAATTTATCCAAAGAAAAGATTACTCTGAAATATGGCATCAGATAGGTGCATATTGTTGGATGCAACATTGTTTACAATATTAAAAAATTACAAAGAACCAAAATGTCTTGCAACAGATTATTGGCTAAGAAAAGTATGGTAAGTTTTATTATGTGATGGTTACTGAGCATCTCTTAAATGTATTCTAGAAAAATATTTTTAGTATGGAAAAAAAGTCACAATACACAGTATTGCTAAGTAAAAAAAAAAAAAATCAGGTCACTCAAACACTATTTGATGTAAATATGTATCAAGAAGAGGGGTGGGGGGCACCTTGGTGGCTCAGTTTGTTAAGTGACCGACTCTTGATTTCAGCCCAGATCATGATCTTAGGATCCTAGGATCGAGCCCAGTATCGGGCTCTACGCTCCACTTTCAGCATGGAGTCTGCTTGTCTCTCTCCCTCTGCTCCTCCTCTTGCTTCTCTCTGTCTCTCTCTCTGTGTGTGTCTCTCTCTCTCTCAAATAAATTTTTTTTTAAATCTTAAAAAAAAAAAAGAAGAAGAAGAAAAAGAGGTGTGGATTGACTACAAAGCCACCACACTTCTGCTCCAGGCCCCTGCTTTGCACAAGCTCTTCCAAAATCGGGCATGTCCTCTCTCAAGAAGAAAAGAGCAGCTTTAGCCATTTTCCCAGCCTGGAGGTCACCCTCTCTACCCTGGTGGTCATCTGGGGGTCCAATAACCTGCAGGCTACCAGACCTACCTCCATATCCACCAGGTCCAGCAAGAACACATCTTGAAGAATCTTCTACAGCACTCAGGTCTTATCTTTGTCCCTAAGGAGGAAGATCTGTATGAGATACTGCCTAGTTCTCAGATCAGAGGGCCACCTTGGTCCTGGTCTCATGGACACCTCCACCCCCTCCAGATTAGACAGACTTTGTGGGGGCAGGGGCTGCCCCCCCACCAGAAATACCCATCCGTCCCTCCCATTTGCAACAGAGAAGTTACAGATGAGGCAGTACCAATAAGGAGTGTGAAGTTAGATTCCTCCAAATTACCAGTAATAAATGAATTGTGATCAACTCTGTGAGAGGGAAGATAAATTATCTTTTTAGCTTCTCTATAGAAAATGGTATAAAAAAAATCATTGTCTTACAAAGAAGCAGTCAGTGAGTATTCAACCCAAAACATGGAGGGGGAGGCGGAGTGTCAAACAGTAAAACATTAAAAACAGTAATTTGTTATTTTTCTGACATTGTGGTAGTTTTCTACTTCACAAAATTTGTAATTTCTGTGATTTACTTTACTTTCTATATAAACATTCCTTTTTGAACTCGATTTTTTATTTATAATTTTGTATTCTTTTTCTTAAAGAAGAAAATATAAATGTAAAAACTTGGGCTGCAAAAAAGTTCTAGTTTTTCTTTATCTAGAAAAAGCACTGTAAGGATCAAATACACCAGGGTATTAGTGATGAGGAAACCAGTGGAATTATGGGGGATTCTTGCTTTGGCTTGTTCCGCTTTCCCACACTTTCTGAGTTTTCTACACCAAGCATGTATTACATCACAATTACAAAAAAAAAAAAAACTTAAAAAAGTCTAGAGAATTGCAAAGTTTTTTTATATACTAACAACCATACATCTTATATCTTAACTGATCCCCAAAGCTGAATTTAAAACACGGTTAAAAAAATAATGTCCACTCCATATACTCCCTCAATCTGGACATAAAAATAATGCCTACATACAGTAAGCTCTCAGTGCTTGAGTAAAAAATATTGGAAATAAAACTCTTGAAAACCATAGTCTTTTATATGTAACTGAGAGAAATGTCTTGCTAATGACTTAGTAAGTTGTATTAAATTGTAAGCTTATTAAATTATTTAAGTCAGCCTATGAATTAACCTGCCCACAGACTAATTAAAAGCTATCAGGAAAAATATCAAACTGCAACCAATACCAAAAAATTATTACCCACCTCTCACTAGCCTTCCTCTAAGTGTGAAGGAATACAAAATAATTAAACTAATATATAGAGCTTGCCCCCTGGAGGCTTATAATATAGTTGAAGAAGCAAGATATATGCAATGAAATAAGTCATGAACAAAACTTATATCCACTATGGCTTGTGTAAAAGTACATGGTAGACGGGAGCCTGGGTGGCTCAGTCAGTTAAGCATCTGCCTTCAGCTCAGGTCATGATCCCAGAGCCCTGGGATCTCTAATTCAAACCTGGAAACATGGACATATGTTCAAAAAGATACATATTTTCTTTAGGTATCAGCAAATGTCAACAACTGAACAAGAATAATTGATGTGTCTTCGTGCAGATAGATTAAGAAATTACATTTGTAATAACCCACTTAATAGTAACTGGATATACTCTGGCCAGGCACAGTTTTCTTCAATAGTAAAAGGGAGCTATTTTTCACATGCCCATCAGAGACTCCACGAAATTTGCTTTAAAAAATGATGATAGTTAATTCATTTCCTGGTAGAGAGAGAACATTTTCTCTCCTGGTTGAGAGGTTTAGGATATGATATGATAATACTAGAGAATTTCAGCAAAGAAGGAATTTCTGGTTCAGAAACCAGAAATGTTTAAAAATATTTTGTATCTTCATTCTGGTTCATATATGTAGATTCAGACTTTGACCCTCTTAACTATTGTTCATATCAAATATTGTGAGTCTTTCATAGGAAATATAAAGATCACCTGAATAGAGTATAAGATATAAGAGAATGAAATATACACTGAATATAAAAATAAGAGTATGAAAATGAACAAAAGAATTCCATTAGAGTTACTCATTCCTAAATAAAAGACAGCTTATTAGATCAAATAGCTCTATAAACACAGCATTGGCATATTGAGAGGATAGATCCTCTTATCTTAAATTTCTCATAAACAGATTTATAAATACCAGATTGATGACCCAAATCTCCCTAAAACAAATTGGCCCGCAGGATATAAAAAGGTCACAATTACAGCTAACAAGACCCACTTCCAGGTTCACTGTAATCCAGGCACCAGACCCACCTCCTCTAGGTCAAGGACATCTGGGGGCGTCACGTTTCTCATAGGCACATGGCCATGACTGACACCACCTTTCCCTTCCTACTCTTGTTCTCAAGAAGTTCCCAAGGTGCCCAGAAGATGGCCCCAGCCATAACCCTTCCATCCTCACCGATATTGGGTTAAACTGGAGGAAGTCCACTTGTGTTGCATTATATTACCAACTCTGCAGACTCACTCAATTTCTTAGAGAAGTAATTGTGCATATTTTACTTTATTTCATTTTATTTTATTTACTTTTAACTTCTTATTCAGCCCCTCCCTCTAGGGCATTGGCAAAGCTCACTAAGGAGGCAGGGCCAGATGCTAATCTGGGTTACGCCATTAACCAGGCATTTATGGCTGGCTGAGCTGGGGTCCAAACATGCTGAATACAGACAGGCATCATTTCTCTGCCCATCCTCAATTCCACATTTTATCCCCACTCAGGTATTTACTGCAACACTAATGGGGGTATACTTTTACTTCACAAGCCGAGGTTGAGGGTCAAAAAAAGGGATGAGGAGAGAGCGGGGATGTGGGTGGAAGGTATAGCTTCTGTTCCCCAATAATTCTCTTAGACTCTGTTGGAGCACCTAGCACAGTCTTAGAAGGAGGCTATTAGAAGCCAGGCTGTAGGAGCTTCTGTCTGGGTGACATCCGGGCTCTTCCATTTTTGGATCTGTAAAAAGGGTTTGCTGTGATGATTCAATCATCATTTTAAAGTCTGACATATGGTCAGCCCTCTGTAACTGTTTTTATGATAGAAAAATTGGGTCTTGAGAAAAAAATTTCCTTTGTTTTACCTACTTTATAAGTAAATGTGACTATTGAAAAAAGATCTTGTAGGCCTTCATATGACATAGAATATTGCCTTTCTAAGGTACATATGTAATTGAAAAATATGTGTATTCAGTGTCACAGAAGATGCTCAGCTCTTGCTTCCCAAGCCCTGTTTTATAAAAAAGAAAATGTAATGGTTTCTGTCTAAGGAGGAAAAAGTCCATTGCAAAGTTGAGTAAATTTCACTTAAAAAAAGAAAATGAAAGAAAAAATGTAAAGAAAAAAAAATGCTGTCATCGGAATCAGTCCTCCCACTATCTCAGATTATCACATGGAGAATCCAAGCAAAACATTTTGGGGATAGCTCACCATCAGCTTTTGGAAATCATTAAAAAGGAAACTACAATACTAAAGGATGTTTATTTAGGACAATATCTACAAAGTGTTATTTAATGCTTCCAGTAGATATTCACAGCCATGACACAATGTAAAAACAGAAGCAATTTCTCAGATCATAAAAGAATCTCAAAATGTTGCAAATGGCAGCCAGCCCTCAATTTGCAACACATGATCTTCAATGAATAGTTTTGTCGTTTTCTGACTCCTGTAAAGAGTCAAAAATGAAATGAGTATGCGATGAAAGATCATATATTCTGATTTATTTATATCTCGTTACACCTGAAGGGTCCTCCTCCTGTTATGCTTAAATTTCTCTTCTACGAGGCATGCATTCGGAATGAAAACAAGCTTTCAGTTTCTCTCCAGCATACCAATTAAAACTTCCACACTTATTGGGAGATGGTGGTTTGAGGGAGATTAAGACAAAATTTTAAAACTTGCCTTTATTTGATTTACAACAACGTGGATGGAACTAGGGGTCTTATGCTAATTGAAGTAAGTCAGCCAGAGAAAGACAAATACCATAAGATATGTGGAATTTAAGAAACAAAAAAGATGAACATAGGGGAAGGGAAGGAAAAATAAAAGATAAAAACAGAGAGGGAGGCAAACCATAAGAGACACTGAACTCTAGGAAACAAACTGAGGGTTGCTGCAGGGGAGGTGGATGGGGGGATGGGGAAACTGGGTGATGGACATTAAGAAGGGCTCTTGACGGAATGAGCACTGGGTGTTATATGCAACTGATGAATCACTAAATTCTACCTCTGAAACTAATAATACACTATGTATTAACTAAATTGAATTTAAATAAAAAAATTTTTTTAATTTGGCTTTATTTGCCTTGTTATCTCAGCATCACGTTGGTTAGTCACTTATTATTTTAGTAACTATTGTTCTTACAAAACACTGATTTTAGGAATATTTATCACACTTATCCATAGATCTATTCTAACCCCTTCTTCTATATTCTAAAAAACATTTTGTTCACCAGGTTACTTTTACAGAACTTTGGCACAAGATTAGAAACTAACCATCCTAGATTTTCTCAAGGATAGTCTTAAGAAAAATTAACTAATCACAAAGCATGCAAGAAAAAAAAGCATTTGGAGGTCAAATAAGAGTAGAAAATGCTACAAATTAAGCCATATTTATTGCATATTAGAAGGTGTCTTTCAGGAACACAACACTGTTTTTAATCTAGCTGTTGTAAATTTTTTTCTTTACTGCAAAACTCCTTTCCCACAGAGCATCTATAGGTAACCTAAACAGCGACTGTTCTTGGCCTGCCCATTGGAAAATGCTGGATTAGGGAACAGTAAGGCAGAAGGCTGTATGGATGATATTTCAGAGTCCTTCCTCCTAGAACATAACCTAGAATCCTTTGATTTATGGTGTTCTAGGATTTCTCAAAAAGGAACACACTTTTATGTTATTCTATAATGAACTTTCTAGATCATGAAATAAATCTCAGTAGCAGTTCATTTGTATTCCACATCTATTTCAACCAAACCATTTATTATGCTCATGCTAAGTGCAGAGAGTTTATAACACTCCTGTGTGGGCAGCACTATTATTATTTCATTTTACAAATGAGGAAACTGGCTTCAGAGAGATTAATTAACTTGTGCAGGATTGTGTTGTTATTAAGGGGCAGTACCAGAGTCTGTTTCAAAAGTCAGTTCATTTTTTCATACCTTAGAAAGCAGAATGAATATTAATAGTAGTATTTTGAGAACTTGTTATGGAATTTGCTCCTGTGTTCAGCCCTAGGGATTCAATATTCGGCAAAAATGAACAAGATTCTTGCCATCAGGAGGAACGGGTGCCAAAAGGTGAGACCACCATTAGTCAAATAATCATGAATATGAGCAAGGCACTGTGTTTGTGATTCAAGGAATTACAGAGACTATGCATTCCCTCAAAAAATTTACCGTCTAATTGACTGATTTTTTTTAAATGAGAAATTTAATAATAGTACATAGTATAAAATAATAATAATAAATTAAACATACAAGTAGGATCAAGAGGGAGTATCTGAACGTTGAAATCAAAATTAACTACATGGATAAGAGCCTCCAGATATTTATACATAATGCACATTTGGGGAACAATAAATTGGCCTATGTTGCTAGAATAAAGAGGTAAAGATACAAGAACATTTATTTAGTCACCATCAAATATTTACTGAGTAACCATTATGTGTCAGGCACTATGTTGCATTTGAACCTATAGTAGAGGACTTGTGTAAACTAAGTTAAAATGTTTAGACAGCAAGGCGAATTTTCATTCCTGGCTCCACCATGGAGAAGTTGCATGAGGGTAGGTGAAGGATTCTCTCAGCATCATTTTCATCATCTGTGATATAGAAACAGTATCTACTTCATTAGATTTTCTGTGATATTAAAACCAGAAAATGTATGGGAACAGCTAAACATCTTGATTGGAGCATAGTGGGTGCTCCATAAAGAGTAGAGGTTAGCTGTCAACAGAAGTGAAAGAGTCATGGGAGAGTTCTGAAGACACCCAGGACGTGACCACTGAGGGACTTGAGAAGATTCATGGGCAGTGAGGTTAGATCGGATTGGAGTGAGGAAAGATGGGACCACGTGCTTGACCAACACCAGAGAGAAGGACTGTCTGGGTGTGAGATGAACAGGAAGGGAGTGAGGGCGGTGGTCGTGATCTTCAAAACTAAAGGTTAGAAAGGCATCAGGGGAAAACTGAGATCAATAGGGCCTAGTGTCAATATTGCATCTCGTCCAGTGGACTGGACTTAGTACGTGCTGATTGGTCAGCGACCAGTTGTGATGGAATCACCTCTAAGAGTAACAAAATGGGCAATTAACCCCTCTAAATCTCATTTTTCTTATCTATAACAGTTGGGAGGGAGAGGGGTATAATTTTTCTTACTCTGTAAGCTATTAAGTGGCTTAAACTAATGTAAAATACCCTGCACATAGTAGGCATACAATAAATCACTACCACTATATTAAAAATACATATTCTGCAAGAGTACAGACTGCAAAGCAGCCCAGTGCCTTTCTGTCATGTTATGCCAAGCAATATGCCATGGACAGTCTTCAGTGAAGGGTCTAAGCCTCTTTTCTCTTCCTCCCATTCACACGGGCCACATATTCTCATTAATCAGGCTCACGTGCTCTAATTTCTCAGCATGCCCCTGCCCCTCCCACAACCCTCCCTCAAAACACCCCTTGGTCCAAAATGACTCAAGATTCAACTGTGCCCTGTGAAAAAATGAAAAGTATCACTTTTGAAATCATATAGGAACTACTGTGCCCCAGTTTTGTGTGTGTGTACTTTCCTATATAATAGATAAAACAGCAGAAGAAATAAAAACTGATCTAGCATTTAAAAGCCTACAAAAGAAATACTTTAGCTTTACTCCACAGCCCCACTTGACTCCAGAAATATTTCCCAGGAGCCCCACAAGATGAGCAACAGAGTGTGCAGGCTGGTTTTATGAATAATGAGTCCTGATTATATTCAGACCCAATGCAAGGCAGGCAAACTCAGTGAAGTAGAGCTGTTTATTACAATGCTATCCAAGGCCTTTTAGAGTGACAGCCAGAGCGGAGCTAGTGTTTGGGGGCATTTGTTTGCATCAGAGCTACAAGGAACTAGAGAGACCATCCACTGCAACTCCCTGCCCCAAGCCCCATGCCCCTCTACAACACGGCCAAGGATGCAATCTTGCTGAAAAGCGCCAGTGAGGGAGACCATGGGCTTTTTAGTTTGTGAAAGTTCTGATTGTTAGAAAGAGCTTCATCCCAATAAGCTGAATTCTGCATCCACATTCCTTAGCATCTTCGAACCTGGTGCTGTCACTGACAGGTTCTTCTGAACTCTTTCAAAAACCACTTCGGTTCTTTGACAATATGCAACCAGTGCTTCCTATGCTCCTCTGCATTGTTTCAAATCCCATAAATTCAGCAAATTAGAAGACAAAAGCCAACATTTACTAAATGAAAGTAATAATAAAGAGGAAGAATAACAGAAAAGAGAAATACAGTAGGAGACCAAGGGGTGAAAGTAGCTAAGGAAAGCATTTTTCTAAAAAACAAATATTGGTAACCTTCAAAAAGACATACAGGGTTTCCAGGCCATAAAACACTTGGAAATGCTAGATAAAATAATTTGAACACTTTTAAATGCATTGCTGGGCTTGTCAGGAAGAAGACAAATCTCCAGATGCCAAAAATCAAGTAAAATCATGAATATGAAAGCCAAACCCAGCAGCTGCCTATCTCCAGTAAACCTGAACCTGTTTTATTAGATGACTCTTTGCATATAAATAGTAAATTAATAAAGATGAGAAAGAAATCACAAATGTGGGAATAAAACCACAAATCAAAACAGATTTCTCAGGTATGTGCAAGTAAATATGAAAGCATAGATGAAAGAAATTCTTTCTAGAAGAGTCCAAGAGCAATAAAATCATTTCCATTAAGTCAAGGACAAGACTAGGCTGTTAACGACCACAAATATTTAGCATTATTCTCAACTGACTAGCTGATGCACTTAAATGAAAGAAAGAAAAAGGTGTGATCAGCAGAAAGGAGGTAATGTTTACATTTTTTGATGCTTATAAACCTGTAAAATCCAAGAGAATCCACTATAAAACTGTTATACTGAAAAAAAGTGAGAATTCAGAAAGATGACTTCGTTCAAAATTAATTCAAAAAATAGCCAAAACCAGCTCAAAGACAAACTAAAGGGGAACTCAAAATAGTATCGCAAAGTCTAGAAATAAACTTACTCAAAATGTAAAATCTCTATATGCAGAAATATTTTAAATACTACTGAGAGATACAATATTAGACCTTAATAAATGGGAAAATATGTACTATTATTGGATAGGAAAATTTAATGTTGCAAAGATGTCAATTCTCCCTAAATAAATGTGTTTGTTGTCATTGCAATTAAAATAAAAATAAGAGTTTCTTTTTAAATAGAAAAGCTGATTCTAAAGTTCTCATGAAAAAATACATAGGAAAGCTCTTTTAAAAATAGAGAAATAATGACTAGACCAATAGATATTAAAATCTATTCTAAAGTTACAATAATCACAACAGTATGATGGGACGCCTGGGTGGCTCAGTCGGTTAAGTGTCTGCTTTCGGCTCAGGTCATGGTCCCAGGGTCCTGGGATTGAGTCCCACATCGGGCTCCCTGCAGGGAGCCTGCTTCTCCCTCTGCCTCTCTCTCTGTCTCTCATGAATAAATAAATAAAATCTTTAAAAACAAAAAACAGTATGATGGTACTAAAGTAGTCAAAACACACTATCAATGGATCAAAAGAAAGAATCCAGAAACAGGGGCAAATACATTGAGGTCTTTAGAATATGATGAAATATGATTCTGCTCCAGAAGATACAGATGGGTTACTGGATAAAGTTATTATCCAATAAATAATGCCATATTGATATCCAAGTAAATATCAGATGGAGCAAAGATATAAAACATTTATTTAAAAGAAGCAGAAAAGGGGGCACCTGGGTGGCTCAGTTGGTTGTGCACCTGACTCTAGATTTTGGCTCAGGTCATGATCTCAGGATTGTGAGATCAAGCCCTGCATTGGGCTCCATACTCAGTGGGGAGTCTGCTTGAAATTCTCTCCCTCTGCCCCTCTCCCTGCTCTCTCACTCTCTCTCTCTAAAAATATATAAATCTTTCAAAAAGAAAAGAAAAGAAGCAGGAAAGAAAAAGAAACCATAAACGATTAGCAAGCACCAAGGGGAAAAAATTATTTTTCTTTAATCTTAAGGTAGAAAAATTCTAAGTATAACACAAAGTCCAGGAGACAAAAGAGAAAATATTAACAAATTCAAACACGTAGAAAAAAAATTCATTTTTTTCATGGCAAAAACCAAACAGGGATAAAAATTTGTTGCAATAGGTCATTAGCCCTTAATTATGATGAGTTCCTCCTAAGGCCAACAGACCAACAGAAAAAAATGGGCAGAGGATACAAACAGATCATTTATAATACAATAGAAATGGTCCTTAAATATTTAAAAGATATTGAACTTCACTCATAATAAAAAAAAATTTCTAAACAGAACTGTAAGATCCCATTTGCTATCTTATTTATTACCTTAAAAAATCAGAATTGCGAAAATCAAAAAGTTTGATGCTTTTTCACTGAGGGGAGGGATAAACAGGGCTTTATCCTCTTCATTGGTATGAAGTTAACCCTGGTTTTATATTGGTAGTTTGTGGATGTCTACCAAATTTTAACAGCCACAGTCCCTTCATACTAACGACTCTGTCTACAAATTTGTCCTTTGGAAATGCTCCAGTATCATAGGTGCAAAGCTCTTCATGGAGCATGAACGAAAGATTAAGAAACAAACTACAGAAAACCGATTGACAGCAGACTGTTTGAAGACATCTTGGTAGAGATATGTAATAGATTAATAATCAGCCACATCTCCACAGATTCTGAAACGGAACAGTCTTCAGTAAATGTTGTTTAGTAAAAAACGATGAAAAACTGTACTGTATACTATTGATGTGAAAAACATCACATGTATATATTCATATATCTGTGAGCATAGACTGTCTCTGGAAGGACATATAATAAAGTGATTGCAGTTCACTCAGACAGAAAATTGGGTTGCTGGTAGACAAGGGTAAGTAGGAAATTTGTTTTACATTGTATCTCTTTTTGAAACATTTAAATTACATAGCATATATATTAATTATTTGAAACTTAATTAATTTTTAAAGTAATATACACAGTGACCTCAAACAAATAAACTGGTTTACTGTGCGTTGTCAGCTTGGTAACTTGTACAAGTTGAAAAACCATGTGAAAAGGCTTTGTTTTTGTTTTTTTCAAAATAAAAGTATTACGCCCTTTTCGAACAAAAGAAGACGTTTATCTTTGCCACCTGGACTTTGTTAGAAACAGCATACTAATATAAACAGAATTTGAAAAGTAAAATGCTAATGAAGGAAAATATATCCATTTGCTCTATTAAAGTCACATCAGTAGTATGAGTATAATTTTGCTACATTTGTTCTAATAAGCTTCTTAAGAAGAATTTAGCAAATGACATAAAAAAGCAAAATTATCTTAATTTAGTTGTTTTTAAAAAAACCTTATAGATCTTTGGAAAATACACATAAAAACAAAAATATGTATTATTCCACCCATCTTCCAATTAAGATGTTCCATATTTACTGGGGTATGATGCATCTATATTCATAAATAAAAATTTCTATAAATCTGTTTTAGCAATTCAGATGTGAACAATTTTGTGAGTTTATCATAATCATCTACATAATGATGATAATTTTAGTGGCAAAGTTTGATTTTTTTAATATAAATGCCTAAGAATAAGCATTTATTGAGATAATACAATTTTAGGAAACGTGATGGCAATTACTTTTAATATGTGATAATTCTCAAAGCTCACTATATAAAGAAAGAACATTAAAATATAATAAATTCTGTTAAGATGATGTTCAGAGGATCTACTAATGAAAATATAAAATTTCTTAGGGCAAGGAACACATCTGTGTGACGATTCACCTAAAATTATGAAACTATCATATGGGAAAAACCTTTAAGAAACACTCTATAAATAGATTTTATTATATAGTTCACTAAACTTAATTCTAGGATTTCATTCTGTTATTTCCTACTTCAGTGTTTGCTGTGAAAGATCTCAAAATAAATGGAAATAAACTTTTTTCCCCTCCTGGCTTCTAACAGCATATTTGAGTAGACAATCCTTAAGAGTGTCAAAGTAACCAAAAAGCACAGCAAAAATTCGGAAATATCAACCAATTAACTTAATTGACATGTGCCCAGTGAGCATCTATTGTGGTTTCAATATTATATCGTGGTCACTGCTATATAAAAAATCATAACCAAGTGTGAGATACACAAGCAAAAATATACATAATATGGAGAATTTATGAGTAAGGATTAAATGGGATGTGCTACAGATTCCAAATGTACTAGGAGTCCAAAGAAGAGGAAGAGCAAAGATCTATATAACCCGCAAAGGTCTCAGACCTTCACCAAGATGTTGTAACTAGGGAGGATATTTTTTAAAAATTATAAAGTTTAACCTAGATGAAAGGTATGAAGGTAGAAGATTATGGGCCAAGGTAGAAATCAGCTTGATACATGTGAAAAGTATATATCAGAAAATAGGAGGAAGTAAAGGAAGATAAGGAGAAAGAGGCCAAGGGTATGGCGGCATTCAAAGCTCCACAAATTAAGAATTCTGCCAAGATCACGCAGGCAGCAAGGGCTCAAGTGAGGATGCAGCCCACCAGAACTGCTGCCATATTTGTTTAGCAACCCCACCTCAGATATATTTTCCAAAATTTGCATGGTAGAAAAAAATGATTTCCAGAAAAAAACTAGCTGTTTGAGGGTGTTAATGCTTCTACATCATGAAAGCATTTTCTTCAACTTTATCCCCATGTTATGGATCTTCTCCAATCAGACCTTCCTCCAGCAGCTTCCCGTTGGGCAAAAATACTCTTTTTTCACCTCCTTGTCTTTGCTAATTGCTGCTCCATCTACAAAGCATGCAATCCTTCCTCCTGGATTCTGACCGAATTCTACCTTTCCTTCAATAATAAACTCCTAGAATATTCCATCATCTGTCTCGGTTCTTCTAAAGATACACTGATGTCTCCTTTCTCCAGATGCATTTACACTGTATACCACATGACTGAGCTCTTAATTATATTCTATCTTGTATGTTCCCTAATTTTTATGTCAGTCTGATTTACAGTATTTTACAGGAGTCACATATTTTTTTCTATGTCCATCATTGCCCTAGATACATATTACCCTTACCACACTTTTCCCTTTTCTTCCATACAGCTTTACTCAATGGCTCCACAGGTCAGAAATACTGATGGCTAACATGGGCAGTGACTTCAACGTTCTCTCCTGGGAGAAGAACTGAATAGGACATGAAACTAAGAACATCTTGTAAATTTCCAAGTCACTTAACCTTTTCAAAATGATCTCACTGAACACAAAGTCAGATAATACAGAGAGCTAATGTAAGAAAGATGGGTTTTTCCTCTGATCATTTTTCTGTTTGAAAAACACAGAGATGCATTATGGGTTCTAAAATCTGAAATGTTCAATTCACTCACTTCAGAAAAATAAACATATTAAAATGCAATGTTTATTTTAAAGTTTTCTCCTTGTAACATCTAAAATTTAAAATCCAGATGAGTCACAAGTTTATGTTTAATTCAGGGACCAGAAAGAGTCAAAGGTCAGCTAAGAACTGAGTTGTGGCAAATGGATATGCTAAATCATGTCCCCTGATAGTTCATAATGCTCTTATAAGTGAAATAGCCTCAGAATTACTCAGTTAACAATGGATTGATTTGATGATCAGACAGCTAGACTTTTTTTTTTTTTTAAGATTTATTTATTTTATTTGAGAGAGAGAGAGTGGGGGGTGAGGGGTGGGGCGCACTCAAAGTGAGAGGGGGTGAGAAACCGAAGCAGACTCCGCACTGAGCATGGAGCTGGCACCAGGCTTGATCTCACGACCCTGAGGTCGTGATCTGAGCCAAAACCAAGAGTTGGAGGTTTAACCGACTGAGCCACCCAGGCGCGGATAGCTAAACTATAAAACATTTCCTTAGAAAAAATATTGACCGAAGTGTTAATTTTTGCCATTGTTGCAAAATGATTTGTGAGGTACTTTTCTATCTTATGATAATTCCTGTACATACACATGAATAGGGTAAGATGATTTAAAAGGAGTTTTTATAATACTAACAGGTGCCTCATTAAAACTTTTCCATTTGAGATTGACATTTAATGTATACTTGTGGGGCCATAAATTCTCCATTTTATTCCCAGATGATAATTTGACATGTCAGAGATACAGAAAGATTTTTATATATAAGAGCATTTATCTTCATCACCTCCCACAGTATCTAATAACGATTGAATAGGTCATTCAGTGTCTGGGGGGCCACTGCAAACAGAGTGCACTCTGAAGGACCTTACAACATGAACTATGAACTGAAGAGGCTATACCTGGAATTAATGTGGTCACATGATCTAATTATCGATTAGGTGATTATGGACGTGATTAGGGGTTGGGCAGCAGAAAAGATGTTAAAGAAAAGAGAGAATGCAATAAAGCAAAAGCAAAACAAAACAAAACAAAATATGATTCCTCTCTTCAAAGGAGCTTACACTCTAGACAATAAATAGTTGATCGTTGCTATGGAGTGAATTGTGTGCCCCTCCAAATCCATATGTTGAATCTCTAACCCCCAGTATGCCTATATATGAAGACAGGGCCTCTAAAAAGGTAAAGTTAAATGAGATCATATAGGTGGAGCTTTGATCCAATAGAATTAGTGTCCTTATACAAAGAGACACCAGGCCATTCTCCCTCACCCCTCCCTCCCCTTTCCCTCTCACTCTCCTTCTCCCTCACACTCTACACTTTTTTAAAAAATTTTATTTACAATTTTATTTTCAAGTAATCTCTACATGCAATATGGGGCTTGAACTCACGACCCCATGATCAAGAGTCTCATGATCTACTGACTGAGCCAGCCAGGTGCCCCCCAACACTGCACACTTTCACATTTTGCAATTTCATTTGTCCCTTATACCTCAGCTGGCCAAAAAAAAAAACCCGGACAAAAGAAGGAATGAAGTGCTGATCCGTTCTACAATGCGGAGGAAACTTGACTGCATTATGCTGAGCGACAGAAGCTGGACACAAAAGGTTACATAGTGGACAATTCCATTTATATGAACCATCCGGAAGAGATAAAGTCAGAGACAGAACAGAGTGGTGGTTGCTAGGGGCTGGGGAGTGGAAAGAATGCAAAGAAACTGCTTAATAGATAGGAGTTCAACTCTGGAGTGATAGAAATGTTCTGGATCTAGATATAGCTGATGATTGCACAACATCGTGAATGTACTAAATGCCACTGAATTGTTCACTTTAAAATGGTTCATTTTGTTATGTGAATTTCACTTTAATATGTTATTTTTAAAAAACACTTACTAGACAAAAAACAATAGATGTCATATGTAATCAACTTTAGATGTGAATTGTCAATTAGTTGAGCTCTAATTAAGCTTTGTAATAACTAACATGATTTATTTTCTCCAGAAAGACTTCTTAAAGATTAGATCCACAGCAAATGACACTCATCATTGCTAAAATATTAACATAACAAGCAAAGTTGCAAATTTGTTTGCAGTTTACTGAAGAAACAAAAATTGTCAGGAGAGCAGGGAGGGTTTCTTGATGCTGAATCTCTGCCACATTTGTACAGAGAAGCCTTGAAGCACCTTTATCTTCTAGCAAAATACAAATTGCTTTTTGATTCAACGCTACTTCCATAACAAGTGGGAAATTTCTCCTACTTTAAACTCGGCTGAAGATGAGAATTATATCTCAGCATATAATGAATGAGAGCTATTTAGAAACATGAATATAAATATTCTATGGCTTATGGTCAGTACTTTGTTTTCAACAGCCTACTCGCTTGGCTTCTCTAGCTTGTATTTATATTCTGATATGAAGATTACATCCGAATCTTTGTTTCACATATTGCAATTGCCATTTGACATTGGAAAAGCTGGAAAATACACTTACTTTGGGTTTGGTTTTCTTTTTCTTTGAGAGCAAATCAAAATGACATGGAAATGTCCCAAGCATTTTTGCAACCAGCATTTTCTTTTACTTTTAACAAGAAAAAAATCAAACACTAATTTTTTTTCCTTGGATCATGGATAAATGGAGACGTTATGGATAAATCCATATGGAAGCCATATGATATAGAGTTTGGGAGTCAGAAGGACCTTGGATTTGAATCCTGGCCCTGCCCCTTATAAACTCACATTACTGTGCACATCGTAGTTAGCCATAATTATGATCATCATCCAAAAACCAGAGGTTTGAAAGAGAAGGGAAGAGAAGTATATGAGAAAGGAAGGAGAAAGGGAAATCTACCAAATGGAAAGGGGCAAGTGAGGGAAGAGAAGAGCACAGGACTTCGAGAAAATCTCATTTGTTGTCTATGCTCAAATGGAGGGCGAGAACCCTGGGTCTTCACCCTGGTTGTTCCTCTGCTTTTACTACCAGATTCTTCACTTTCTTTGCTCTTTTCTCTCTTTTTGGGGATGTTATGTAAAATGTCTCATCAGTTTCTGTCTCCTCTTGGGTGGTGCCGTATGAGTACACAGACTTCACTAATGGGATGAAGGCAAGGAAAACATCTGGGGAGGGTTGCATTTTAACTAGATCTGAATATAATGGAAATCTCACTGTTCAAGCCCAAAGACCAGGAAACAACTTCACTTTTCCTGATGAACCTTTTCTGTGACTATTAGAGTCATGATCACCACAGAGAGTTTTAGAAACATGGGGAAGCACTAGGAAAAAATTAAAATCACAGTGAACATTCCCATCCAAGGATAACACAGTTAATATTTTATTTATTTTATTTTATTTTTTCCTTCCAGTCTTTTTTTCTAGTTTGGTGGTCTCAGGCTGTAGTATGCTATTGTCTTCTGAATTTTTAGGGGTTTTGTATCATGAGCATTTTGTATGTCATTATTTACCCCCAAATTCTCTATTGTGGAGATGTGCTTTCACATTTAATATTAATAAAACATTAATTTAATGATAGACCTTCTACCCCGACCCAAACCCCTACCCCAAGCACTTCCGCTCAGAATCATATCAGAGCCATAAAAGAAATGTATACTGCAGAAAGCAACAAGGGCCTTAAGATGTAAGTATTACCATATGTGTCTTAGTTGTTTTTTTATAATTTTATTTATTTATTTATTTGAAAGCAAGAGAGGGGTGGGGGGCAGAGGGAGAGGGAGAATCCCAAGCAGACTCCATGCTGAGCGTGGAGCCTGAAGCAGGGCTCCATCTCATGACTGCAAGATCATGATCTGAGCCAAAACCAAGAGCTCAACTGAGCCACTCAGGTGCCCCAGTGTGTCTTAGTTTTATAAATACAAATTAAAGGTGGGAAGAGCCGAGATGTCCATCAACAGATGAATGAATAAAGAAGATGCGATATATAGATATAGATATGCACAATGGAATATTACTCAGCCATCAGAAAGGATGAATACTTACCATTTACATCAATGTAGATGGAACTGGAGGATATTATGCTGAGTGAAATAAGTCAATCAGAGAAAGACAATTATCATATGGTTTCACACATATGTGGAATATAAAAAACAGTGCAGAGGATCATAGGGGAAGGGAGGGAAAACTGAATGGGAAGTCATCAGAGAGGGAGAGAAACCATGAGAGACTCTTAACTCTAGGAAACAAACAGCGTTGCTGGGGGGGAGGTGGGAGGGGTATGGGGTAAATGGGTGATGGGTATTAAGTAGGGCACGTGATGTGATGAGCACTGGGTGTTACATTCAACTGATGAATTATTGAATGCTACATCTGAAACTAATGATGTACTATATGTTGGCTAATTGAATTTAAATAAAAAAATAAAGGTGACACTAGAGTATAGAGATTTCTCTGATATTAAAAAAATAAAAAAAAAATAAAGGTGTATCTCAAAAATCAAAGAAAGTGGAAAAGATAGAAAAATAATACCACCCCTTCCCAAGGGTGTTTTTACTCCTCATGTCACATCTGTCATTTTCCACATCAGTTTCTGTACCACCACAAGCAAAAAGAAAGCTCTTCCCCTTCAAGTCCTTTTTCAGTGCGAGTTGGTTACATGCTTTAGAGGAGGCAAGGCCATGTCTTCCAGGATACAAAGGGATCATTCTGATCACAGATATGCTCAGGCCTTGACTTTTTCTTAGTCAAGGAGGCAATTTGCCAACAAAATTCACTAGGTCAGGTCTCAGCTGACTGCAAGTCCATGGTTTTCACGGAAATTTGATTCCAACCTACCTCAGACCTGACATAAAAATGAAAAACAAAAATGAAAGTTGAGTCAGGTGCTACCTTAAATCTTTGGGTTTTCTGTTTATTTCAAACATGGAAGCACAATTTCTTTTTAAATCTCTGGATGCAAGAACTAGGGAGAAGCATCTTACATATTTCAACTCCCTTAAATATTTTCACCTGCTAGTAAAATAGGAGGCACTAAAATACATAATTGTTGACAAAAGAGCAAATGAATGAGCACATTTTAGCATTTTATGATGTAGAGATCAGAAACCAGAGAACAGGGTCGACTCTTGTGAGCTTTGGTGTTGTGGTAAGAGGTGGCAATAGAAATGGGTTTGCAAGGACCATGAACACTTCCTGACTTGGGTTTTGCACCTCTGCCCTAGATAGAGTCCTTCTAGTATCTGGACTTCAGCTCTTCCACAGCTGCACCCCCCTGGTCTTGTTCAGCCTTTAAATACTCATTTCCAATGGAATTAAAATTGTTTGAACTTACTAAGAATTTCTTAGATATAGATGAAGTCATAATTATGTTTCAAGAATTTTGATGTGAGAATAATAAAAGTGGGGGTAAATACTTGTCTGTATTTAATGTTTTCCCTCTTTTCCCCTCTGCTAGTTTCCTAAAAATAGAATAACTTTTACTATTCATGACATAGATGCCAAATTGAAGGATTTTAGGGAACTCCTAGTATTTAAACTTAAAGACATTTGGCAGACATTAATGATGAATTTCTGTGTTCATACATTCATAGTGTTCCTAAGAAGTTTAAGTCCAGAATTATAGTTATGCTTCCTTAATGAAATGATTACCAGCAGATAATATAATTTCAAGGACATATTTTATTAATAAAAGGGTAATGAACAAAAACCAGTTATAATGTTGAAGTTGCTAATGTGATTTAAGTTTGTGTGAAATATTTTTGCTTCTATTCACACCCTGCAAAGTGAATTTCAATGTGTTTCAAATTAAAGGGAATCGAACCCCTAGATACACTCTCCCCCAAGGAGCTCACCCATTAGGAAGCCATGTAAACTCCTGCAGGTAACTGTTTAATGCATAGTGATAGACTTCAGCCGCCAGAGTCTTGCAGTAGTCAATTCCCATACCATACAAAGAATAGTCTTTGTGATCGCTTGTTTCCAGATAGCTGCCATTAATTTCTACTATCCTGATACCATTCCCCCATCAAACAGTGGAATCTATTTTTGATGTCATGACCCCTTAAGAAAATGGAATCTGTTCTCATCCTTCCCCTGAAAGGAGGCTGGACTGGGAGACCCACTTGACCAATGGCATGCAGAGGAGTGATACTCTGGGACTTTTGAAGCTAAGTAATTAGAAGCCTTACAGCTTGATAACACTTTCACTTTCTCTTAAACGCTTGCTCTGGGGGACACCAGCTGCCACATGGGAAGTTTGACTCCTTTGGCACCACTGATATAATCCTGAGCAACCTGAAGAGCCCCTGGAGGATGAGAAGACAAATGGACCAAAAGAGGAACCAAGGAGCACTGAGAGTGAGTGAAAAAGTCATTTCGGGAATGGGTCCTCAAGACCCCAGTCTCCCCAGTGATCACCCCAGGGAGCAGAGAAAAACTGCCCAGAGAAGTCTTTCCCCAAATCCTAACCTACAAAATTGTGAACAAAGCAAAATGGTTGTTGAAGCTAATAAACTTTGGCATTGTTTGTTACTTAGCAATCACTGCAATACATAAAATACTCTTCTTTTAGAAATTTGGTGTCACTGATTCATCAATAGCCCACAAGTCCTCACTTTTTTTCCCATCTGGTGTCATTGATAAGAGCTGATCTACCCCCACTCTTTCGCCTAGTTTCACCAAGATCAGTCACACAATATTGAGGCCACTGGGCTGGAGAAGACAGAGACACTAAACAGCTTATACAGCAGTTGAATTTCTGATCCTGGTTTCATATCACTCTATAATCTTCCAGGGAATCATGGAAAAAGTGTGCAGGATTCAGTCTGTTGGGTCAGTCTCATAAGGGTATATTTCTTGTATTAATGTTCAAGTTACTATAATCGATCTCACCCATCAGCTAACAGGGAGGAACTGAGTGGAAGAGTAAAATATTGCCTTGAACAAGGTAATACAAATGCAGTCTAATTAAGCAGAAGATCTATGATTATTTGGGTTAACCACTAATTTGCCATACAATCACCTCTAGTAAGATAACGACAAAATTTAAATTGCAAGCCCTGAAATCAAAAGGTCAATAGTTATAAAACAGAGATGGTGACAAAAACATGACCATGGAACATAGAGTTTGAAATAATTTCTTTCTAAAAGTATAAGGGGTTGACACATCAAAACATTGTGGTGATGAATCAAAAGGTAGGTTTTTCTTTAAGAAATCAACATGAACAAGCTATAGGAACTCAAATTATTTTAATAAAATATATTTTCAGTAATTGACTGAGTTTTAGGAATGAGAGGTAAGAGGATTGAAAAAAAATTTGACCAAAAGTGACAATATAAAAATTCTGCTCTAAGGTAATGCCCAGATGAAAGTAACATATTCATCTCTCATAAATGTATTTTTTATCAGAGTTTAGCATTGTAATATTTATGCTTTTGCATTTTCTTTGTATTAAATTCTTTTAGCCCTAGTTGGGAACTACAATTAGAAATTAAAAGATTAAAAAAAAAAAAAAGAAATTAAAAGATATTGAGTTCTAGACTTTCCAGCCTGGCATGTCATTGATTAATGTAAATATTTAGAGTTTTTGAAAGCTTTAAAAAATTACAACTTTATTTAGAAAACAAGGGAGCCTGACACAGAGTTACAATTTGTACCTGTTATAACTACTTGTCACAATCAATATTCCATTAGTATTTTTGCTTTTTTAAGGGAGCTAGATATTATGTTTTTATTTTACTTCTCTGATCATCTCTTTATTGTTTATTCTATTTCACAGGACATTTGATGGCATTTCAAACACATATTAAGAACTAGGCTTGATGAGAGGGGTTAATTTTAAATATCTTAAATTTGCATTTTTGTGGTCACCTCACAAACAAGTGTATGTCTTCCAAACCAAGCTTGAAAATTAGTTGTTTTCATCCATTGTGTTTGCAGATAATAAAGAGAGCCTCCAACCTTCCTTTTATATTTTTTAACATGTTTTTTACTTCTGCCTCCAAAATCTTAAGTTAAAGCATTTGGGTACTGTGTTCATTGGTTTAAATACTTTAGGCTTTGGTAGAGGCACTGTTTGTCACTACAAATTTCTTCTCTGTCATGTGTGAAGTACAAGGGAGAATGAACGTATCATTCTCTTGTTTCAAACATCAGTCTCAGGGTAGATCCACTTCAAAAGCTCATGGTCCAACTTTGAAGTTCATTCCACTTCAAAAGCTTTGCCTTGAAGTGTGTTGTGGAGAGAAATGCACACCAAGACATCCTGAATTTTAAGGTTTATCGACAATTACTTCCTGTGGTGAAAAATAAAAGCAAAATAATAAATGCGGGAAAGTCAGTCTCAAAGAAAACTTGAGGAGATATAGACATCAAATTTTCTGTTATTAAAAAACAAAAAATGCTTTTTTTCGTGGTTTATTCTGAGTAACTTTCAACCAAAAGATACAATGTTGTTCATTCTAAATAAGATAATATTGTAAACAGTTTGAGTATTTTTTAAAGTCCTAATAAATTTTAAAATTGTTTTAAATAGAAACCCACACATAGAGCCTAGGGTAAGAAAGAGTAGTGTTACTTGTCTCTGTCATGTAACAATAATTTAAAGTGTTACTTAGTGCAATGAAGAACAGAAGAAAGGTGGTATAAAAGATAAATACCATTTGCTTGTACTTAGAAGTTGTATTTAAACTCTGGTAGTTCCTTAAGGACAGGGGCATTTGTCTGTTTTGTTCACTGATTGTCTCTTTCATTTTATTAATGCCAGCCGCATTGTAGATGCCCAAAAAACATTTGTTAAATAAATCAATCAATCACTGATAAGTCACTAAGAAGATACAGAAAAAAGATAGCAAAATGTTCTCAGAAATAGAACATGATGGTTTACTACTCACAGATCATTAAAAAATCTAGAGCCGGAAGAAACCTTAAAAAATTACGTAGACCTAGGGCGCCTGGGTGGCTCAGTTGGTTAAGCGACTGCCTTCAGCTCAGGTCATGATCCTGGAGTCCCGGGATCGAGTCCCGCATCGGGCTCCCTGCTCGGCGGGGAGTCTGCTTCTCCCTCTGACCCTCCTCCCTCTCATGCTCTCTGTCTCTCATTCTCTCTGTCTCAAATAAATAAATAAAAAATCTTAAAAAAAAAA
>NC_138374.1:102685927-102766612 GCF_054177405.1 Leptonychotes weddellii
AAAAAAAAAATTATGTAGACCTTTGCTCCTCAGAGTATAAGGTTCACAGACCAGGAACACTAGCATCACCTGAGACTTGGTTAGATGTGCAGTCTCAAAGCCCACCCATATGTACTGAATCAGAATTTGCATTTAAGCAACCCTGGGTGATTCACATGCACAGTGAACTTTGCAAAGCCCAGACTTAAATGACTCTGATGCTCACAGCAGAGTTGTAACTAGGGATCCAGGGATCAAGTGTGGTCACCTACCACAGGATGGGTTGTAAATGAGAGGCCTAGAGAAAAGGGATCCCACAGCTGGTACGATACAGAGTCAGTCTGAGGAGCAGGCACAGGATCTAAAAGGAAACAAAAGTCTCTGATCCTAAGCTGAACAAATTGTCAACAAAATATGGTGGAAAACCAAGTAGACATACTTTCCAAAGTGGGGGAGAAGGATAGCAGTGGTCAATTCAGATCGATTTCTTGGAAGTCCAGAAAGGTAGTAAGCACCTTTGGGCTTCTTAGATGATCCACATAGGTGACAGAGCTTTGGACATTGAGCTGGGACAGAAGAGAAGGGCTCTGAGGTGGGGTGACAAAAGGAAGGAAAGAAGAAGGGAGGGAGGGAGGGAAGGAAGGAAGGAATCCAGAAATATGTGAGAAAACCAGAAGATAGCATCAGGAACAGGAAAAAACAATTTCTATTAAAGAAAAAAAACTATTTCTATTAAAGATCTACTACATGACAGATACTGAACCAGATGCTTTGCATAGAGTATCTGGTTAAACTCCATAAGATAGACATTATTATCTGAATTTCTAGATTAAAAAAAAAAGAAAAGAAAAAAACTGAGGCTCAGAGAGAAAAAAAACAGTCATCTCAGAGGAATTGCCTATGAGCAACACATACAAAGAGCTCAGCTTCACAAGAAATCAAGAAACGTAAATCAAGACCAAAGGAGATCCCATTTTATAACTATGGATTGATAAAAAATGAAGAAGCCTGACAACATCAAGTGTTGCAGCAGATGTGGATTAATAGATCTCTTATACATTACTAGTAGGAATATAAATTGGTATAACTCCTTTGGAAAAATTTTTAGCATCACCTTATAAAATTAAAGATATGCATAACTTTTGACCTAGCAATTCTATTTTTAGACATATAGTTTAACAAAAGACCATCTTGCATATGTGAACAAGAGGACATTAAAGAGAAATTTTGTAGCAGCATGAACTAATAAGAACCAAACTGGAAACAACTTCAGTACATTGACTGAAGAGCAAGATAGATAAATTGTGATATAGTCATATAATGGAATAATATACTGCAGTGAAATGAATGAATCAAAGCCACATTCAGCAGTATGGCCGAATTTTTGTGATATTACATTTAGAAAAATAAGCAAGTCTTAAAAGACTATGTATAAAATGAAACTTTTGTTTTTAAAGTTCAAAAGCAAATAAAACTAAATGTTGAAGCAAATGTGAGCACTAAAGCTAAAAAAATAAGGCAAGAGAATGATAAGCATAAAATTCAAGTCAGTGATAACAGGAAGGGTAGAGGCAAACGGAGGGAACAAAGATCAAAGTTGCACTATGGCCCTTGAATTGGATCATGGATTCAAGGATATCTTTTATATTATTAAATAAATAAACCCAAAGGCCAATGACTAGACCATATAATGAGCAAGGATGATGACTAATTCAGTACTGTACACTGGGCGTCCAAATTTGGAAAAGAAAAAGAAAAGGAGAGAATAATTTTTCAAGCATTATATTTTTTTGATCAGGTTACAAAAATCAAGCTTGTTACAAAAACTATCACATCATGCCATCATATAATGTAATCAGAAACATTTTATTAAAAATCATTTTATTTTTACCTTAAGAATTAGTACATATATGCATTTAAAACCAGGATTTTGTTAACTCTAAAATAAAATAAATTTGTTTGCATAATTGTAGTTTCAATTTTAAATTTCAATCAAACCTTTTTTTATTTACTAAATTTTCTGTTTGAAGTGAGTGGTATTACTTTAATTGGTGCTTTCCTAGAATCAATATTAAACTAATATGACTTTTCCATATTAGAAAGAGCTTCCTTATGTTAGTCCCAAGTCTGTCCTTTGTAATTTCTCTATGGGCTCCATTTCTGTCTTCTGGTATGCTTCTCTACTTATTTGAAACCACCTTCCTTCCAGAGTTCCACTTCCTCTGTTACAAATCCTGCTCTGAGCACTCCAACACTCAATGATTACTGTCTTTTATGAATCACTGTCTGCATCAGTAAATTGAAACTAACGATACTTTAAATCTTTAATTGAATTTATTTGCTCATTCCTGGGTTCCTCAGCTACATAATAAGCTACCCAAAGGCTGCTGCCTTACACATTTTATATCTCATAATATTAGAGATTTGGAGTGTCAAACACTCACCATTCCTCCCATCCAGGCCCTTCATGGTAGAGAATAGACACTGGAAGCTGTATAGAGATCTAAAAATCAGTTTCATTAATGATGATCTAATAACTAAAAAAACAAAAACAAAAAAAAACAAAAACAAACCAAGACTGATAAAGCTAGATTGGAGAATATAGCTGGAATCTGAGGCCAAACTGTGAGCCTTTGAAAACGATTGAGCCTGCAGAATAAATGGGAACTGTCAGACTTTTCCTTCTGTACCTCTAGTCCCTTAAAAAGTCCCACCCAGTGGGCCTATGATGTGGAGAATAGTCATGTAGGCCCATCTTGCATGAACATAGGCCATAGGCATTTCCTGAAAGAGAAATTTCACTATCAGGCAATAGCACTGATCAATAAACTTGGGTAGTCCATTTAATTAGGTGAAAAAGAAAGAAACTAAAGTGTTCATTCCATTAGTGTTTCATCCAGTGGGAAAAGAGTAGCACTCTCCTCTTGTAGAAATATGAGGGGAACATGGGCATCTTCTGTTGAATGAATGAATGAACAAATGAATGGACTGAAAATACTCATGGGACAAGATGCAAATTGTTTGTGATGAGGCATGCCTCTATACAAAGATAAATGAACACAAATATTCAGAGGCAAATGACTTCCAAACTCCAACCTTATTGGTTCATTGGACAATAGCTACAAGTCAAGATGTTGTAAACTGAGCTGTTATTCCCCGTAGGTACAATATGTCTGGAAACATATTTTATACCTAAAGAAATGAAAATAAAGCACCAACATATGTTTTTAAAACAACTAAATACAAAGCTACATATAAATGTTTCTTATGTGTGTGGCAGGGGGGTTCTCTAGCTGACTTGGACTAGATGAGGGTTTTTTAAATATATGTCCAAAGACATGTCTCTTTCCCAATCAAACACCATATTCAAACAAAGACGTTCTTCTTTCCTCCAAGGAGCTTTGATCTGCATTAAAAATTAAGGTCATCTTTTCTACAATTATCATTGCCCATGCAATGTGCATGAATGGGCCCAGAAGCCTTTGAACAGTAAATGGTAAGAGGGTCGGGGAGTGGAAGGGAGAAGAGATTGCTGTTTCCATAGTGACTTCTTCACTGTGACCAAAAGATGCAGGGGAACAGTCATTCATCCTGGGTCACATTCTTTAGGCTGTCATCCATAAATAAGAATCAGGGTCAGGACAATAAATAGCATAAAAGCAGCAATGGAGGGACTGTTGGATCAAACTATTTATGAATGTCCTGTGCCAGTGAGTGTCTTAAGACTGTCTATTCATGGGGCACGTGGGTGGCTCAGTTGGTTAAGCACCTGCCTTCGGCTCAGGTCATGATCCCAGGGTCCTGGGATCGAGCCCCACGTTGGGCTCCCTGCTCCACAGGGAGCCTGCTTCTCCCTCTCCCACTGCATGCCGCTCCCCCGCTTGTGCTGTCTCTCTCTGTCTCTCTGTCAAATAAATAAATAAAATCTTAAAAAAAAAAAAAGACTGTCTATTCATATCCTAGTCTCTGTTTTTTTAATTAACTCAGAAATTTTAAAAGTGGAAATTTATACATATTAATGCCTTTTGGGACCCAGAAATAACGACTCTTATTCATCATTTCTAGCAAAATGATAAACACCACAATCTATTTGGGGTGGAGAGAAAGAGGAGTGTCAAATATCTACAGCAAAGAGTGAAGTAGACATACATGTGGAGCTATGGGATATAAAAGTAGCAAGTAGTAGGGTTTTTTGTTCCTTCTAAGTTATTTAGCTTCATTGGATTAGGCAAACAAATACATGCAGAGCTGGGATAAGTTCCATCATTAGCTTTCCATCTTTTCACAGGTTGGTGGCATCTACCATCATGAAAGGAGGGAGAAAGTTGCTCAATGACCTAGGTCGACATATGAGCCATGTCAAAAGTAAGAATATAATTGCCTATTTGCAGTTCTTAAGCTTTTTGCTTGTTTGATGGACCAATTCAGCTGGACAGTTTATAGGGTTTATAGGGTATGACTTTCCTGTGAGGACAATTCAAAGGCCTGGCACAAAGAAACACAATCATTATAACTGGCAACGACCACAATGCTATGTCAGCATCAATTTAGTAATTTTCTCCTGTAGATTACCAATTTTATCTTAAAAGTGCATTTAAGTACTGACAGAGGTATGAATATCAGTTGTAAGTGTTTTAAGGAAGTAGAGTGAGGAAAAGCAAACAATGTCTTCCCCCAGGAACTTACAGTCTGGTCCAGAGGTGATAAAACAAAAGTGTGATAGCTGGTATGTCCAGAAACAAAAAGGTACTCTAAAAAAAGTGAAATCACTAATTTGAAAAGATACATACACCCCTATGTTTACTGCAGCATTATTTACAATAGCCCAAATATGGAAGCAGCCCAAGTATCCATGGATGGAAGAATGGATAAAGATTTATATATACAATGGAATATTATGCAGCCATAAAAAAGAATGAGATCTTGCTATTACAACAATATGGATGAACCTTGAGGGCATAATTCCAAGTGAAATAAGTCAGACAGAGAAAGACAAATACCATATGATTTCATTCATATGTGGAGTCTGAAAAAAAAAAACAAATGAACAAACAGACAAAAACCATAGAAATAGACCCATATATACAGAGAATATACTGATGGTTGCCAGAATGGAGAGCTTGGGGAGGATGGGCAAAATGGATGAATGATAGTGGGAGGTACAGGCTTCCAGTTATGAAATGAATAAGTCATGGGAATAAAAGGTACAGCATAGGGAATACAGTCAATGTTACTGTAATAGTGTTGAATGCTGACAGATGGGAGCTACACTTGTGGGGAGCACAAAATAACACATAGAGTTGTTGAATCACTATGCTGTACACCTGAAACTAATGTAGCAGTGTGTGTGAACTATACTTCAGTAACAACAAAAACAATTGATGAGGAAGCAAAAAAGAGAGAGAGAACTATGGAGAATGTCTATCTTTTTTTTTTAAAGATTTATTTATTTATTTGAGAGAGAGAGAGAGAGAGCGGGGATGGGGCAGAGGGTGAGGGAGAGGGAGAGAGAATCTCAAGCAGACTCCATGATGAACACAGAGCCCAACAAGGGGCTTGATCTCATGACCCTGAGATCACGACATAAGCTGAAACCAAAGAGTCCAATGCTCAACCGACTGAGCCACCCAGGCGCCCTGAGGATGTCTATCTATAAAGGGCAGAATGGGGAAAAGAAATCCATAGAGATAGTAAAAGCAAAAAGGTAGGAAAATTACAGGGATTCAGTATTATGGAAGTCCAGAGAGAGAGTAATCAAATATATGAAATAAGACAGAAGTCAAGAAGATAAAGACTGAGAAATTCCCATCGGATTTATATATTTTTGCTTTGCATTGTATTAGTTATCTGAAGGCAATTTCAGTAGAGTATGGAAAGATAATGAAATAAACATTTAACAAACAGTTTTTATGTTCTAAGCATTTTACATATATTATCTCATTTAATTTTTCCACCCTAAAATGTAGATATTATTGTCACTATTTTACAGATTAAGAAAAAACTGGCATAAACTCACACAGTGAAAAATACAAACCAGGGTTATTTACAAAGTCCATGCTCTATGCCCAAAAATCTCCCCAGGATTTAAGAAATAAATGAATGGTTAAGGATAATTTTCAAATTCTCTCTGTAAGGACATACAAATAGCCAGCACTTATTGAGTACCTACTATTAATAGGTCTTGTTCTGAGTGCTTTGCTTATATTACCTTAATCTTAACAACCCTGTGAAAGGGCTATGGGGGACCCAGCTGGACCATGCTCCCCAGAACTGAATGGGAGAATCTCATCCCAACTCAGAATTCAGTAGGTCATGTTGGTAGCTTGAAATCAGCCAGGGCGGAAGAATTTACACAATGGAAATTGGCACACACACAAATCAGTGCTTCCTCTCTGACCTGCCCCCAGAACCGCTTTAACAGAACACCACTGTTTACAGAAGGAGAGCTCTCACACAATGTCACACAGCTAAAAAGAGGCACAACTGAAACTGAACCCAGGCAGGCCACCTATAGGTTCTAGATTTTGAAACCTTGCCCTATATTGAGATACTTGAACTTGAAATGGTGGCACGATCAAGGAAACACATGTTGAACCCAAACACCTGCTATGTTTGGTGGGGGAGCAAGCAGAGAAGGCAAAGTGAAGATATAAAAAAGACATCACACATGATGTGTGATTGTGTGGGAGGACAAGCGAAATGGAATCATGAGCTCGGATAATCAGCTTTGGATTGAGCAAGGACAAAGGCCAGTTTTACCTAGAAAAGAAGCAGACAAAGGTCTAGTGAGTCTACATGGGGATTTTAAAGGTGGCAAGGAGGAAAATTAAGGCATGCATGTGATACGGGGCTCACTCTTGTCTGTAAAACTGAAGCTAAGGTTATTTGTCACGAGATAGAGGAACAGAGATTAGTTGAAAGCATTTAAAAAGCAGAAAAGTTTTGAAATCTCATTATTGACAGTGTCTCATCAGCCCTGTCTTAGATATTTGAAAATGAATATTATGTGTAGAAAAATGGTAAGTGAGAGGTTGAAAACCCACCATGCGGGTAATATCCTGCAGTTTGCTAAACGGATCTTGCAAACAACCACTTCCTTTATTTAATTTGTGGTGCATGTTCTGCCATTTGCATACCTGCTGTCTGGCTGGCAGGGCTGCATTCCCCTGTCAGACAGTGTGGAAGGAGCTGCTTCGATTTACTGAGTTAGCATTCATTGCCTAGGGAGATGAGTGATTAGTAAAATACAGTGGGATGATGAAGTATTTGCACTTATTTCGACCACAAGGGTGAGACCTCTGAGAAATAAACCAGAAATCTGTCCTCAAGGAAATGTGCTTGCAAGCAATTTCATTTTATCTAAAATAATTAAAATAGTGTATTTGAATCTTAGTAGTGATCACTTCTCCAAGATTTCCTGAGAATATTCATGTGAGTTTAACGGTTTTCTAGTAACCAAATTGGAAGCAGAGGACATCTCTGAAATGAATGTGATATGGTTTTTGAGCTATTCAACTTGTGGAGATGGGGCGCCTGCGGGGGTGCTCAGTTGGTTAAGCTCCCAACTCTTGGTTTCAGCTCAGATCACGATCTCAGGGTCGTGAGATCGAGCCGTGCGTGGGGCTCTGCGCTCAGCGAAGAGTCTGCTGGAGATGCTCTCTTTCTCTGCCTCTCCCTCTGCCCCTCCCACCCCCAGCTCATGTGCCCTCTAAATAAATAAATAGTAAATAAATAGGATCTTTAAAAAAATAACCATAAAATTAAAAAAAAAAAAGTTATTCAAATTGTGGAGAGATCGGGTTGACTCTATTGTTTTTGAAAACTTGCCAAAACATTTTTTCCTGTTATTATCTTTTTCCCCACAGAAGCAATGTCAGCATCCTGATGGCTGGTTTTACATTCTTTTACATGATAGATACGAGGAAATGTCTTCGTGAGGTATCCGTTAGCATAGAATGGATGTTTTCAAGGTTGCTTACATTTTAATTTGAATGACTTTAGTAGGCAGTGAATAGTCAATTGAAGAGAAATAAGTTGAAATCTTTTAAAATCAGTTCATCTTGACAAAAGGGAACTTTGTAGAAAGAAACGATCCATGCTTCCCTCTTGGACTCACTTCAGAGTTGTTTCCCTTTTTAATGGCGTCTCTCCTCCATGAGGGCTGATTTTCCAATGGTTGTTGCCATTGGTATTCTCTTAAAAGTCAGCGCCAGGCAGTACCTTACAGTCCCTCGGAGTCAGCCAAAGGCATAAATTCCAGCCCTTCCTATGGGACGTGGTGACACAGGTCTTTGGAGTCTATACCTGTCTGTTTTTATTTTATTTACTACGATCAGTGGTTATTCTCCATGCATGATCCCAAGCGAACAAGGACAACTCCTTGAGAATGACTCCAGAACTCTGTAGAGCTCCATGTCTGTAATATTTTCCCTCTTCATCTAGAGCAAACATCCTCAGAGACAATCACTGCACCCCGTACAAGAAATGAATGGCTGGGTTGGGGGCTGCTCTTCCTTTTCGCTGCTTATTGTATGGAGCCAGTACTCCATATTCTGGGGTATTCTGTTGCCTGTGATGTACTTCTTCTTAATAATACACCAAAGAGATCATTTTGGGCAGAGAAGGGCTAACAGAAACTTAGATCCAAAAGGTCCTATGATTTTTAAAACTTACATGGGCTCCTTGTGCCAGTCACTAGAACAGCTAACTCAGGAAACCCAGCTACATTTCCCCTAGAGAACGGTGGCTTTGCTTCTCGTGGAAGCATGTTAGTTCATAAAGCCAAACCACTTCTCAAGTGTTACGAGTACAGCACACAGATCTGTCTATGAGGGAAAAAATACCTGGAGCTTCCTGGGGCATTATTCTGTAAAGCACCAAATAAATAAAATAGGTCACATACTGGGATAGAAATAGACAGGAGGAGGCATTGCTCCTTTTTCTGTCATTCTGTATTTTTCCATGATTACTTTTCCTGTATTTTCCATGTTATTTTTTTCATGCTGCTTCAGCATCAATTGCAGATCCCTGTTATGCTGGGAATGGCTGGTTCCTCTGACACTGGACTGATCCAGACTCTCACACCTCAATGCACCTGTTGGGGAGGGGCTGGGGAAGGTGGTGAAGAGGTCCTAGTTGGCCTGGAAGTAGTGTTCAACCTTTTAAAAAGGGTTGGGCAGAAGAGCCTGCTTTCCTGTTTCCTGTGTCATGTGATCCAACATGCTACACCTGCTCTCCCCAACTTCATCCCCACTCACCTGCTACAAAGAGAAGTCTAGGATTTTGCTATTTAAAAATGTCTTGCCCAATATGTGTGGTCTGTTTAGGTGATTTTTATAGATTAAACCATATGAAATGGATGATATTTAACCTACAAAAATGGCAATTCCATATGGTTCCCACCTAAAACCTCTATACAAATACCACCTTCCAGTACAGTGAAATATACTGCTAGTTTAAAAAATGTTCCTTTCCAGGCTATCAAATATTGTCTTACCATTACATTTCCACAGTTCAATAATTAACCACATATCATTCTTTTATACTTACATCATGATATGAAGACATTTAATTAGTATTTCAGACTGTAATTTGAGGAGAGAATTTTCTAGCCACCTATGGTTAACTTGCTTCTCTTTGTTGCTATTCCTACCCATATTGTATATTGCATTAGCAACTGTCTCAGGAAATAGACAAGTAAATGGCAAGTATAAATCAAACTAATTTTCCTGGTAGTTTATAGTTCAGGTAAATTTTTATTATGAACAAGGCTGAAATGAGGCTTAGAGATTAATCCAGGACCTACATCCCCTTTCCTTGGAGAAAACTGAATGCCAATTGCAGATATAATGGTGAAATAGATATCTACATTAGCATCCATAAAATTTCCCAAACCTTCCAAGGTAATTTTCATCCAGTCTAATATAGGATATGTGATTATGTGAGGTCAGTAACACAAAACCAAGCAAAGTAATCCTCTAAAATACTTTTCAGAGGAAACTAGATATGCTGTGAATTCTCAAGAGCATTATGTTACAGAATTAATACTATATACAAAAAGCACATAAGAGGCTGAAGGCATCTTGGGAAACAGGTAAAGTAGGCCATTACGCTAAAAGGAAACTTATATTTAGATAACATTTCTTTCTTTATTGGGGCCTAGTAATTTGATGCATTTAGTGAAATACAGTATTGTTCTATTATACACTTAAAAAATCATTTAGCCCTCATAGAGATTATTTGTCTTACCTAGATTACTAAGAATTCTACACCTTTGAAAGGAATTCTTCTCTAAATACTTCCAGTGCTTTAATCTTATATCTCTTTTGTGGATTTCCCAAAAATAACAAAAATGGAATAAAACAGATTCTTTACATCCCTAGTTTTAGAAGAATCTCTAACATCTCCATGATATTCCTACTAAATTGAACATCTTCATTTGGCTTCTAAATATTTTTTATTTTTTTATAGCTAGTGATTTCATAATAGAATGAAAAATTTTTATGTAGTTTTTTAAGTTCTTCATAAGTACATGAAACCATGGATTGACTGATATTTCACTAAATGTTTTCATCACGGCTTTTATATTTTGAAACTTAAAATGTAACCTCAAAACTTTACATTTGTAGCACCCCTATAATTTCGCCATTGTCCTTCAAAATGAACTTGATGATATCAAATGTTATATGCTAATTGTTAGCCAGTCACGTTTCTTTCTCTAATTGTCTGCTTTTCTTTGAGCTGTTCTTAAATTTTTGTCTTCTTAAAAATTCCTGTGAACAAAATGATGAAAGATTTCAAAAGCAAAATTAAAAGACAAGTTGCACCTGGGAGAAAATATCCACAACATGAGTAACAGGGAAAATATTAATACCTGGGCATTAGAAGAAATTTTATAAGTCAATGAGAAATACTTTCACATCTAGAAAGATGAAATAGAAGTGCTTTTCCCTATTCCTCTCACCAAGAACAACTAAAAACTAAAAAAGAAGGCAGATTGGCTAAGGACCTTGGGACTTCCTGGGCTTTCTTTTTACCTCAGATAGCTCAGACTTCATGCTAAAGTAGCTGCCAATCCAGAAATGCCAATAAGAAGTCCCAACAAAAGTCTGCTGTTTCTAGTCAAAGGACCAAGAGAGGGGAAACCTAGCAAAATGGAAACATTTTAGACAATTATCACTCTCCTCCACCAAACACCCAAGAAAACACTGGAACTCCATTCCTATCAGCAAATGGCCAGCAAAGGGCCAGTGAGCCAGACTTCCACCCCAGTAAGGCTGTAACAAGGCATCCAGAAACTTTTCCACTGGAGTGGCATCAGAGGAGGTCTAGTAGAGACTCAGGACCTTCCCTTTCACCCAACAGTAATAAGACCATCCTTCTGTGGTGTCCATAGGAACCATCTGGGGAGCAGGAATTTTCACCATTACTCAGCAATAACAAAGAGGCTCTGCTCTCACCTGTCAATGAAGGCCAGGTAGTGAACCTAGACTTGTACTTCCACTTGGCAATACCAAGACAGAGCTCCCTGTCTGTACCAGAGTGGTATCAGGAAAAGCCAGACAAAACAGGAAATTTAAATAAGATTCAGAGTCTTTTAACATAATACAAATATTGTCTAAGTTTCTAGTGAAAATTACTTGTCATATCATGAATAAGGGATATCTCAAACTAAATGAGAAAAAAAGATCAATGAATGTCAACAGCAAGATGACAAAGATGTTAAAAGTGTCTGACAAAGGGGCACCTGGGTGGCTCAGTCAGTTAAGCATCTGCTTTCGGCTCAGGTCATGATCCCAGGGTCCTGGGATTGAGTCCTACATCAGGCTCCTGGCTGAGCAGGGAGCCTGCTTTTCCCTCTCCCTCTGACTGCCACTCCCCCTGCTTGTGCTCCCTCTCTCTGTCAAATAAATAAATAAATAAATAAAATCTTTTTAAAAAGTGTCTGACAAAGACTTTAAAGCAGCCATGATAATGATGCTATAATGAAAAATTTGGAACATGCTTGAAACAAATAAAAAAAAAGGCTCGGCAAATAATAGTTTCATCAAAGGAATATAAAGATGACACTAAGAAAAATGAAGTGTAAATTTTAGAACTGAAAACTACTATAACCAATATAAAAAGCTCAGTGCATGGGATCAACAGCAGAATGGAGAGGACAGAAAACAGACACCATGAATTGGAAAACAGAACAATATAAATTACTCAATCTGGACAACAGAGAAAATAGACCAAAAAATGAATAGTGCTGAAAAAAACAAAACAAAACAAAACCCTGTTAGCCCAGAATCCTATGCATAGTGAAAATATTCTTAAAGAATGAAGGGGAAACCAAGACATTCTCAGACAAAGGGACACTAAGAGAATTTGTCATCAGCAGACCTACCCTAAAAAATGGCTAAATACCCACCCTCCTCAAGAGTTTTTTACCATCACTTTGCTATCGTTAAATAAACCTTGCTTTGCTGCCCACCAAAAAAAAAAAAAAGGCTAAATTAAGTCCTCCAAACAGAAAGTAAACAATAAAAGAAGGACCTTGGTATATCATAAAGGAAGAAAGAGCACAGTAAGCAAACATACAAGTAAAAAGCAAACAATCCCATTAAAGGATGGTCAAAAGACATGAGGTGACTTTTCACCAAAGAAGTTGTATAGATAGGAAACACATACATGAAAAGATGTTCAACAGCATTAGCCACTAGGGAAATGCAAACTAAAACCACATTGAGATATCAGTACATACCTATCAGAATAGTTAAAATAAATATTAGTGGAAACGCCAAATGTTGTCAAGAATGCAGGGAATCTGGGGCACCTGGGTGGCTCAGGCGTTAAACGTCTGCCTTCAGCTCAGGTCATGATCCCAGGGTCCTGGGATCAAGCCCCACATCGGGCTCCCTGCTCGGCGGGAAGCCTGCTTCTCCCTCTCCCCCTTCCCCTGCTTGTGTTCCCTCTCTCGCTGTGTCTCTCTCTGTCCTATAAATAAATAAATAAATAAATAAATAAATAAACCTTAAAAAAAAAAAAAAGAATGCAGGGAATCTGGACCACTCATACATTGCTGGTGGGGATGTAAAATATTATACTTCTTTGGAAAATAGTATGGCAGTTTCTTAAAAAATAAAGCATGCAACTACCATATGACTCAGCAGTTACACTCTTGGGAATTTGCCCCAGAGGAGTAAAAATTTATGTTCACCAAAAAACAAGTCCACTGATACTTACATGTGGAAATATTATACAGTCATATGATATGAATTCATATATATACTCATATGATATGGATAGCTTTATTCATATCCAAAAACTAGAAACAACCCCAGATGTCCTTCAAGAAGTAAAAGGTTAAAAAGACTGTGGTACATCCATGCCCCAGAACACTACTCAGCAATAAAAAGGAATAAACTATTAATGCACACAACAACCTAGATGAATCTCCAGAGAGTTACGCTGAGTTAAAAGAAAAAAATAAACACCAAAAGATCACATGCTATATGATTCTATTTGCATAACATCCTTGAAATGAAAAATTACATAAATGGAGAACAGATTAGTGGTTGCAAAGGGTTAAGTAGAAGGTAGGTTTCAAAAGAAAATGGGTGTGGTCATAAAAGGTAATTTGGAGGCTCTCTGTGGTGGTGGAAATATCCTGGTTGTGATATGATAGTATAGTTTTGCAAGATGTTACCATTAAGGGAAATGGGGTAAAGCTACAGAGGCTCCCTTTGTATTGTTTGTTGCAATTACAAGTGAATCTACAATTATCTCAAAATAAAAAGTTTAATGAAAAAGAAAAAATTAACAAGAAATTAATTTATAGAGTCAGTTCTGCCAATTTTCCCTTTATAATTGTGGTGTTGTATCTGCTTGGAAAGGCCTCGCCCCTCTTCAAGATTACAAAAGTATCCTCCTGTATATAATACTTTGATAGTTTTATTTTTAAAATACAGACCATTTCTCTGTTTGGATGTTGTAAAATCTGGGAAGCCACCACACCGCTCACTTTGAATCATAACACAGGTTTCTTGATAAAATACTAGATGTTCATATGCTCTTTTCATACCATCACCACCTTATCTACATCCTCGAAGAGACAAGGGGGTGATACTGGCACATCTGTATTGTCTCTTAAATTCCATAAACCATGCTTTTGACAGCTAAGATGGATTTTACAAGTTCTCAAAAGACATTGCTATTAAAATACTTCATTTTTCCAGTGTGCTAGAAGTGTTTTTGTAAGCAAAACATAAACACTTAATGAGGTCATTGCCAATACAAAAGTAGACCAGTAAATTTTCAGGGTAAATTTCTGCTCCACAGTAGTATTCTGGCTAAGGTCACCCCATCACCCCATGCAGCGGTGCAGGTATACAGAACTCCAGATAGCCTGGTGAACATGGACTCCAACATGCACTAACTTAGGTGGCAGCCGAGTCACACTTGGGTCCATTCCCTCTCTGCCAACTTACAACATCCAAGTGCTGTAGACCGTGACTTTGCGATAGAAGAAAAGCTTTGGGTGAAGGGAGGGGGGTTTAGTAGGAAAGGCAAAAAGAAAGTCTCATCAGGAGAGAAGAGTGACTCAGCCTCCTTCTCAATGCCCTGACCAGGCATTTCACTGTACTGAGAGGTAGAAGGAAAGGTCCCCTTTCTCTACCACATCCCCCCAGCTCCCAAGCTCTGGCTTTCTGAATCTTGAATCAGACCCCCAAATTCCCGAGTGCAGAAAGAGGAAGGATCACATAGGAAATGGACCAGGACAAAGAGGCAGCCCACGGGCTTGCCCTGCCTGAGATCATGGGGCTTCCTAACACTTGGAACATAGTTTTTCTGACATTCTACAGCCTGGGGTTCAGAAGTGCAGCCTGGGGAGATCAAAGAAATTACAATAACCCCAGGCTTCTGGTAAGCCCAGAAACATGTGATTGTCATGAGCCGACAAGTGACCACAGATTTGGCGTCCTGCTAAATGTATTACTTGGGTTTCCATAAGCACTGACCAAAAAATCTCAAATCTAGCTTTTAGCTTTCTTGAGAAAACAAGAAAATGACATCATACCAAGTATACACGGTCGAAGAGAATAACTGTCTTTTTTTTTTTTTAAAGATTTGATTTATTTGATAGAGAGAGACACAGAGAGAGCAGGAACACAAGCAGGGGGAGTGGGAGAGGGAGAAGCAGGCTTCCCGCTGAGCAGGGAGCCCGATGCAGGGCTCAATCCCAGGACCCGGGATCATGACCTGAGCCGAAGGCAGACACTTAACGACTGAGCCACCCAGGTGCCCGAGAATAACTGTCTTAATGTCCTCAGAATGTTGAATCATGAAGACTGATTATGATGGGGAGCTGCTGAGTGTTAGCCCCAGTCGGCTCTGAAGAGAGACCTAATCTTGTAGGTAGAATGTCTTTTATCAACTTCATTTGCTCCCTGCTAAAAATGAATGAGTATTCAGTTTTAACAAAAATATAAATGTAAAATGAAATACAAAATAGAAATCTAGCTTTTTCACTCAGGTTATTAGAGAACTAACAAGAACTCTGCATTTCTGAAGTAATCCAAACACATTTTTACTGGTAAATTAGACATTGAGAATCAATGTGAATGTTTTGCAGATTTAAAACTACAACATTTATATGAGTAAGGAGAAAGCAACCCAGAAGCTGAGTTTGGTTGAAATACCACCTGCACCTTCGATTTAGATGATTCATTCAGTTCTAAGAGTCCAACGTGCCATTCTTGGGGAGGTGCTCCACATGCCTGTTAATCCAGAGATTATCAGAATTCAAACAACTCCTTATGCTTGCAATCCGATTTATGTTAGATGTTAGAAATACGCACAGCAAATGTTACTTGAAATAAGCAAGGAATAGAAATACCTTTTACTAATTTGTACTGACATTTTTTTGGCTTAGTTTTCTCATAATAGGATTATATCCAACAGCTACATGCTAGTCACAACACTAATTGCAGAGAACATACTGTTCTGTGCAATTTCTGAAAGTTTACCTCTAAAGTACAGAAACCTTGTCCACTGCTTTTCTATAGGTTCAGTTACTGTTACTAGTAACAATATTAATAATAATATATTAATATTAATATTAATAATGGCCACCTTTCTTGAGCATTTATGATATAAATCATAAAATAAATCAGGTGATCCTCACAACAGCCCTGTGAGGCAGATACTATTATAATACTATTACCATCATATTGTTATATATTATTGTTTCTTTTAAATATAAAGAAATTGAGCCTTGGAGAAACTGAATAACCTCCCAATATCACAGTTTATAAGTGAAAGAGGCAAGATTGGATCCTGATCTCTCTGTCTCCGAAGCTAGCTTGACCCGCTAAACTAGGCGGTTATTCTCAATTCTGTCCCCAGGTCTGTGTAATGCAGGAACAAGAGAGCGCCTCTCAGCTCCAGACCATTAGGGATGCCTTCACATTCCCTGAAATATGTTGCATTGGTGAGTTTTCTCTGGATTGAGGTGGAAAGGTAACTCTTTACTGAATGTTCCCTAGAAACACTTCACCTACTACTTAGACAATGCTTCACCCATATGCAGGTAATAACCATTACAAGCACCTCTAAAGTACTTGCTATGGGCCAGGCCCTCTTTTAAACACTGTATTTATATTAATTCATATAATGTCACCTAGGAACTAGTACTATTGTTGTCCCAACCTTACAGCTGCGGAAGAGAAGTTTCCTGAGAGTGCACAGCTAGTCGGCAGCAGAGCCAACACCCACACCGGGTACTGTAGCACTAAATTGCACTGTAGGATCCCCTAACATTTCTGAGCAGGAGCTGTATGCTCAGTTCTGTCCTGGGCTCCAACAAGGCTGCTATGAACCAAATGGACTGATCTCCTGGGGCTAATAGTCTGACAGGAGACAGATATTAATCCCTTCAATAGATATGCGATTACAAACTGTAATAAATACATGAAGGAAATAAAGAGGAACCTGAGAGAATATAACAGGAGCCTGCTTTAGGCTGGGCAGGCCTCTGTGGGAAGCTTAGATATCTTAGATATCTAAGATAAACCCTGAAATGGAGGAGGAGCCAGGCACGGGAAGGCTCCAAGACCAGAAGGAGGCAGCATGTGGGAGCAAGGCTGAATCAGGGGACATCCTGACACTAACTCATTTCTTTATTATTTTAAAGTTGTAAGAACATGCTAAACTGTGGCTCATTCTGTTTGTTCTCCTACAGGCTGGCAACAAAATAGTAGATCCCACAGCCCCCATAAAACTTTGCAAAGAGGGTACCGAGATACCCATTTGTCAATCCCTAATCTATCACCAATCTTGAAGATACAACAGGGTTGGAGTTGAAAGGCTGAGAATAAGAATTTCTCTGGAGAAGCTGTCATTTTGCTCTGCATCCACTCCCTTGCCTTGTCTCTCCCACAAAGGGGAAGAAAAGAAGGTGTTTTATCCCACACATTGAGACCTACTGAGGGAGTTAGTAGTCCCACTGAGTCCTAGTGAGGGAACCACTCAGTGGACCAATGCTGATTCAGCTGAAATATCTGAAGCCATGTTAAAGAGCAGCATGCACAAGAAATGGCAGCATTGAAAGTGAACTGCACTTTTACATAGGCAAGGATGTTGAAGAGGTTCACATGAACCATATATGGGTCTTGTGGGAACTAGACTAGAGCCATCTTCAAAGAGATCTTGCCCAAGAGGTTTACCAGAGAGCCTTGTGAAGTGGAAGCCCCAATGTCCAGGGCCTGAGTGTTTGTGCTGTTAAGTGGCCAGCCATATCCCACATCACAGAAGTGGTCATTGGAGAATCCCAGTGAGAGTTTCCTAGAAACCCACAATATGTATCCCAAGGGAAAGACCACAAACAGATCCAAAGATACATTTGCCAAGCCTCATGAACACCAGGGACAGTTGGTAAAAATATCGATCTCTGAACACAGGAGTCAGAAGTCTGGACTAAGGAACAGAGGTTGGAAAAGTAGAACAAGGTAGGGGTGTGGAAGAGAAGCATCCATGATCCCTTTCCCATTGCGGGATCCAGGAACTGGCAAGAGGGAAATCGTTTTGTTTTGTTTTGTTTAAGATTATTTATTTATTTATTTATTTATTTATTTATTTATTTATTTGAGAGAGAGAGAAAGTAAACGAGGAGGAAGGTGGAGGAGCAGAGGGAGAGGGCGAGAGACAAGAAGACTCCGCACTGAACGCAGGGCCCATCGCAGGGCTGGATCTCAAGATACCGAGATCATGACCTGAGCCGAAATCAAGAGTCAGATACTTAACTAACTGAGCCACCCAGGCGCCCCAGCAAGAAGAAAACATTTTAAATTTGACTGAAAGTCCAAATTACATGTATCACACAGAAGTGGGTCATTTACAACACTGAAATAGAATTGTCCCTGTGACAGGAAGTGTCCCATAGACTTCACATTATCTAACTCTAACTGGAAAAGCTATAGGATGTAATAAAGAATTTATCTAGGAGTAGGGAATAAAGGTAGATCTCACTGAACAGGGTTGAAGATTCCTCAGTGGATTACAAAGAAAATTGTCTTTATTGTATTTAGTATTGTATATAGTATAAATACTCAAGTATTTATTGAGTGCCTACAACCTTCCATGTATAGTTTCAAAACTTGGGATATATCGGTGAACAAACCAAATATCTGCCTTCATGTAGCTTACCTTCTATTGGGACAGGAGGAGGGGCGGTTTGGATGAGAGAAAAACAATAAACATGATAAACAGGGAAATTATATAATATGATAAAAGTGATTAGTGCGATGAGGAATTGATTGAGCTAAGGTCATTGAGAATGCCAGTGAAGGGTAGGTTGTAATTCTATCCTATATCTCAATAAAATTGACATACAGCAGTTTAAGGTGTACAAAATGATAATATATTGTGAAATGATAACCACAATAAGTTTAGTTAACATCCATCATCTCATATAGATACCAAAAAAGAAAGAAAATGAAAAAAAAGAAAATAAAATATTTCAATTCTAAAAAGAAAGAGAGAGGGAGAGAAAAAATGTTTTTTTCCTTGTAATGAGAACTCTTGGGATCTACTCTCTTAACAACTTTAAAATATATCATACAGCAGTGTTAACTATAGTCATCATGTTGTACATTACATCTCGAGTGTTTATTCATCCTATAAGGGGGAGTTTGTACCTTTTGGCCACCTCATCCAATTTCCCCTCCTCTCCCCACTCTTTGGTAACCATAAATATGCTCTCTTTTTCTGAGTTTAGTTTTTTTTTTAGTCTTAGTTTTTACATATAAGAGATATCATACAGTATTTGTCTTTGTCTGACTTATTGTACTTAGCATAATGCCCTCAAGATCTACCCAAGTTGTGGCAAATGGCAGAATTTCTTCCTCTTTTATGACTGTGTGACAGGCCATTGCATATATATACCACATTTTCTTTTTTTTTAAAGATTTTTATTTATTTATTTGACAGAGAGAGACACAGTGAGAGAAGGAACACAAGCAGGGAGAGTGGGAGAGGGAGAAGCAGGCTCCCCGCCGAGCAGGGAGCCCGATGCGGGGCTCAATCCCAGGACCCTGGGATCATGACCTGAGCTGAAGGCAGATGCTTAACGACTGAGCCACCCAGGCGCCCCATATACCCCATTTTCTTTATCCATTCATTTGTCAATGGACACTTAGGTTGTTTCCATGTCTTGGCTAGTGTAAATGATGCTGGTAGCGTGTCATTTTAAATCGGGTGTTTACTCTAGGCCTTACTGAGTGAGTGATACATAAGGAAGGAGATTGTTTAAAAACATAAGTCAGATCTTGTCACTCCTCCGCTCAGAACCCTGCAATAGGGCCTACACTCAGGCTGCTGTCAGGAAACTATAAATAGAAAGGATGGAAGCAGAGAAACTGCTCAGGGGCTACTGCAGTCATCAAAGGGGGAGATCATGGTGGCTGATGACAGCAGTGGGGATGGTGAGACATGGTGGTCAGATTCTGGAGATACTTTAAAAGAGAATCACGGTAGATGTGGGTGGGATGTTAAATAAAGGAGTTAAGGTTGACTTCAAAGGTTTTGACCTAAACAAATGGAAATTTGAAATTACCAGATACTGACAGAGGGAAGACTATCAGTAGAACAGATCTGGGGTTCAAGGACAGTGTTGGACATTAATCTGAGATGTCCATGAGACCATCAAGTGGGGAAGCTGCCCAGATGATCAGGTATGTGGATCTGGAGTCCAAGAAAGAGGTCTGGCCTGGAGCACAAATTTGGGAGTAAAGACTGAGAATCGTCTATAACTTACAATACAGACATTGATACAAGAGAAAAAGCAGCCCATTATAAACTGGCATGAGTGAATCACGAGGTGTCCAGAACCTAGGTGGAAAAGAAAAAAAAATAATTAATTTGCATTAGACCAGAACAGAGATGTCTGCCAAATCTTATTATTCAAAGAAATCCTGTATATATTTATATTCTTTGGTAATTTAGAACTTTTTTCCTCAATACTAGCTATTTTTCTAAAAATGCTCTGAATCTTTTTGTCCAGATTTTTGTTTGTTGACTTTCTTTCTTTTTTTTCTTTTTAGAGAGAGAGAGAGAGGGAGAGGGGACAGTGTAAGAGGGAGAAAGAGAATCTTAAGCAGCCTCCACGTTCAGCATGGAGCCTAATGCGGGGCTCAATCTCATGACTCTGAGATCATGACCTGAGCCGAAATCAAGAGTTGGACACTTAACCCACTGAGCCACCCAGGCTCCCCTGTTTGTTGAATTTCTTAAAATGAGAAATGCCATGTATCTTGCATACTCAGGAGAAGGACAGACACCAGGATTGAAAATGTGGTAGAATCTCTCTACTCTCAACACAGAAAATGTTCTCCTATTAAATTTCTCTCTTGTTTTATCTACTCATCTTTGCTCTTAGTTGACATATAATCTCTCAATTGTGTTTTCAGATGGCTGGCCTTGGTAAGGAAAATCCTGATCTGGCAATTTATTTCCAATACAGAGCACCACATATCTCTTAAATACAGACCAAGTTATTTTTTAAATAAGAGTGTTAATGTCTTTAAGCCAACCAGTCAGCTAAGAATTTTTTGGAGTCCTCTCTGTCTGTAAAGTATTATTTAGCTATCCATAATTTAAGAATTCAGAGCCACATTCCTGCCATTGTTCCTTGGTGAACCCCTAACCACAATAAAAAGGGAAATTTAGTCTCTCTCCCTGTAGGCCAGACAAAGAAAATTGCAGCTAAGAGTTCAGAGAGGCAAATTAAATGTCACTCTGACCCAAAGGTTTGGAAAGAATGTAAGGATTCCATTATGAAAACTGAGGGGGCCCAAGAAATCATGGTGGTAATGTCTAACACAAAGTACACTCGTGAGCTGATTACATTCGCATGAAAAATGGGACCTAGAACACAGAAGACACAGACAGTCTGTTCCATTGACTTCTGGACTTGAGGCAGAGACAAACTAGACTCTTCGGTCCTTAACAGTATTATGGCTCTGAGACGGTGAGTAATTAGGGTACAGGAAACAATGGAACAAACGCTGAAAAAACATGGAAGTGAGGATACACACAGCCAGACCAAGAAAAATAGTTGTAATATATTTAAACTCAGAGGATTTAGCTTTGATTTAGAAGGCATAGAAGAACTGGTTCCAAATCAGGCCAGGAGGGTTGTTTATTTTGCTTTGCTCAAGTCAGATCTAATGATCCTAATGACTTTAAATGTTTCTAAATTATTCCCCAGACTTGGTTAAATTTTGTATTTGGGCCATAGTTGAGACAGCAAATGCTGATTTATTTAACATTCAATCAACCCAACTCTCAATTTGCCGGCATTCTGGCCCTCTGTCTTTACAGTGAGTGTTGAAATTCATCCTCCCCTCTCTAAAATATTTCAAGGTTATAGCGTCCCTTTTAGAATTATCAGAGTATAGTTTCAGGATTAAGTTAACTGTATTGGCTTCTTTTTCCTTTTTCTTTCTGTCTTTCTTCTTTCTTCCTTCTTTCCTTCCTTTCTTTTTTTCTTTCTTTCTTTTTTTCTTTTTATTTTTAGGCATATGGTATCTCTCTGTTAACCAGAACATTCAACTGAAGAGCTGTCCAATAGAACTCTCTGCAATGATGAACATGTTCTGCATCTGTATTCTGCATCATATAGGTACTAGCTACATGACTACTGAGCACTTGATATATGGCTCATGTGTCTAAGGAACTAACTTTTTAATTTAATAATTTAATTAAAATTTTATTTTTTTAATTTAAATTCAATTAATTAACATATAGTGCATTATTAGCTTCAGAGGTAAAGTTCAGTGATTCATCAGTCTTGCATAATACCCAGTGCTCATTACATCATGTGCCCTCTTAATGTCCATCACCCAGTTATCCCATCCCCCCACCCCCCCTCCTTCAGCAGCCCTCAGTTTGTTTCCTGAGATTAAGAGTTCTTATGATTTGTCTCTCTCTCTGATTTCATCTTGTTTTATTTTTTTCTCTCTCCCCTATGCTCCTCTGTTTTGTTTCTTAAATTCCACATATGAGTGAGATCATATGATAATGTCTTTCTCTGATTGACTTATTTCGCTTAACATAATACCCTCTAGTTCCATTCATGTCATTGCAAATGGCAAGACTTCATTTTTGATGGCTGAGTAGTATTCCATTGTATGTATATACACCACATCTTCTTTATCCATTCATCTGTTGATGGACATCTGGGCTTTTTCCATATTTTGGTTATTGTGGACATTGTTGCTGTAACACTGGGGTGCAGGTGCCCCTTCAGATCGATACATTTGTATATTTGGGGTAAATACCTAGTAGTGCAATTGCTAGGTCATAGGGTAGCTCTATTTTCAACTTTTTGAGGAACCTCCATACTGTTTTCCAGAGTGGCTGCACCAGCTTGCATTCCCACCAACCATGTAAGCCAGTTCCCCTTTCTCCACATCCTCACCAACATCTGTCATTTCCTGACTTGCTAATTTTAGCCATTCTGACTGGTGTGAAGTGGTATCTCATTGTGGCTTTGATTTATATTTCTCTGATGCCAAGGGATGTTGAGCATTTTTTCATGTGTCTGTTGGCCATTTGGATGTCTTCTTTGGAGAAATGTCTGTTCATGTCTTCTGCCAATTTCTTGATTGGGTTATTTGTTCTTTGGGTCTTGAGTTTGATAAGTTCTTTATAGATTGTGGGTACTAGCCCTTTATCTGATAAGACATTTGCAAATATCTTCTCCCATTCTGTAGACTAGTGGCTACTTTATTAATGGATAGTGATTTTCTAGAACTACAAAGAAGGTACTATATACTATTAGCCTATAGATAAACACTGCCTTTGTGTGCAAATGTGTCTACAAAACACAGTGATGTTTTCCATGTTCTAAGCAGAGGAAACTTATCATTTTTTTTAAATGACCTGTGGTAGGCCATAGACAGGTCTGCTGTGGCATTGTTGACAAACTAAGAAGGAGTATTAGTTTCCTAGGGCTGTCATACCAAAAACTGGGTAGCCCAAAACAATATAAATGTATTGCCTCGCGATTTGGAGGCTATAAGTCCATAACCAAGGTGTTAGCAGGACCACGCTCTCTCTGACAGCTCTAGAGGAGAATCCTTTCTGGCTTCTTTTAGCTCCTGGTGCTTGCCAACAATCCTTGGTGTTCCTTGACATATAGATGCATTGCTTGGATCCTATGGCTGTCTTCTCCTTGTGCGTCTTTTTTTTTTTTTTAAGATTTTTTATTTATTTATTTGACAGAGAGAGAGATAGTGAGAGCAGGAACACAAGCAGGGGCAGTGGGAGAGGGAGAAGCAGGCTCCCGGCTGAGCAATGGACCAGGACCCTGGGATCATGCCCTGAGACGAAGGCAGACGCTTAATGACTGAGCCACCTAGGCACCCTTCCTTGTGTGTCTTCATATTGCTTTCCCTCTGTGTGTCTGTCTCTATTTCCAAATTTCCCCTTTTTATAAGGACATTAGTCATATTGGATTAGGCCAACCCTAATGACCTCATCTTAATTGGTTACCTCTGTAAAGACTCTAAGTAAGGTCATATTCTGAGATATTGGGGGTTAGGGCTTCAACATATCTTTTTTTGGGGGGGACACAATTCAACACATAACATTTGGTATAGCAATAGAAGTAGGTGGATCCCTGAAAGTTGACAGGGCCCCTCTCCCACACGAATCCTTGAAAGGCAACAGGACCAGGTCAGATGTCCTGGCAGGCTCCCATGTCCACGTACATAGCCTTGACCATACAACTCTGAGCAGAAGATATGGAGAAGTCTCATCCACCTGTTTGATCTTTCCCAGTGTCTTCACTGCTCAGCTGTGTGCGGGTTTGGTGGCAAACTGAGGAGACAGCAACTTTGAATGGGACCCAAGGCATCCCACCAGACTGGCCTCTATGATCTGGCTTATACAGTGCTGCTTTCAGAACTTACCACTGTTCACACAGCCTCTTGGAAGTTTAGATAAAGGAAGCCATTTCTTTAAAAAAAAAAAAAAAGTGCACTTGTCCTTCTTTCCTTCCCACCCCCACCCCCATTCCCTCTGCCAAGTCAGTCTGATGGGTCTACTGCTCCTTTTTGTCAAGCAGCCTCCTTCTATCATGCAAGTGGTATTTTGCATTGCATCAAACTTTTAGAAAACTTGGTAATATTATGTAACACCCATAGGCAAAAGACACAAATCTCCCCCAGATGAAGTATGATCTTGGCAGCAGCTCAGAGAAAGCCACGGACCTTCATGAACTAGGCTGCTGAGTCTCCTGGTACCATTGGAGACCCGAGATGAAGATGAGGGCTCAGGAGGGCAGAGTCTAAAAAGCCACAAAAGGAAGAGAAGAGGGTGTAAAGAGAACACAAACCAAGAACTAGGCCCTGGGGTGAGATGCTGAGGAAATCACTAGGATAGCATGAGGAGCAGGGGGTGGGAAAACAAAAAAAGAGAGAAGGCCATTTAATCAGCATCTCTAAGGACTGAGTAAGATGATGTCAACCAGAATGTCAATAATACTTTGTCAGTGGGTTGAGTTAGACCAAAAGCTCCTTAAGGGGTATAAGAAAAGACTCTTATAAGTCTTTTTTATCAGCACCTAGTATAGTGCCTGGTGCATGGAAGGTACCCAATAAATGTTAAATAGATAAGCAAAAAATCAAATGAATTTGGGGATTACCATGGGAGGTTAAAGTGCAGAAAAGACAGGCTCAGGTACTATTCCGGGCGCTTAGTTGGGAGATGGAGATGGAGAGCCTAAGAAAGGTGTCAGAAAAGAAGCGACAAAATGTGGAGAACAAAAGAAATCTTCGGTAATGTTGAATAAATACATGAGGGAAAGGAGAAATGAATGAATGAAGAGGTCAAAAACAACTGAGCTTTCTCACCCAAGACATTGGTGTTATAATGTGTCATCTATTCAGATAAAAACCTGAATACAAAGTGTCCCATGAAGATCACTCTGCAGGTGTGTTTGGTTTCAGCCACACAGGATTAAAGAATAGTTTTTGAAAAGATTCCACTGAACAAAAAATCCAGTGGACTCAGCTAATCACACATGCCTGTTCAGGCTTACTGCCGTCAGCTCCGCTTCCTTGTCTCTTCATGGAGTCTGCTTTGCCCATGTGGGAAGGGCTGATAATTCACCAGTACAGTTTAGTTAAATGAGTTAGACTATTGAAATACTTTATATTGTTTAGTAACTCAGTACTATTCTTTTTTTTTAATATTCATGTGGCAATATATTAGAGGTAGATATGTATAAACTCATGTAACTTAATATAGATACAGATGATTACATATTAAAGTATTTGCAGAAACCTATATATATATATATATACATATATATATATATACATATAGTTTTTTTATTATGTTATGTTAATCACCATACATTACATCATTAGTTTTTGATGTAGTGTTCCATGATTCATTGTTTGTGTATAACACCCAGCGCTCCATGGAGTAAGTGCCCTCCTTAATACCCATCACCAGGCTAACCCATCCCCCCACCTCCCTCCCCTCTAGAAACCTCAGTTTGTTTCTCAGAGTCCATAGTCTCTCATGGTTCGATGTGCTATGGTGAGCGCTGTGAATTGTGTAAGACTGTTGAATCACAGACCTGTACCTCTGAAACAAATAATACATTATATGTTAAAAAAAACCTCAGTACTATTCTGTGCCTTCCAAATGTTTCCCTGCCTCTCTAGCTGTCCCAGACCCATCTTCCCTCCAAAGGTCCTTCAGATTCTCTCCAGGATCCAAGAAATAAAGGAGAAATGCCAGGTGTCACAAGGAACCCTGCTATTGGACCTGCTCCACCTCCATGGCCAGTGTCTGTCCCGATGGGTAAGGGTTGTACCGTATCAGCTGTTAAATGTTAATAATAGCATGTAGGCCACCTGCATGTAGGCCACCTGCCTACTCCTCACAAGGCATCTGAATTTGCCACCTCTGCTCAAATCTTAGCTGCCTCTCCATCTCATCCACAGGTGCTGATCTGAAGTGCCTGTCTTTCTTCTATCTCAAAATATTTGGCTTGTTGACATTATCCTTAGATAGCCCCTAGAATATGGTTTTGTTATAGCTCCATTCCAACCAGCATCTATGTTCCACCTCTCAGCTTAATTGCCTTTCAATCCTCTGCACGACTGCTAGTAAATTTGCATGATGTCTTCCCAGAAACCCCTCTCTGCATCCTTCTGTGGGCCTCCACCCACCCTGTGGTGGCTGTTTATTACAGGATTTGAATACTAAAATTTTGGGTACTCTTTGTTTCACTAAAATTTAGGCAAAACAAAGCAAGAAGAAGAAGGTTTTATTACAGAAAAGGTTACATAGATTAAAAGGTTATTGTCACTTGCCTAATGAAACTCGAATAATCAGCAGATAAGAAATGAAATCAGAAACATAATTTTTCTGTCCAAGTTCCTAAGTGTTTCTTAGACGTAAGCCAAGAAAATATCTAAAGTACTAGGAGCTCCATCTTAACACTGGACTCCTGTGGTGGCCAGAATCTGGCTGCATTTCAGAATAATAAGCATTTGGTTCAGAAGGCTATTTCCTTTAAACAAAAGGAAATAAAAAGGCATAAAATCTCAATCATCCAGTATGGTTTGTGTTAGGATAAATTGATTACCCAAAACCTAACATGATCAGAGCTTTGCCAAGAGACTGGCAAGCACCAACTGTTGACATAGTCCAAATCCTAATCAGTTATTTGTAACAAGTGATTATTTAATAACCATTTGCATTCATCTTTACTCCTTCAGCCAAATGGAGGAGGGAAAGAAAGAGAGGAAAGCTCAGAGGGAATAAAAAGAGTTCCAGCCTTATTTTTTTCTCATTGTGAGTACAAGAAAATGTATCCATATGCAAAGAAAAATCCGATGTTGCCAGTCACACCCAGCTGAGTGAAAATTCTCTTCTTTCCACTTCCAAAACTCTTGTTTTTCATTGTTCTTTCTTGCACTCTTTTTAATTAAGTTTTTCATTTTAATTCCAGCATAGTTAACCTACAGTGTTATGTTAGTTTCAGGTATACAATATATAGTGATTCTACAATTCTATATATTATTTAGTGCTCATCATGATAAGTGTACTCTTAATCACTTTCACCTATTTCACCCCCCTTCCCCCACTTCCCCTCTGATATGCTTTGTGTTAAAAGAGTACCCTCAGTTAAAGTTACTTTTTTCCAACAAGAACAGTTTTTACCTGAAGCATACTTCAGGATACACGGTTCTAAAAGATATGTATAACACATTCCATCCAAGGAAAATAGAGTACACATTTTTTCAAGTATACTCAGAAGAATCCCCTGGTTAAATCACATAAAAAGAGACATAACAAATACTACAAATTTAAGAAGACTGAAGCCATACCAAGTATATTTTCTGATCACAAGGGTGCAAAACTAAAGATCAACTGTAAAACAAAGCTGGAAAATCTACAATGTATATTTTAAATACTTAATATGTAAATATTAAACAATACAATACTGCACAAGCAATGAGCCAATAAGAAATCAAATGGCAGATCAAAATATGTCTCAAAACAAGAAAGAAAGAAAATACAATATTCTAAAACCTATGGGTTTTGCAGCAAAAACAGGTGTTCAAGTGAAATTTGTTATAAATGCATGTATTAAGAAAAAAGTTCAAATAAACAACATGATACCACAAGGAACTAGGAAAAGAAGAAACTTAGCTCAAATTTGTAGAGGAAGGAAATAAAAAAGAAAAGAAAGAAAATAGAGATCAGAATAAACAATCACATACCACTGAAAGTCATGGAACTTTTAAAGAGCAGTTGACTTATTGAAGAGGTCGTAAGAGTACAAATACTGGATGAGGAGATTTGGTGTCATGATGCCTCTCCTAAGGAGAAGAGTTTTTTCTCGTGTAACACATATAAAAGTATAAAATTACAAAGCAAAACATTAATTTTAAAAACATTCTATTCTTTCTTAGTTGTACTTTATTGAATGCTGAGTCCAGTTCATCAAATTCCTGAAATTCCAAAATCAAACTTTCAATCAAGTACACTGAATAGTGATAAGCATGGAAAATTTAAAGAGAACACTCGGAACATATTTAAAACATATTGGTGGTTTACTGATAGACAATAAACAAACAAACCAAAAAATGTTTTAACAGCAATTGTGCACCAAAAATAAATGAATAAAATAAGCAGCCTTTTTTCTATGTAGGGCATCGCAATAAAGAATCTCTCTCATTTCTTCCTAGACCAGTTTTGGTAAGAAGACTTGAAGTTGGTTGTTTGACTTCCTAACCTTTTACATTCCTCACAAGACAGCCCTCAACTTTCCAAGTTACTATCCTGACATCCCATGAGAAAAAAAAAATCTTATGTAACTGTCTAAAAATGAGATAGAACTGTCAAAGCATATGGAATCAGTTATATAAATCTTGAAAAACAAGTCAGTATTATTTATTCTCTCATGGTAGAAGTTATCAGCAAAACAGTTAATACAAACAAGGAAAAGCTATAAATGCCATCTGATGGAGAGATTGGACATGGCCACACCCATTTAACTGCACAAGCACCAAGGGCCTGGGCGACATTATTATAGCAGTTCAACAGCAACTTGCTCTTGAACCTAGGGTGAGGCATGGATGCAGACAGTTCCCACCCCCAGGACACACCCCTGTACTAGAGAGCAAGGAGTGCAGAGTCAGCTACATCTCATCCCTTTCCACTTTGTTCAGGAAGAGCTGTGCTGGGATAGGGATCTCTGGCTGGAGTCCAAGAGACACCCTCGAGAAGGAGTCTGAGAAGGATAGATTTGTCGAGGTAATCTCTTGTGCTCCCTGAAAAGAGCCCCTGTCAGAGAAAATTGCTTCTTCAACTTAGGTACCTCAGATGTTCCTAATCCTCCAGCATTTTCCTTCTGATGTAAATGAAAGAGGGCCTTGCTGGGATGGTAAGTCCTTTCAGCCCCTACCCCTACCCTACATGGCCTGGGCCGGCTAGCAAGCAAAGGTCACCACAGCCGCTTGTCAAGGCTGGTGTCAGGACCCTCAAGTGCATGCTCCTGCATTAGCAGACAGCTCAGCCAAGATATGGGATTTGGGAGGGAGAAGAACTCTTTTCTGTGCCTTTTAATTGAGGGTCCCTTCCTTCAAAATCCTACTAAGAAATATTCTAACCCATGAAACTTTCTCCTGACTTCTAATTAATCCCCTTGACCCAATCAGTCCATCTTGCTTTAAAGATTACAGTTTTACAATGGTAAAATGAAAATATTCACATCCCTACAGTCTCAAAGGTCACGTGTGCCTCTCCTGGGATGCTTCATCTTAAGAAATTATTTCAAGTTTTGTGCCTCTGTGTTCTCAACTACAAAGTAGCTATTCGAGTATATTGGTTTTTAATCTGTTTATTAAACATGTATTTCATGCCCAGGCCCTGGGAATCAATGATGGCTTCATAAGTTCCTCTTTCCTTGAGAAGCTAATGGTTTACCAGGATTACCCCCAAAGTGTCCCCATTTTTTTTCCATGGTTTCATTTCCGTAAATATTTGACAAGTTCATATCATACTCCAAGCATTATTCTGGGCACTATAGGTGGGGAAAGAAGAGAAGGAGGAAAGAAGAGGAGAAACAACATTCCATAATCTCATGGAATTTACTTGGGAGAGACAGTTTAAAAAGAAGTAGGAGGAGGAGGAAGAAGGAGAAGATGAAGAAGATGAGGATGACAAAGAACAAGAAGTAAAATACAAGCAGGTAATGAGCCCTGATGGTATAGATTGTATCAAGTTCTGAAGGAATTGGGAAGAGGAGGAAGTGCAACTATCTGGCAAGATTATTCCGAGCAGGGAGCAAAGCAGATGCAAAGCCCTGAAACCAGAGTGCCTGGCACCTCTGTAGAATAGTGAGGAGGCCAGAGAGAACAGAACAGAATGATGAGGTGAGAATAGGAGATGAGGTCAAGAGCACTTGGCATCCAGCTCATGAAGGTGATGTGAGGACTTTGACTTTTATTCTAAGGTAGAAGAGAGTCCACTGGAAATTTTGAGCAGAGGAATGACAGAATTCCAACTTTCTTTTAAAGGAAAGGCAAGGGGTGCCTGGATGGCTCAGCTTGTTAAGCACCTGAATCTTGGTTTCGGCTCAGGTAGTGATCTCAGGGTTGTGAGATCGAGACCTACGTCAGGATCCACGCTCAGCGCAGAGTCTGCTTGAGTTTCTCTCTCTCTGCCCCCACCCCCCTATGTGCTTTCTCTCTCTCTCTCAAATAAATAAATAAATAATAAAAGAAAGGCAAGCACAGAATCAGACAACTTAGTTAGGAGGGGACTTTACAAATCCAGGTAAAATACGACAGTGTCTTAGACCTGGGTGGAAACAGTTGTAATAGAGGTGGAAGAGATGCTTGGATGCTTTATGTATTTGTATGCCAGGATCTCTTAGTACTCTGTGTGTACTTCCATTGTGTCATTTACCAAGCTCTACTGTGAACTATTGTGTTGATTATCAGGACTGAGAGCTACCCAAGAGCAGTGACTTTGTCTTCCTCTTTGTGCCTAAAGAGAATGCCCTCTCTAGAAGGTGCTTAATAAACAGTATCTGAAAAATGAGTGACCTGGATCAGAATAAAGAACTCAGAAATAGATCCACACAAATACAGTCAGCAAATATTTGGAAAAGGAGCAAAGGTAACTCAATAGAGAAAGGATAGTCTTTGCAACAAATGGTGCTCGAATAATTGCATGTTCATATGCAAAAAAAACCCCCAAACCTTTCTCAAAAATTAATTCAAAATAGATCATAGACGTAAGGATAAAACACAATACTATAAAACTTCTAGAAGAAAGCATAGGGGGAAAATCTACATGTCTTTAGGTTTGGTGATGAGTTTTGGGGGTTTGTTTTTTTTTTTTTGGTAAGATTTTATTTTTAAGTAATCTCTACTCCCAAAGTGGGGTTTGAACTCACAACCCCAAGATCAAGAGTTGCATGCTCTTCCCACCAAGCCAGCCAAGCACCACTCACATCAGCTTTTTTAGGCTGGAGATAAGTTTTTGATACAACACCGAAAGCATGATCCATGAAATAAAAAATTGTTAAATTAGACTTTAGTAAAATTAAAAACTTCTGCTCTGTTCCATAATGACCAAAAAAATTTGATAGAAAATCAGAAGTAAATATTCAATGAGTGATGGCAACAAGCACCACCTCTGAGCACAGTTCTCAAGGGAGAAATTTTCCTCTGACCTCAGAATAGCCAACTTCAAGCCAAAGCACCTTTCCCTAAAAACCATTAGCACTCATGCTGAGCAATGTTGAAAAGAATATTTAAATCAATTCTGTTGTTCCCACTGGGGCTTCTCCTCCCCCTAGTAGGAGCAAGAAAGGTCCAGGATCATCAGCTTCCTGGGGCTGATGATTCGTATAGTGTCCTGTGTTGCTCCCTCCTGTGATTTGGAATGTGTCACAAGATTGGGGTGACTTGGATACTCCAGTCCCAAGTCACCCCTCTTTCTGGGGTGTAGGAGGACAGGACAACATAGAACAATATCAACTCACACTTGTTGAAAATAGGGATTTGTAAAAAAGTTTTTAAGCCTTAAAGTGTTAGCATCAAGACTGATAATTATTCTAGAGGGGGAAAATCTGGCTCCAGAACATGTCACTAATTCAGACACCTTTGGTGGAAATTTTAAAAGATGAAAAAATATGGAGGAAAGAATTTACTTAAAATATTTGTCTTACCTCCAAACACATAAGACAACCTACATGATCTGTGTCAGCCAGGGTCCAATCAGGAGACAGAAATCACAGCAGATCTTTGGACTGAGGGAATTTAGTAAAGAATTGTTAACTAGGTGTTGCAGAACTGAAGGAGGAAAAAAAAAGGACATAAAGGATTCACAGAGGTGGCAACTGCAATAAACAGTTACCATTCCTTAGGCCAAAGGAAAAAAGGGAAGAGGTGAAAATTATTAAAATGGGAAAGAAGGGCCTCGCTGGTGCTGGTTGTGAGGGAGCACAATGAGGCTGAGGAGTGTTGGGAAATTGTAAAGTGAATCCAGATCCTGCTACCAAAGTAAACCAGCGCTGTCGAACTCAAGAAGGAAGGCTAAGGGTGGTGCTGAGAGGAAGCAAGTTCCCCTCCTCCTCTAACTCTCCAGCACCCCCTACACCCATTCGTGGGAAGGCCTGTCAGGGAGCCATATGGCAAAGCAGAAATACGGTCCCCAGAGTACCAGCTGCAGCATCACAAAGTGAATCTAGAAGGTGGGTTTGGAGCAGAGAGAAAATCGCTCTATAAATGATACTTCTAAAAAGTACCATTGATGAAAGGGAGGACATTTTTTGTAAGGAAAAAAAAAGAATGTTAAGAAATAAACTTTAACATTTAAATAGATTAACTATCCTCCTGAGAGCTTATATAGCTTTTAAAGTTCATTCGGGAAACCTGTTCTTTGATGATGCAAGCAGATGGCAATCTAAAGGATATAAGACATTTTCACAAATTTCAAATTTATGAGGAATGGATACATTCAGTTCTACTGTACTTTGCAGAGTCATATAAGGTAATCTTATTAAAAGAGAAAAGAAGTTCATACAAATCTCCTGGGCTTCAATTTCTTAACCTTTCTGTGATGTACTGGAAATAAATAGTTAGCAAACTAGTGGGAGCAAAGCACCCATCTATGTACCATTCTCTTGGATAATGGAAATAGCTCTGTGGATTCTGCGACAAAGATTAATCACATGGGAATTTGGCATAAGATGTTCACCCAGTCCATCAGTTGAAACAGCTATTGGCGAAGATCTGATTGCTTATTGAGAAGACTTTGGTCTAACTTTATCAAAAACAAAACAAAGAAGATGATTTTTAATGCCACCAGGCTAAGGCTGAGAACTCAGTACATCTCTGTCAATTTCTCATCCTTCTGTGTCCTGATTTAAAAGAGAAGGCAATGGTCATCTAGGCAATCATCATCAATAAGTATTTATAGGCTGGACCCTGTGTTTGAACTGGGAATATAAAATGGTATAGGATACTCTACTTACTCTACTGTCCCCAAGGAGTCATAGAATTCTGATGAGGAAATAAGATTATACATAAAAGTAGAGCATAGGTTACACTGTTGTGATTGAGGCCACTCAGTCAATCCCCGAAGGAGGTGATACCCAGGTTCATGGCCACAAAAAAGAGGGCGCTTTCCCTGGCTTGGAGGATTTGGTAGAACTACGGATCAGGAAGGACTCCAAAGAATGATGAAAAGTAATTTGGATGCAGGAATAGTAATGGATGAATTAGGATACCACTAATCATCTAATTTGGTTGGAGTGAATGTTTGGTCTGAAATATAGTGAAACAAAATGTTTTGAGAGGTAATCGTGGCTACGGCAGCCTTAAATATAAAATTCATGGGGTGCCTGGGTGGCTCAGTCATTAAGCATCTGCCTTCAACTCAGGTCATGATCCCAGGGTCCTGGGATCGAGTCCTGCATAGAGCTCCCTGCTCAGCAGGAAGCCTGCTTCTCCCACTCCCACTCCCCCTGCTTGTGTTCCCTCTCTCGCTGTGTCTCTCTCTGTCAAATAAATAAATAAATAAAATCTTTAAAAAAAAATAAAAAATAAAAAAATTCATTTAACTCTGGAGACTTCTTCTTTTAATAAAAATCCAAAAGATCACAATTACATTCTTGATTCTCTGATGGGAAAAATAAAAATCTATATTCTGACTCTGAGCAATTGTAGATTTGGTGTTTTGGGGTTTTTTGTTTTGTTTTGTTTTTTCAAATTAATCATTCAGCTGTAAGTTGATCAACCATGCAGGACACTGTGAGGTTTATCAAGTTTACAAAGAATTTTCTGGTAAGTTCTCTTTGGAGAGAGTGGACATGAAAAAGATAAGCAGTAACAAATGTAAAGCAATGTACAAGGAACAGAAAATGAGTGATTTAAGCAGTGATACCTGTTGCGTTTTGGAGACTGAAATGTAAAAATATTTTTAATAATGGCAGTAATGCGCCCAGCCAAAAACTGGAGCTAATAAAAAAGAAGAAAGGCATGAAGAAGAATGAATATAGGGGACAGCCGTCACTGACACAAGCTTTTACACAAAATATCTCTTTAAACATATAAACAAGGTATCCAGTGAAGAAGGAAGGGAGGGCAAAAGGGTGGAATCCAAGGTGATTGCGAGGAATTCTGCCCAGAAAAGCAGCGGAGGAGCGATGCAATGGAGGGAAGAAGGAACACGAGGGGGCAAACCATTGAAGGTAAGAGAGGGAAATAATACATTTTGTTTTAAGGTGACAAAGGTTAGCTGCCTCTGTCATTTGGGAATTATCTACATCTTGCGACTTTCCTGCTAATTGTCTCCTAGCCTAGGGGAGATTGAACAGGATAAAGACGGACTGAAGAGGGTAATAGAGGAACTTCTTTTAAAAGATTAAGTAGGGCGGGGGGTGAGGGGCGAGGCAAACCAGCCCGGGTCAATCCTGGAGGCATCGCTGCTCCAAAATGTGGTGGCAGAAGCTACAACTGTTCATTAAGTCAGGGTTGGAGGTGGAATCCACTTTTAGTTCTCTACTGGCTTCTTGAAATAAGTTGAGGCTTTTTGACTATGCCTGGACGATAAATGAGCTTGGTGAGGGAACACCCGGGCCTCCAGGACTTTGCAGTCCTGAATAAGGCAAGGGATAGCTTCCCCGAGATAGCTGCGCGGCGGCCAGGTCTCCCCAGGCCTGGGGTTAGCGGTTCTCCACACATCGGATTTCCCAGGCTCCGGGCTCCAGCTAAAACTGCAAGGAGCGAAGGCTTGCCTCTTTGTGGGGCGCGGCCCCAACCTTGCAATCCTTACCCCTCCCCATGCTTCTTCCCATGTGCAGGCTGTTCCTCCTCCCCTCACTGCCCCTCCCTCAGCGTTTCCTGACCCATCACCATCCACAACATCAGTTACCGTGAGATGATGATGGCATTGAGGCCACACCAATCTTAAAAAGCCCCGGGGCTCATTTGCCTCAACAATTTAAGAAGTTGTTTTGGAGACTAGAAACCAGTGAGAGTGGGGAACTTCGTATGTGATACCAGAAAACAGAAGCCTTTTAAAAATGTTTATCTTATTATTTTATTCTAAAAAAAATAAACAAAGTCCAGAGGAAACTCTGGTAAATAACTGTCTAAATAGGATGACTACGTGGTTGATGACTCTCCTTTGCTGATGTCATGAAGTTACATAAGAAAAAAAAAATGTTTTCTCAATATCTCTATTACAGATAAAAATAATAATTTCTGAGTTAGGATGGGTTTATAAACAATATTTCTTTCTGTTTTTCTAATTCTCTGTCATTATTATATTGACTAAAAGATATTTTGCAATTCCAATGGCCACTGCAGAGATTCCTCCATATTTTGACTTGATCTTCAGTTGGTGTGACCCTCTAACTAACCTTATGATTAAACTTCTCTCCAAAACTCAGTCTCTCTGTCAAGTGGTTAATTGTCTCTAAAATAATATGGCAGGGCTCCCATCCACTGTCATTTAAAGGAAGTACCTGGAAATAAGTTGGAAAGGTTGATCTTCTGCTTTGGTTCTGGTTTTCAAAAATGGAATTGAATTCAAGTAGGAGTCTGGGAGAAGAAAGGAGGAGATCTTAAAATACTGACACGTTGTATCTGAAAATTTTTTCTTTTCATTTAAAAACCAATTGTTTCAAAGGCAGACACAGCCATGTTTGAGGAACTACTAAAAGAGAAGCCCTAGAGTACATAAAGAGGCAGAGTTTTTTTTAAATATTTTATTTATTTCTTTGACAGAGAGAGGGAGAAAGCACAAGTGGGGGAGCGGCAGGCAGAAGGAGAGGGAGAAGCAGGCTCCCCACCGAGCAAGAAGCCTGATGTGGGGCTCCACAGGGCTCGATGACCCTGAGACCATGACCTGAGCTGAAGGCAGATGCTTAACCGACTGAGCCACCCAGGCGCCCCATAAAGAGGCAGAGTTTTGAGTGGGCTTTGGCTCGTTGGAAAAGCCTGACGAGAGAAGAGTTAAGGTCCATGGTCCTGCCACCAGAAACACTGGGTGTTCATGCCCCATGTGTCTGTCCCCACGGCTATTCCATTAATATGCACACATATACATCTCTATGCAGCTGGCAATCTAATCATAGTTTCCCTACTGGGTTCTCTAGTATCATCCCCTGGTCTTTAAGGCCACGGCAGAATGGAGGGAATATTCCATCTGCATAGAATGCAAGATCTAATTTTCTTAATGTGATCCAAACTTGCTATTCCTTTCAGTGCCATGAATGAGCACTTTTAGAAAAAAGAAAATGTGTAAATAGCTATTCACATTGACTGGCCACATGCTCAATTTTTGAAAAGCACCATCTGAGTAGCTAGAATCTAGGTTTTAGGACATAGTGTGGGATGCAGAGAAAACTGTTTCTTCTTTGGGACCTCAATTTCTTCATCTTCAAAGCGATAAAGAAAATCCAGATAATGAAATCATGTTGTTATAATACAAGTTACACATGCTCCACAATTCCTTTGATTTTGGACATATAACTATTATAGATCACCTGATGTTTAGAAAATCACCATGAAGTAGAATAATGAATGGCTAAAGATTTGCAACAAGAGGCATTAGGAAGTTATGTGGTTGCTTCACGTCGTTCCGTATGTAACTTAGGTTTCAAACAGGTGCCCTGGACCAATTTAGCAGAATTGCTTTTCATGACAGGCCTGGTGAAAGGAAGACCACTAAGGGGCTGGGTTTCAAAGGAATCTCCTGCTCAGGTAATAAATAGCAGGCTAAACTCTAAAGAAAGTGTAAAGGCTGTAGATGTTGACTAACCAAAAAAATCAGAAAACAGGCATTGCAATTCTATCCGCTTGCTTGTGGGTGAAGTAAAAGAATTTCCTACCGGAGTTGCTTTAAAGAATAATGGGTTTTTTTTCTGACATGACAAGAAGTCCAAGGTTTGTTCAGAGGCTTAACGAAGTTATGAAGGACCCAGCTTTCTGATCTGACATCTTGTTTTGAAATGCTTTATTTCCAGCCTCAGAATTGGTTACTGCTGAGTGGTTAGCTTAACAGTCACTGGCGAAAGACAATGGCGGGACCATGATTGATTTATGTTAATTACATTCCACCCCTGAGGGCGGGGCCATATTTCCCCGGCGAAGGCTGCCCAATGTCTGAACAAAAGTGGGGTTCTCCAGGCAAGGAAGTAGAAGTAACAGTTGGGTTAGCAATCAACTATCTCTGCCGCAGCAACAAAAATTTTCTGTCTGGGGATAAAAAAAACTTGGCTGACGTTGGTTTAAAAAATAACTCTTCATTGACTACAACCCATGCCACATTTGGAAAATCAGTGTGAGACTCTTCCAAACCAACATATTCTCTTCTTAAACGAGTTTATGACAACCTCAAGGGGGGGAAAATCTAATTTTGTTATACATGTTGGAACAAGATTTGGGTTGCTAATTTGGGCTTCTGGCTCTTAGAACAATTTGGTAAGTGGAATCTGCAGTGTTCTCAATAAGAATACTTGTTTTAAATTCTAGGAATGAGGGGTAGCCTCCGTTTATTAGTTCTGCCATTAAAATAGGATACTTGCAAGTCTGTGAACATGTGGTGTTTCCACACGGAGGGAGACACTGATTGTCTCATATATTGAATATTCAACCTCTGAAAACAACTAGCTGGTCAGAACTGAGATGTAACTCACCTGTCTGCTTTGAGTCGTGACTGGCTCAGAAGGAAAATAGTCTCCACACTTAATACACCTGTTTACAAACCAGAGCAGAGGTACTTCTTTCCTTCCCCACGTGTCTGTGATTCCAAGCAAAGTGACCACCAGCCTGCTGTGTGGGCATACAATAAAGGCTGCTCATAAATAGCACAGAAGGGACGGAGCATTGTGGGCTAGCACAGGGCACCCTGGTGACCCTCTGCTGGCCGAGGTCCAAGAATATGGCCATTAAACCAACAAGCAGCTGGACAAATAACACCCTCACGTGGGCTGCCCAAGGTCTAGCTGGAAGGAGAGGGCATGCGCCCAGCAAATGCTCTGTTAGATAACACAGCTTCGATTTCAACACCAAGAGGATCTGTTCACATTTAAAGTTCAGGAACATACCCATGTTTCGCTAAAAAGTCTGTAACTGGAAAGCTGCCATTTTCCTACCTCCTTGCAAGGGCACCACTGGGGGGAAAAGTTAAGTGGAAGAGAAATCCCCTATTATGACAACAGGATAACTTTTGCTGGAAACCCCAATGCCAAATCCCTGACTACCTCGAAGGGTTAAATGAGGTTAAAGAAAGCACACTCTCCCTAGGTGTGGCGTTGTCCTAAGCCAGGAAAGAGGGAAACTTCCAGCCTTGGGTTTCCGAATGGGATTCTAAAAAGAACTTGTCGGGCCAGCTGGCATCTAGCTTCTTGGCTTCCTGAATCCCTTTACTCTCTACTTAGGGGCAGAGGGTAATATAGCACACGCCTTGGACTGGGGATCAAGACCAGAGCCTCAGTTTTGCTTTGCCACAAACTTAATAACCTCTTTAGGTCTCTTCTTGAGTGGTAAAATAGGACCCACTTCACAGGATTATTAAGTATCAAAGGCTATAAAACATTTGAAACGGCAAGGGTTCCATTTGGCAAATACGGTATTTTTATGCAGATAAACTTTACCCTCTGAGCATCCTCGAGGTGCCCTAGAAGAGAGAGGAATAACAAAGTACAGTCATCTTATTCATCAGCCACATTCTTTGCACCAAGGGGATGGAGGCTGATGAGAATTTTGTGGGCTGGAACTCCCATCTACAAGTGAACAAAAATGTATGAAACCAGGGGATATGTGTGTTTCCTTGTGATTTTCTACAACATGAATAGAACAAATCACTTACATTTACTCACATAAATACATCAACATCACACAGGATGGACCTTGCCTGCAGCATCAGAACCAACATAAAAGCCATCACTTTTCTTTCATACCAGGAGCAGCTGCTGTTAGAAATGTGGTGGACAGGAATCTATGCGCCCATTACTCTCCCCTGGGATCACTAGATCACCACAAATTTGGGGGGAAGAGGAGAGTGGGTCACACTGGACAATGGCCGAGGGGTAGAAAAATGAGTTTCTGGTCACCCAATGCTTAAAATACATATTTTTCAGAAAAAACAATGTTGTGAATGTAGGTTCTGCATAGTTGAAACAAATGTAATTACCATTTTAACATATTAGGAGCTAAATGGACTATCTGAGCTTGAATTTAGGCACATTCTGCAATGTTGTTCCTGTAAGGAAATGTATTCTGAGTTCCAAACAACTAATTCATATATAAACGTCAGCAATACAACTCATTTTTTTTTTAAATTGCAGTAGTTGTTTTCTTTGGGTATTTTTAATGAGCCAAACAAAGAAAAACCAAAACCAGTGGATGATTAATTTGCAAGATCAGTAATTGAATGATATGTACAAACTTATAGTGATTACACTCATTTGCATAATAAGCATTAGTGAAATTGAGAATGGTGAGAATCTTGTAGAACAGAACTTAATCTGAAATTAATGTGTAGTGTTGGGTAGACAGATTTATCTAACTATTTTAAGCTGCAATATTTTAAAAAATTATGTGTAATTATCTGTATACAGAATAACCATTTTATTTGCAAAATCATATGTAAATATTAACTAATTTAATCATGACAGTTCCAAAAGTTATTATTATTATTCCCGATTTTACCAGAGGAAACTGAGGCATGGTGAGTTGAGTGATTTGCCCAAGGTCACATGGGGAGCCCAGGCATTCTGACACTTCTCCCTTTTATAAAGATTTTATTTATTTATTTATTTGAAAGAGAGAGAACGCAAGCTCAGAGAGGAAGAGGGACAAGCAGACTCCACACTGAGCATGGAACCCCATGCCGGGGCTCGATCCCACAACCCTGAGATCATGACCTGAGCTGAAATCAAGTCTCAGATGCTCAGCTGACTAAGTCACTTGGGCGCCCCTGACGCTTCTCATTTTTAAGGTTTACATTATACTAAACTTTTGTATTTAAAGCCTTACAAATCTCTAGATTTTTCAAGATTTTTCCAAAACAGACTCTCTAAAAGGATTTAGTTTTGAGTAAATAATGCTTATGCACGAAGCGAGTAGTTATAATTTTCACAAGTTGAAATATATTGCTAGTCTCATATTTATATACAAAATGCAGTATGAGGTAACAAAGTCAGATGCCATCATCCTAGACTTAAGGGCATCTCCACTGCTTAGAAATGTGGAAAAGCTACTTCTATCTCTTGAATAGTTGTGCTATCAGAATTATTCTGGAACAGCCTGCCTCTAGAGAGGCACAATACACAAAAGAGATTGAGCTCTACAGCCATGAAACTGAGGTTGAAATACTTCAATTCTCTGAGCCTGTTTCATCTTTTATCCAATGAGGATAATCCCCACTTTGCAAGGTTTTTGTGAACTTCATCATTATTATAAACAAGATCTCCTCAGACGTAGGAGTCCATAGTTCTGCCTGTGTCTCTTAATCTCAGCCTATAAAGTGGAGATCCTAACGTCTACCTCACAAAGGTGTTCAGGTTTGAGCAAACATGTAAAAACACTGTAAAATGCATGTAACGTTCCACACGGTGTTTTCAGCAGTTGGTCCCCAGCTCAGGTGAATAGTGACATCAGATACATGGCGCCACCTGGAGGTGGGATGCTGGTTTTAGGTCCTCAGGCTTTTCCCAGTAGAATGGGCTAGCTCTTCGGAAGCACTCCAAATTCTCTTCTGAGTGTTCTCTCTGGTCAGTGAACCAGCATAAAGCCCCTTCCTCTCAAAGGAAATCAGCTTATAGGATAGAAATGGGAGGGAGAGCATAGCTCAACCATGCTCCACAACCAGTTGTCAACTACCAATTCCAGGCACTTAGTGTCCTCCTGAAGAAACAATGATACTCCCTTTGTCAACCACAAATGAGAAATATAACATATACGCTCCTGATGAGTACAACTTCCGACTGTGGTGTATTAAACCGATGAATCAAAAGAATTGATCATAGCTTATTTCCCATTTAAGTTACTTTTGTGACATGCTGACATAGCCTGAATGACTTCAGAACTAAGTTGGAGAACCTAAGGCCGATGTGCTCAGCCACCCGACTCAAACCAGTTGGGAAGTAGAACAGGTCTCCACCCCTCCTAGAGTTGGGGGCCCCTGGGAAGAAGTGGGTCTTAACTTCTTTCCAGGTTCAAAGAAACCTGTGAAAAGTTCATAGTTCCAACAAAATAAATAGACTGGGGACAAATGAGAAAAACCACAAATAGATCTCAAAGGTTAATATGTGTGCAGGTGGAGAGGTGATTCTTAGGAAATCGGGCCACAATTAAATGTTGGTTTTTATTCCCTTTTTATTAAAGATGCAGTCCCTTTGGAGTCTTGATAATTCCCAATAAAACAAAGGGCCAACCGAGATCCTACAGAATATTCAAGATGAAAGAATCATCTCCACCAAGCCCCTCATTTTACAGATTGAGAATCTGACTCCTGGATCTCTGGAGTTGGTCTGTTTCTCCATATGATTTGTCAGCTGGGATCTTATCTGTGACCTAACTGGCTTATCAAGTACCTCAGAGTTGGGACCGTGGTATATTTACTTTCCATCCTATATGCAGCTTGGCGCATGGTATGGGGAGTACTGTTAGCTCGAGGAAAAGAATACTTAATACGCTGGCTGCCCATTTATAACGACTGTGAACAATTAAAAAAATGAAAGGCATGCTAAGTATTCCCTGTAACAAGGAGCAGCAGATACACTGTCCACCTAGGAAAAGATGAAGATGCTGTCAAGGACCCATGGAACTACCCAGCGAGTCCTACTGAGTGGAATCTTCCAATAACTGGAGACAGCCAACAAAGCTGATGGCCTGATCCCAGTGATGTCTACTCCGGGCCATGCCCTTGAGCACATGGCAGCCTTGGGATGATTTATGATAAGGGTATTGCACCGGACCACAACCCCAAGACACTGAAGAAAGAGGAAAGTCAGGAGATCACTTTCAGTAGATGAATGCTAAGTAGCTTAATATTACTGAAGCAGTATTCAACAAAAGAGGCTCCCTTACAAAGGCCAATTTTAAAATATAAATGATAGTATTTGTCAAGGTTTATACATCAGTCTGAACTGAAAGCCAAGAACAAATTATCTTTTACTAGTTCATGTCCTGGAAAAGTTTTTTACCCTGATTCAAGGACAAAAGGACTTGTTCCAAAGTTTTTGGTTTGATATGGCTCATAATGCCTGCATATTTTCAAACCCTATCATCAATAAATGAGCTGGAAAATACCACATATTTTTATCCTTGCTGATGCAATTTAATGGGTGCACACAATGTGCCAGATACTGGCTGGACATATTATTCCTGTATAATTCCTATATAATCTTCATGACCCACATTCCAAATCACGTTTTTTAATATAACCAAATATATTCACTAAATATACCAGTATCATTTGTTAAAACTCTTTAAGATTTTATTTATCTGATCGAGAGAAAGAGAGAGAGCATGAACAGGGGGAGGGGCAGAGGGAGAAGAAGACTCTGCTGAGTAGGGAGCCTGATGCAGGACTCGATCCCAGGACCCTAAAATTATGACCCGAGCCTAAGGCAAACAGACGCTTAACCAACTGAGCCACCCAGGCGCCCCCCAAACTCTTTTACTTTTATAAGAGACTGTTGACATTAGCAAGAAATAGTGCCAATGCTCAGAATGCATTTATATTTAGAAATCATTTTTACAGAAAACAAGTGATTTTTTTTTATTAGGAAAAAAATGCCCTATTTTAATACAAGATCACTATTTATGAGAATGCACACTAAAAGAACTGCAACAAATTGGTCTTAGGAAGAAACAATACAATGACAGAAAACTTGATACACTGCATCTTCAAGGAGCCTGCAAAGCAGGCCCAGTGGAAACACACACACAACTCCCGTCAGCCCCACACACAAGTATGTACAGGTTATATAGGCAAACATTTAGAAAACACACTGGAGGATAAGGATGAGCACATCCACATGGGTATACGTGTGCATGATTTTCCTCCATTTTATTCAACTAAAAGAAATTCTTGATCTAAAATTATTTCATACCTACCTAGCTCTACACATAGGAAATGTCATAAAGCAAAAGTTCACATTTTCCTGGGAGCTTTTCATTGGAAGTAGAGGATGTATTTTGGATTTCTTAGGGTGAAATCCACATACACACACAAGTTGCGAGATTGTGCTTGCCCTACAAGTGCAACATTACCAAAAAGCTTTATACAGAGCCATTTACGCCATGGAAGAAAACTACCAATGATGAGTTGGTGATCAGTGCTTTCGAACTTTTTCAATACTTCTACATGGGAGAGCTAAAGAGTACCATATATTTAGATTTATAAGGAAATGTTTTCTTCCCACTGATAATGTGCTCCTGACTAACAAAAAGCCTTTGCAGGCACACTGCCTTCTGGACAAATCCTGCCACCTGCCAGGGTCCTGACACACAAGGTCACTTCTACTGGACCCTACAGTTCTCGCTGCTCTTGGACTCGGGGACGGCTTCTGGGCTGGGGGCGAGCCGGCCTCGCTTGGCCCTCAGGCCCTCCCTGGGGCTGTCAGCTGGACTTCTCTCAGGAAGGTTACGGACAGAGAGAGAGCTCGTGGTGGGTTCTCGGAATAGGGCACTTGAATCCACTGGGCTTTGTTGAGCAACCTTCACCTGTAACAAAGCATCTTTGTTAGAGGTTTAAATCACATTCACATTTCTACGACATGAAAATAAAGTGCTTATGTTCACCAAATTTTAAGTTAAATCCTAAGCTGTTGTACACAGCTTTACCATTTCTTCTTCACTGAGGAAAGGCTCCACCTAACAGAAGCTGGGAGGATGTCGGACATGAACTCTGATGAGTCACCTTGCAAGCTTTCCTTGACACCTCTGATGGCCAAAAATGACTCACTCCCCAGGCTAGTATGACATTCTTAGATCAGAAGGTAAGCTTTTTGAGGGCAAAGACTATGTCCTCTTTACTGTTCTATCCCTAGTGCCCAGAATAGGCTTGACTATCTGGCAAATTTCAATATATGCCTGAGTGAGAACCCAAACCAGCTTTCATTCAGCCTAAGTGAACCCTGCTGTCATTCAAATGAATGTAATCCTAATGAGTAAGACTATCTTCATAGGGCGGAAGCTTTATGTACAACATTTAAAAGACCTAGAACCTGTTCCTCATTTCCGTCATTTTAAACATTCTAATTACATTTTTTTTTTTAAGATTTTATTTATTTATTTGAGAGAGAGAGAGGGAGCACGAGCGGGCGGGAGGAGCAGAGGGAGAAGCAGACTCCCCACAGAGCAGGGAGCCCCACCGGAGACTCGATCTCAGGACCCTGGGATCATAACCTGAGCTGAAGGCAGACGCTTAACCGACTGAGCCAAACAGGCGCCCTTCTACTTACATTTGTTTTGTTTCCATACTGAATTTGAATTATATCAGAATAAATAATAAAGTCCAAAAAGAGTAAATCCCCTTTCTGATGCCCTGCCTTTTAAGAGAAAGAGGGATCTCAGAAAATGTGAGGCCTTGGAGCACCTGGGGTGGCTCAGTCGATTAAGCGTCTGCCTTCAGCTCAAGTCATAATCCCAAGGTCCTGGGATCAAGTCCCGCTTCAGGCTCCTTGCTCAGCAGGGAGCCTGCTTCTCCCTCTGCCCCTCACCCTGCTTGTGCTCTCTCTCTCTGATAAATAAATAAAATCTTAAAAAAAAAAAAAAGAAAGAAAATGTGAGACTTTAAGAAGCAGTCAAGAAGGCAGGGTAGCTGGTAGAGTCAAGAGTTTTTGAGGTTTACACAGTCATGACAGAAGATATGGGGTCGGGAAAGAGAAAGAGGAGCAAGACAGATGAAGGATAGAAAAGCTTCATTTAGCCAAAGTTAAAGGCAAGAGTGGAGGATTCCAGCAGGAAGATCTTTGAAAGGTAAAGAGGAAGGGCACTCTTAACAAGGGCGACCCATGTTCAGTCCCTACAGGGAAAGGAGCGATGTGACAGAGAGCAACGGACTCCAGTGACCTCCTTCTGAAGCAACAAGAAAAAAAGAATGGAAATTATTTCCCCATTTATATTCTTTCCATAGGAAGTGTGTGGTTTTAAAAGGCAGCTAAATACTTTTCATTACAGAAAACATAGTAAATCTGGCCAACAGATCAAATCCCTGGAAAGCTTGCCTCTAACTCAAGATTATATGCAGGACACTTAAAAGGAGCAGCCTCTAAGGATCAGGACTTAGTGGAAAATTACCATTAGTGGAAAGTTAAAGGAAAAAAACAGAGTTTTACTGGTACTTTTTTTTTTTTTTTTAAGTAGAAAGTGATACAAAAGACAGGCATTTCCCTTGAACCCATCGGATGTAGGAAAGTCAGATCTTCAGGTTCACCATTTAAGAGAGAGAGAAAGATCACTCACATTGGAAAAAGAATATCTGAGCCAGTAAAACTCTTTCTTAATCCCAATTAAATAGCCAAAGCCCACCCATTGGCTTCCTCCTCTAGACCCCATTTCTCTGACACTGAACTGAGGGAATTATAGTCCGTGATCAGTTCAAACTGTGAATTTGATCCTCATGTTGGTCAGTTGGCCTCAGACTTTTCTCTATAAGTAGATGAGGTCCAATTCACCAAGTATTTCAACTATTAATAAGTGTAGGGGCGCCTGCGTGGCTCAGTCAGTTAAGCGGCTGCCTTCGGCTTAGGTCGGGATCCCGGTCTTGGGATTGAGCCCCACATCAGGCCCCTACCCTGACTGTCTTACAAACTATGTCTGCATCCGCCGCAGAGGCCAGAGGACAAGCGCATGGATGGCCCAGTGAAAGTGAACCTCACTCACAGTAAGAAACACAAGGCCCCACCAGCCTGCTCACTGACACTGTGCTGACAGCATCACCATCATCCCCTAAAATTTAGTGGCAGGCCCTCTGGCCCTGACCGCCAACCCCAGGTTCAGATCAAGTCTACAATCACAACTCGCTTGTCCCCAGCAAACGAGGAGCTCCTGGGCTTACTCATCCCAGAGACATCACAGAGAATGAGCCTCACCTACTTTGCATCTCCCCCCTTGAACTAGACAGATGTCACTAAAGGTCCTGCTAAATGACCTAGGGAAATCTTTCTCTCAGACCTCGGCCAGGCACTTCAGGCGAGGGCTCATCATCCCGAGTTTCTAAGCAACTGCTTTCGGAAAAGATACCTTGGCTCTCTATTTTTCAACCTGAATGATGAAATTTGCTTAACCGATGAGGCAAGCATTTTATAAGGTGACTCAGCAAAGGCTGAATTAAATTAAAAAATCAAGAGGCTGGGTTTTGAAGAGTTTGCATCTAACCATGAAGTCTCCGGTGACCTCCCCTCAAGAGGAACCAGCCCCCACTCATTTGCACAAGTGCACAAAACCGCTTCACAACTCCTAAGCGCTGGTGCTGACTGCAGCCTGGTGCCAATGCACTGAACACAGATTTGCAGGAAACCATGGTGACTACTCGGCATTGAACAGGCTCCACAGCAGCGTGGAAAGCAGGCCCCCTAGTGTGCAAAGCTCTGTTCCTGGATAATAAGTCTGAACACCACATGAAAACTGCCTTTCCATCGAGTCCTCATAAAAGAAGAAGAAAAACGACCCATGTGGTGATTTCACAACAGGATTTCCTAACATACCTTTAAACATCTATTATTGTAATCACTTTAGGACAACATTAGCAGCTCCAGTCATCCAACAAATAAGCTGCTGACTGCCAGACACTGTTATTAGACACGAAGAAGACACAGGGAAACCAGAATCATAGTCAGGAGCCTCGCAGTCCTCATACTGCAGCTCAGAAGACAGATATCTAAGCAAGGAGTCACAATAAAGTGAGCCACCATAAAAGATCGAAGTACAGAGTCCTATGTACGTGTTAAGATTTTCTGTTTTAAGAGAGCCAAACAAATATTTCATTTGATCCCAGAAAGTATGAGACAAGCAGGAATGGGTATTAGCTTGTATGGAGGAGCGAGGAGGAGTGGCTCCCACTCAGCCACCATCTAAGGAAATGGCGCGGCCTACACCAGAACCTAAACCTGATGAGCAGGTCAGGACTTAGCTGGTGGTGGAAAGCTTGGTCAAGCTTGCAAGCTTCCCTCTTTAGGGATACTGGTTGCTTTATGGAAAAGAAGCTGTTCTTAGGGTCACTGGAAAGTCAAGACCTACTCCAGCATACTCTCCAGTGTTTTGTTGTTACCAGCATTCGGAAGATAGATCCAAATGTGAAGGAGAAAAAGAAAGAAAGAAAAGTGGGGTTTCGGATAGGGGGATGGGGAGGGAGGATTTGCACAAAATGGTCAATATTTCTAATACAAGTAATGGATGGGCCCGTTTTAATAAGTGAAAGAGAACCTCAGACCCTTCTTCCTCACCCCTGAATTAATAAAAATTTTATTATAATGTAAGTTTTGAAAAAACTTAAGACTAGGTATACATTCCTTAATGCTTATAGCTCTTACACATCAACATAACAAACATTTACAAATATGTTCTTGCTTTGATGCAGCTAATCCCCAATGTCTTTGTTATTTTGGTATCTAAAATCTTACTGAGGACCATGCCCATTCACTTAAAGACTCACTTATTACACTTATTACATTACACAAGTAGGGCTTACTACACTTTCAAGGCTTTGTCTGCTGGGTCAGCTACTCACATTCCATAGTTACTGAAACTAACAAGTAAGCAATCAAAGTAAAATCACAAAACTTTTAGAATTCTTGGAGCTATTCCAGCAACTTCCAACAATGTTCCTGTGACCCCCTGTTTGAGAAACACTGGGAAGAAGAATAAGACCGTGGAAGTGAGAGACAGTGAGTGTTAACTCTGGGCAGATTAGGTTAGATCTTTATGAACCTTACTTTCTTCTTTCTTCTATAATACTATCTACCATGAGTACAATGAAATGCATATACTTTGCATACATAATGCTAGCATATCTTATGGCATAATGAACAAAGATCTGCAAAGCAAATATTCTCGATGCTTTAAACAACATTTACTGGGCCGTTTGCAAGGTGCATGGAGGTCACTGAGATCATAACTCTGCCATCAACAAAGTAGAGAAATGTGTCAACAGAGCTCCTTTCTTTAGATGTCTACTGAAATATTTGCTTTTTATAAAGTAAAGGAGTATAAAAGATAGGGAAAAAAAAATAATTGGCAGCTGGGGGACCGATGCATTAGAGGAAAAAGCGTGAAACAAGCAATGAGCAATGCCTGTGGCCAAAAGAAAGACGACCTCTTCAATTCCTTCAATGTACGGCTTAACACGTGCTTACAAACCCTTTGAGTTCCGATCCATGATTTCTCCTCATTTAACCCTTTCCATCAAACTCTAAGTGGCCTGTTGGATCAAGGAGGAGACTGTAGCTGCAGGATAATGTCATGTTTATCCTCGGGTCTGCTCACTACTGTCCTCAGGACTGGCTTCCTTACACTGCACGGAGAAGGTCAGACTTTAGAGCTCCTGAGTCAGCGTCAGACCCTTGCCTGACAACACCGGGATTTCCTGGCTTTGGGACCGCAGATACAAGGTTCCTAGGGGTTACCTTCTGTGATCTGCTGCCGTCAGTTATTGGTTGGGAGGCCTCAGCATGATTTTCTTTGTTGAGACTTAGTGGGGACGGTGCTAACTTCTGCGCAGCCAGGCGGGGGCTGGTCCTAGTCGGCATGGTTGTTCTCCGCAGGATGTACGGGCTTGTCTTTCCTGTTGGGATATCAGCAAACCCTAAGGGCAAAAAAAACGCTGGCTGTCAACGTTGCTAGGGCCAACTGAATCTATAATGGAAACAGCATGTACCAGCTAGAGTTCTCACCAGTATAAAAGTAACTCCAGAAACACTTCCTGCTAGCCACAGCGGACAAGCGATTAACTTCACAGTTGCCAAATCAAACAAGAAACTAGTGGGTTTTCTCTTACCAGACACACAAGAAAACACAATGGAAAAAGGGAAAATAACATTAAATAGAAATTTTTTTTCCCCACTTCTTCTTCTTCTTCTAATTAGATGTCTTAACTCTCATTTTTCTAAGATCTGATGAACATACCAGCAAGCCTTCCCATAAAATTTGGATTGGAGAGAAAAAGGAGGATCAAATGGAAAAAGGGGGGGGGAAGCCAGCTCTTGTTTAAAACGAGAAAAGGTAAAATGGTAACATCCCCTGCTACTCAGGCAGAGACTAGGTGGGAGGAGACAGCCGACCCCGTAAAAGAGGGATTGCACTGTGTGTTCACTTGGTCTCCCTCCACAGAGGGAGTGGACATGACAGGAGATGCATGTTCCTAGACTGGCCCAGATCCCTGGGCCACATTTTAAGGATCAATCACTGGGTTTAAATTAAAAAAAAAACAAAAAGTGGTAAGTGGCTCCAGCCAAGGGGGCCCACCCCCCACCTCACCTCCTACCTGGATGAGACATGGACTAAAGGTGAAAAAGCTTGAAAAGTGTCCTCAATTTGGGGATTTTTCAGCACAGAAACATCAAATTCCAAACAGGTTTTGAATAGTCATTTTTGAAATCTACTGGCACGTTTTGTGCTGTAAACATGAGTAATTAGATCCTAGTCCTTATCTCATGCAGAAAGGAAAATATACCTTACCAATTTAAAGGTGGACTGTTGTTTCTGAAGGTCACTTAGCACCATTGCACAATAATCTAAAACATAAATGCTTCTGTCTTTTTTATATGTGGATTTTTACAGGGAATTGCAAAAGAACACAAATAATTTTGCTTTTAAATTATGCCTACCTTTCTTTACAACTTCTGGAAGGCCTTCTGGCTCAAACTCAGTGTCTCTGGCATCCTCTGCGGGGTAAATACCACTTTTGACTGCTTTCCTACTCTTTTTAGAAAATGTCTCTGGGGTAGAAGGCGCTGTGCCTCCCCCATCTTCCCGAATCCCAGTGGACCTTTGCCTTTTGCCTGAAGCTTTATTTTGGCTGGATGACAACTTCTTTTCAGTAGCAGAAGGGGCTGGAGAGGCTTCTGGAACAACTGAATTTAGCAAAGGAGAATTCTGGAGATTAAGTTTAGACCGTGAACTCAGACGAGCAACTTGTGTCTCCAACATCTCTTTGGCTTTCTCTAACTTCTCATGGCTTATGAGCAGGGAACAGTACTTGTCCAGATATTCATCAGCCTCCTTGTTTTTCTCTTCAAGAGTTTCTTTCAGTTCTTTTATCTCAGCCATTAATTCTTCTACATTAGAATCCACAACGGTACCTGTCAAAAAATAAAGTGACACATTGTACATCACTTGACACTTCTGTAATCAACACTGGACTTCATAAAGTAGATAACCTTAGATTTGTTTTTTGATTTTCGCTTAAGAGAAGTGGGGGAGATATATCTAATGTGTGTTCTTATAGATCAAACAACTCCTGTTTGGGAGGGACCATATCAAGGTACATATTCTAGTAGATTAAATGACTTTCATTAAGATAGCTTAAATAAAATCCATCAAAATCTCAAACTTGTATTCCAGCCAACCCATCCTTCCTTGCACTTCATATAAGATCAGATGAATTGATCGATCACATCCCCAATTTTCCCCTGTCCATTCTTTCCAGCATAAGTGAGTGAACAATAAAAGTTGGTAAATAATATGAAGTCTGTTGGAATAGCTTTGGGAAACAGAAGAGGGCTAGTGACAAGACAAGTCGAAAAGAGCTCTAAAAACCATTTTTAAACAATGGAGGATCAGATGGACAAGTGCTTGGGAGATGCTTCAAAGGTGGGAATCCTGGTCAACTTGTAGCTGTCATGTTTGGCACCAAATCCATTGGAAAAACTCCCTGGATCCACAATATACTCCAAGTCCTCGTCTCAGCAGGGAAGATCACTGACCCACCGTCTGAAGCTGTGCTCCAGAAGAGCCCTTCATACTACGCTTGCCACCACGTTTCCACACAATGAGAGCATTCTACTCCGCAGACATAAGTGGAAAAAAGTGACAAGGACAGTTGCCATTTCTTTTTTATTTTACCTCCACACCCAAACATACAGCCCCTAAGCCTTCCATTTAGTGGACCCACGAGGATGGGCCAAGGACAACCAGAATCAGGGGTTGATAAATGACCAATGCCAGCTCAGAATGGCAATCTGCCTTTGACATAGGGACTGCTTAAATGGACATTCACATGAAACACCCTTCTTGGAACAGCTCATTAGCAAAAAGTGCTGCCAGTTTTTTGTATGTTTTATAGAACAGAAGATGCAATGATTCTATTTCAAACTGCAGACTTCATTCTGAATCCTACTAATCCTATGACCCCAAGCTGAGCACAAAATTTAGAAACTGGAAAATGGATAACCGCTGAAGTCGACATGCAGTAACAGAACACCGCACTAGTTGTGATGAGCACTGGGTATTAGACGCAACTAATGAATTGTTGGACACTATATCAAAAACTAATGATGTGCTATAGATGTTGGCTAATTGAACATAAGAAAAAAAACTAAAACTAAAAAAAAAAATAAGACAAAACAAAACAAAAAAACACAGCACTAAAAACATTTCTGTGCCTACACACCATACGTGTATGGTTTCACTAGTGGAAAGGAGTTTTGGCTCATGGATGTGTCCAATTAATGCCTACCTGTCTTCTGTTTCTCTTGTGAAGCTTCAAGGTGAGATAGCTCTTTCTGCAACATCTCCTTTTCCTCTTCCAGCTGTTTACAGGATTTGATCAACAATTTTATTTTCCCCTGGGCACGCTCATTTTCCTTCTTCAACTGATTTGTGTATTTTACACTGTCCGCCTATGAAACAAAACCTTGAATTTAAAATCTTGAATTTCTTTTTATGAGCATATGGGAAAATAATCATGGATATAATTAAGAATCATATATTATAAATTTAAGAATTATGATGTTCAAAATAAAACAATTCATCTTCTCTATCCGGTTTCCTAGGTCTCCCCAGTAGACACTGTGGTTTTATCGGCAAGCATAAATCTTGGTTCCTAAGACAGTGTTCTATTAAGGAGCCCGCCATGTCTGGGTTTGTCCAATGGGAATCACACCTGGGGGGTTAAGGTGGGAGATACGTGGGCATATTTTTGGTGGGTCAAAACTTCTTGATGATAGGGGTGCCTAGGTGGTGCAGTCAGTTGAGCATCTGACTCTTGGTTTTGGTTCAGGTCCTTATCTCCGGGTCGTGAGATCGAGCCCTGTGTTAAGCTCCCTGCTCAATGCAGGGTCTGCTGGAAATTCTCTGTCCCTCTCCCTCTGCCCTTCCCCTCTGTGTGCTCACTCTCTCTGTCAAATAAATAAATAAATCTTAAAAAAAAAAAACTTCTTGATGATAGAATTGTGTTTCCATTTGTAGTCTGTGCCTTTGCACAATTTCAACATCCAAGATGGCATCTGTGTTGGTGACACCAAGTGAAGGCCAAATAATATTATGGCTCACAATACAAACTTAAATTCTGCAGTTGCGCAAATAGAAAGCGAACAGAATGGTGGGAGAATGATAGCATCATACACTTCTCAGGAGTACAAGTTCAGGATTCCTTAACTACATGTGCAAATTCCAAGAAAAAGCTCAGACAATGATTTAGAGGAAAAGCCTGATCTGAACCAGATACAGAAGTATTTATATATAGTCTTTATTTATCCCACCTTGTGAGAATAGTCATACATTTTGTTGCAGAAATATGAATTTGATTATGAAGTATTACCCCATACCTTGCTGGGATATTATGTAATATATGGCACATGCATCGTATTATGTAATATCTAAAAAATGCAGACTTCTAAAACAAGCTAACTCCAAGAGTTTCCCATAAGAGATCATGACCATACAAAGGCGGACCAAACTATTTAAAAAAAACAAAGAACCTGAGCATCACATTCATGTTGCAAGTAGATTTCTGCAATCTGAGTGGGCTCAACTAACAACGAGCTATTTTGTACACACTATGTGTGAATACAGACATTCCCCACAATAGAACTGTCAACAATTAGATGAGCAGAAAGCATACCTGAAACTAAAGTATCATTTTATTACCAATTCTACCTCAATTTTTTTTAAAGGCAGAAAGTGAGCAAATAAAAAAGTAAACCTGAAGCTCTTCTTTCTGTTATGAAACCTAACATGTCTCATTTTGTAGCAGCAGAACATTAGTGATCATGAATGTTATCTTGACTTTTCTTAGTTTGTATTTTATTGGTATATTTCCTTCACCTTGAGAATTATTTAAGAGCTACAGACATAAGTTTACCCCTACTTTTGTTTCAATGTATTAGATATACGATATCATAATTTTTGCAATTTAAATCACCTTTAAGTAAAGACCTTTGTAGATATTTCTCTTCCAGGTTCTTTATTATATATCCTAGATGGTATTCATCTTATGAAAAATATCTGTAGGAATCAAAAAGCCTCTCTTTCTAAGAAGTAGCATTACTGTAGCACCACCTATAATTGGGGGAACAATCCCAAGACTACAGTTCACCTTTTTTTTGTAAAGGAGAAAGTTTTATGATCCTTGCATGGAGAGGAAGAGGAGAGCGTACATATATGTGTGCATGACCAAGTGTTTCTTGATCTCCCCATGAGCCATGGGAAAAGTGGGTTTGGTGACAGCAGTGAACTTGGAGACCAATCAAACAAGACTTTGGAATTACCCATGAAATTATTATCTACAGCTGGAGAGGCCTGCCCTAATCTGCTATCACCTGGATCTTCATATCCATCTCGAGAAAGTCTTTTACCATCCTCTAATTTGAGAGGATTCACTGAACAATGCATAAGCTGTGAGAGCACAGATCATCCACTGATTTTTAAGAAATAACTCAGCAGAGAACTGATGCTTTTATTTTTGACTACCAAAAAAAAAAAAAGTCATAACAATTAAAATGAAAGCATTAATTCCATGTGATGAAAACCACCATTACCTGTATGAATCATTCTAAGTCATGAAGTCATGAAAAAGGAACATACCTCGGTTTTCTTCAGTTCTTCTAAAATCTGAGTGGTAGCTTTCAAAGAATTATTGAGTTCTTCTTTACTGGACTTTAAGAGATCTACCTCCACCTTCTGCGAGCTGAGACATTCTTCCTGAGAAGACAGTTTGTCTCGGTATGTCTGGATTTCCATTTCATACTAAGATGGAAAAATGTTACTTTAGTCAGGAGGCTCAGCTAAAAAAATTTAAAGGAAAACAAACAATAAAGAAAACGGCTGTCCCAAGGACCATTTCAAATAATCCTTGGGACTCTGCTATTAATCTATTCCAAGATGGAAGGAAATATATTTTAAAAGCTCACGTCCTAAAATAAGACCTGTGAGGTAACTGTGGAAGACCCTGCAGGTAATATGATGGGACCCTTCAGAAGACTGTATTATGCAATAATGCAGAACACTGACCTTCTTGTAAAAAATGCCTCATTACCATGGTCCACACACCACTCTCCGGCTCCTCCAGGTACCAAACCCCAAGTTTTTACCTGTTTGTTTGTATCCAGGAGCAGAGCCTGGTGTTTCCTTTCAGCTTCCTGCAGCTGTAGCTGATACTCAGCTATTTCTTCTCGCGCTTTCTCTTCCTTTTCCATCTGGTTCTTCTGTACGCAATCCAAATTCTTCTTCAATTCACTATTTTCTAGCATGAGTTCCTTCAGTTGACCCTAATGAGAAAAGTAAAAAAATCATGGGAAAATAATTAGGAACCTGGATATATAGCTTTAGGAAATACTAAGTACTGAAACGAAAAAAAAGAAAGAGAAAAAGAATTTACAGATAAGAAAAAATCTACATAGAATAGTGCTATAACCCTTAGTGATGTGCTCACTTGAAACTGACTTCACCTCCAATGACAAGTTCTTTTACTCCAGCCCAACCACCCCCAAGGTCACATCTACTAGGACCACAGAATCTCTGAGAACCCAGCTTTAGCTGAACCAGTCTGGACCGTGCCCTCCTAGGCTTCCAGGCTCCCTTACTGAAGTGCTTGCACTGCAGAAATTCCTTGACATCATCAACAGCACCCGCACCATCCCCACCGTCACACTCAAGCCCCTCCAGACTTACGTTTTCTTCCTTGACCAGCTTTGATTACATGTTCTATCACTGGGAGAATTTCCTTCCAAATGCCCTCACCTCTTTTGTCCCTCTCTCCCTTCACTGTGTGAGACAGGCAGAACTCCAGCTCCGAAGGCCCCTGTGTTCTCTGGGCCTGATCCCAAATGACTGCTTCTATGTGTTTCTATACATGCTGCGTTGACTTCCTCATCTCCACGGACTCAAGCCCTACAACCTGGTTTTAGCCCACCTCCTCCTCAAATCGCTTTCCATGGTCTCAGCAAACTTCCCATTGCAAATCCAAGGAGCATTCTTCAGCCGTTCCAAGCTCTGGGTAGTATGTGGTGCTGCTGACCGCTCTTCCCTCCCTGAGACCCTCCACTCCTTGCTCACCTCATCACGCCTTCCTGTTCTCTCTGCTGGCTCCTCCTCCTCCATCTTCTCTTGCATGCGGAGGTCTCTGCACCGAACCACCTTCTCTTCTCCAACTGTATCTTCTACCATTCCCCCAATTTGTGAATACTACCTAGATTCCAAACTAGCCACCCTAAACCTTCCCTTTAAACTCCAGCCTCATGTATTTGGCATCCCTTTAGATTTTATTCTAATTCTTTACCATGACCTTCCTTCCTCTCTAATCTCTTTTCGTATCATTTTCTAGCTCATAATGGCTTCCTTTCAATTTCTAAAAAAAAAACTAAGATTTTTCCAATCTCAGAGATGTTGCCACACTGCTCTCTAGACCTAGAAACTTCCTTCCTCTGCACTGTTTCTCACACGGCTGAGCCCTCATCCTGCAGGTGACATTCTCTGACCTCCCTACCTAACTTAGGTTCCCCACACATCCCACTTCCCAATTAGTCTGCCGTAAAGAATGTTTGATTGATTTATAGCACTTGCGAGCTTATGCTTATTTTCTATAGCTCCTATTTAATGACTTATCGTGTGTCTAGACCGTAAGCTCTCTGAGTGCAGAAACCACAGCACAGCACTATGGACTGGAGGCTAAACACCTCGCTTTGCCTTCTAAAGTAGAGCCTGTAAACCAGATTCGAGTTGGGATACTCCCAAGCTGCTCAGTACCAAAGGAAATTCCAGCAGGTGCAGTACTCAAATATCATTCGTACAAACTCCTTCCACGCAGCATTGCCAGAAAATTCCATGAGTCAGTTGCTGAGATGAGATGCCAAACCTTTTCGATTTTCATTAGATTAAATACTGCATTTAAAGGACACATTTCCCCAACTCCTTACACAGGCTCTGACCAATAGCATGTCAACTCTTTGTGACTGCTCTGGGTCGCAATCACAACTCTGTCTCATTACCCTTTGCTAAGTACCTCCCAGGGATGAATGTGCACGAGGACGTCATGGATATGCGAGTGTTCACCGTTTAACCAGGTTTGGCAAACAGGTTTCATTGAACTTGCCAGCTCTGTGTGCATGGTAGCTGCTCCATGGGACTCAGGGTGAAGAGTTTCAGGAGGAGGGGAGGGCATGAATCAGCAACGTCTGCTCTGCAAACAGCGGTGGGGAGGGGCAGCCCAGATGCTACAGATCTGCCACAGGAACCCTGCCCTAAAATAACATCCCAAGACTGTTCCAACTTTACACTTCTCTGTGACTTCCCCTGACTTTGCAGTTCTTAGCAAGATCAGGGCATCTGTCTCTGGCAACGTTCTGGCTCCCCATCTGAGGCAGGCTAGAAAAGCCGATAAACCTGTTGAAAGCTGCAGGAAATCTATTTCTGATGCGAGTTAATGTAGTACCAGGCTCGCCTTTCATGTAAAATATTTGGGCTCCATGACAGGAATTTTCACGTGTGCCGAAGCCGCTTGGGGCTTCTTCTGGGCTCTCGACAGGGTTGGAAGGTGAAGATGAGTGCAAGTCTCATTGTGACTGAAGTGTGGGGCTATTTTTTTCAAAAGCTAAAAAAAGTCTGGTACATTCCAGGTCTTAGAAAAAACAAACAGGGAGAGGGTGTGCACTGCATTATCAGAGCATCATGAGCACAGTCACAGAGAAACTTACCTTGCTGCTCTTTATTTCCTCCGACATTATATTTAATTCTTCAGTTAGCCTATTTTTCTCCCCAATAAGTTCTTCTTTCAGCTCTGTTGTTTTCTGCGCCATCTTGTGCATTTCCCTCTGCAGCTCGGTTTCCTTCCCAGTCATTGCGTTTACCTGAAATTTCATCTTTTGTTAGGATCTGCTTTGGGTTGCCTGTTTTGTGCAAATTAATCACTCTGATACAACACACTCATAACATTTCCTTTCACCTTCAGTAATAAAATGGAACCAGGCTAATCCTCCCTTTACTAATCCACTCAACTACTATCCTCAAAACCTACTGGCAAGCTTACCTTTTCTTCTCAGCCAAGATTTAATAAAAGAAGACAGCAATAAGGAAAGCAATGACAAGGAGAGCTAATATCACTAAGTCTTAAAATCCTTCATAAAGGTATTAATTTGTATTAAACATAAACATTAGAAACCATTGTATGAGGTAGCGCCTTATTTTTTATCAGTTCTGGGATCTCTACTAATCCCCCAATGCCATACTAATCTGCAAGAAACATGCCTAGGATTAGTTAAAACCAGTTAAAGCCCTATTGTTGGCATTTGCCCCTAACGTTGAAAGAGCCTGGAAGAATTTGCCAAATGATCTCTATCATAACTGCCATCTCTTGCAAATTATGTCAAAACTTGAAATTCCTGGAAAATATTATAGGGTTATGATTGATCCCATTTTCTGGACACTCCTTTTTCTTTCAGTTTTTACTGGGCAAATACTAAATTTGAAGCAATCATTTTCCTAGATCAGTATGTAAGCCTAGAGGGCAAAAATTTTTCATTACTAATTGAGCCCCCCTGATGGCAGATTTTCCCCTTTAACCACCAGCTAACCAAACAGGAGGTTGCACAAAGAGAAGGTATAAGAGGGGCTGAAAGCACAAAATCCCCGAGACATGTCCTGGGAGGCATGAGGGTTCTGTTGGTTACCGTTATATCAGCCCCTTTGATAGTACTTTCTCCTAAAGGCCAAAAGGCAGGGCAGGGCCACTGGGGCTCCCGCCTGATCCTCACTAGTAACTGTTACAGTCTCCTTGACAGGAGTTCCCAGGTGAGTACTGGAAAGCTAGGACTCTAATGTACTATAAAAAAGAAAACTATAATTAGAACCAGGAACTATGCCTAACCCAAAGCTTCTCCCATGCCCAGGTGCCACATTGAAAACCTGGGCTAATCCATAGAAGTGTCCCATGTAAATGTGTGCCAAAGCAAAGAGTCACTGCTGCTGGAGCCAATTCAACGCCCCCAAAGTTCAAGGTCCCACAAACTTAAAACCTTTACAGAGTTTGGTCCCATATGGCAGACACTGTCCGGAAGGAAATCTGATTCACACAGTGGTTTCCCTCCCTCATGACTACATATTCAAACGTACATAGCTTAGGCCACTTACTTTTTCAACAAAGGACACGTTTTCCATTTTTGTCATTTCAAGCTCTTTCTCCAGATCCTTGTGAGATTTCTGTAGTGCTTCTAAGGTGTCCCGCAAAGTGTCATTTTTGGATCGCAGCGCTTGGATCTTCTGCTCCAATTCCACCAGCAGATTATCCAGTTCCACTTTTTGCTTCTTCCAAAGCTGCTGTTCTCCTTCCACCTGGGACAGTTTAGAGGTGAGCAGCTCTTGGTCTTGAATTTGATTTTTCAGTATGCTGATTTCTTCCTCCTTCTCCTCTAGCTTCTGTTTGCAATCTTCTACTTGTTGAAGGAGGCCATTTGCAGAAGCCTGCACATTAAGGTAATTATTCTTGACCTCGTCAAGGCCTCGTAGTACCTGAGCCTTCTCGTGTTCAAGAGCATCTACTTGACTGCGCAGATTCTGTGCTTCGGCCTTCCAGGTGTCTTGGTCATGACACAAGGCCGCCACTTTCTCATTTAGCTCCTTTATTTGCGTTTGAAGCATCTCCACTGCTATTTTAGATTCTTCTCTCATCTGTACATTTTCTTGCTCTTTTTCTTGCAATAGATTTTCAAAGGAAGAATTTAATACTTCTAATTCAGATACCCGTCCTTGCTCCTTCCGTAATTCTTTTATCACATTTTCTTTTTCTGACCTTATATGGACAAGATCTAATTCCAAATCTTTCAGGTTTTGGGCCATCTCCTCTATTTTTGCTTTTAGAGTCCCCACCTCTGCTTTGGAATTCTCAGCCTTAAGGATCACGCACTCTTGGTTTTTCCCTGATATCTCTAGTTCTCTTTCAAGGTTCTCTACTCTATCCTTAAGCAAGTCGGCGTGCTGTTCACTTTCCCTCAGTGTTCCCAAGACCTGGAGCTGCTCCTTTTCATCAGCTTCCAGGCGGACTTTCAGCTGTTCAATGCTGTTCCTCAGCTGATGTATTTCCTGCACCGAGGAGTCTATACTCTGTTCTTCGACCTTCTGGATTTCTTGGTCATGACACAAGGCTATTACTTCCTCATTTAGCTCTTTCAGTTGTGTTTGGAGCATCTCCAATGCAGCTTTGGATTCTTCTCTCATCTTTATTTTTTCTTTCTCCTCTTCTTCTAACTGACCTTTCAATGAAGAGAGTAATGTGTCTAATTCAGACACCTGACCTTGTTTTTCTTGTAGCTGTTTTATGAGATTTTCTTTTTCGAACCTTACTGTGCCAAGGTCTAATTCTAAATCTTTCAGGTTTTTGGTCATCAATTCCATTTGTGTTTTTAGGGTCTCCACCTCTGCTTTGGAATTCTCAGCATCAAGAATCACCAGCTCTTGGTTTTCCTCTGACATCTGCAGTTCTCTTTCAAGGTTCTCGACTTTATCCTGAAGCGAATCAGTCTTACGCTCGCTCTCTCTCAGTTTCTCTAAAACATGCAGCTGCTTCTTGTCATCAGCCTGAATGCGGACCCTCAGCTTCTCAATGCCTTTTCTTAGCTGGTGCACTTCCTCCTGCGTTGAGCTCAGCCTCACTGCAACCTCACCCTTCTCCATCAGCGCATCCTCCAAGGCCTTGGCGACGGTCAGCTTTTCGTGTTCCGATTCATGCAGTCTGGTCTGCAGGCTTTCAGATTCCCTTGCAAGTGATTCTTTCTCTTTATTCAATTGTCCGATTTGGATTTCCAACTCACTTTTTACCAAAGACAGGGCCTGTGAGTCCTTTTCCAAACTCTGCAGCTTCTCCTGGAGACAAGTGTTCTCTTCCAAAAGCTCAGTTACGTCGGAGGACAACGTCTGAACGAGCTGTGTTTTGTCCTTTACCTCTGCTCCAGCCATATCAATGTGATGGAGACATTCACCTTGATGAGATTCGAGCTCACGTATTTTCTGCTTCATCTTTTCAGACATCAGATCTAGTTCTTTATTTTCTTTTGACAAAGTATCTAATTCTCCATGAAGCTGGTTTCTCTCACTGGTGACCACAGAGAGTTCTTCTTCGAGGCGGGTTATAACTTTCTGCTTATTTTCATTGTCTTTTTCTAAATATAGCTTCTCTGTCTGAACTGTCACTAAGTCAGCTTCCACAGAGAGGGCGTGATGCTCGATGCTACCTTTCTCAGACTTTATCCTCTTTAGCTCATTTTCCACATCAAGAAATCGCTCTCTCCAGTTGTCGTTCACCTCAGCCACATTATCTTCAATAACTGCATGTGACAATTTATCTGCACCTATTTCTAAATTAGAATTGAGACCTTCTAAACTTTCTGTTCTCTGGTGTAGTTCCTGGTTGTCACAAGAAAAGGATTCCAATCTTTCACTTAAGTTTGATTTTTCTTTCTTGAGTTCCTCAACTATTTTTTCTAACTCTATACATGCTTCCATCTTGGTGGTTACTTGTGCTTCCTGTAAATTGAGTTTTGAGTCTAACTCTTTTATTTCACTTAGTAAACTTTCAACTTTTTTGTCACGTTCCTCTATGACATGAAGTAACCTCAAATTCTCATTTGATGACTCTTTTACCTGCAGTTGAAGATTCTGAATGGTGACCTGAGTCTCCAGAAAATCCATAGGTACCAGAGCATTAGGACCAGAAAGTGACAATTCAGAAATGCGTTCTAAACAGCCCTGGGTTCTGTCTTCGGCTGGAGTCTCATAACTGGCTTCTGGGGACTGTTCCCTAGACCATTCTCCTGTGAATCTGACTGGACTGGTCTTGGTTATTTTTTCTGTCTCTAGATTGAGGTCCTGCTGAACACCTTCTTCACAAATCTGATGAATGTCACGCTTTGGTGTTCTCTCTTGCGTTTCCAAAGTATATTCTTCTGATTCTTTTACATCACAGCTATTGTTTCCACCCCGAAGAGCCTGTAGTTGTAATATACAATGAAAATTCATTTTACTTTTCAAGAGGAATCAAAATAGAATAAATAGGCTTAATTATTACTTTATAGAAATTGGCTTCTTGCCTCTGCTAAACACATCTCTTCAAATGGCATATTTCCCACCCCATTCTCCTCTCTCAATCCAAATACCCAACACAATTAAACAAACATTCAATAAGTGTTCTCCACAGGCAAGGCACTGGGTAAGGTATTGATCATGAAGACAAACCCTTCAGATCAGTTATTTGATCATCTAAATTGTAACATATTTAAATTTCATATTTTTTTCTTGCTAGAAATGTCCTTGGTAGCCTAAATATAAAATTTCTTTTTGTGATTATCAAATAAGAGGCTAACAAATTCCACATAAAATGTTCAGCTTACATCTTCAGCATTTACGATATTCTTCACTGAGAGAAGTTTTCATGACCAGATCCCCAGCCCAAGGACTTAATCACAGAGCCAGCACTAACTATCCATATTCTTGGATAAATTACATGTCTGGATCTCACCTTCTTCTCATCTATAAAATGGGGATCTGCTGCTGTGACCACTACGACCCATCATGTCACCACCTGCCCTCCCTAATTTACTGAGGCAGACAGACGGAATCAAGTGAGACTTGTCAACGGGACAGCATTACTAGTTTAGCTGATAGACTAGAAAGGGCAAAGTTATGACTTAACAATTTCATATCCCAATAAGAGATGTCTCTTTAAAGGACTGATAACAAACCATAGATTTGTAACAGAGCAAACTGATAAGAAAATTACTCAGTAATATGTAATAAACTCCTGCATTTAGTTTCATGACTTTAACTCTCTAATATTGAAATAGTCTGAAAATGGCAAGAAAACTTAAAACTCGTATCATATTGCCATCCATACTCTAATTTAGTATTTAACTATGGTTTATTACCACAGTTATTATTTCACTCACAAAGAGTGAAAACACATACATATCCTCAAGATGACTTCTGACTCCATAATATAATTTTCTCCAGGAGACTTTAAAAAACATCTTTAGTAATTTCCTACATGTAAATGTTTGAGTGGAATCATCATAGAAATTTACATTCCCCCACCCCCACCCCAATCAGGCTTACTAATTTTTCTAAAGTTGTGCTTTGTTTAAAAAAAACAAAAAACAAAAAAACAAAAAACTTTTGGTGTGTGTGTGTATATGTTTGTTTTTATACCCTTGAACTCTAAAAATATTTTAAGTTTGATTTAATGTAGATTTCAAGTCAACAAACATTTCTCGAGCACCTGCTGGGCATGTAACTGGAGAAACAGCATGTAAATCCCAGGTACTTACGTCTTCTATGTCGGTGCCGTGCAAAGACCGAGAACTCAAGTCCAGACCTTGTAGCTGGAGTCGTGCTACTTCGAGCTCAAACGACAGGTGTTCAGTCTGTTTCTTTTCTGCTGCCAACTTGGACTCCATCTCCATGGTCACGCTTGTCAGCTTCTGCTGCCACTGTTCATTTTCTGACATATACTGCTTCCTGAGACAGTCGAGCTCTTCCCTTTCGGAAGTTAATAACTGCTCGAGCTCTTTAATCTCCTTATTTTTCAAAATCTCCTGACTTTCGATTTGGTCTTCTAGCTTTTTGAGGGATTGCAGGTACATCTGACAGAGAGTCTCAAGTTCTTCAACACTCCTCGCTGGGGCTGACAGAATTTCTTTCTTGGTCAGATTCTCCTTCTCCGGACTGCAGCAAGATCTTTCCTCTATATTACACTGGTTTGCTGAAATATTCCCATCTAAATTACTCAAAAGTGATGTTTCTCCTGTCTGGTCTAAAAGGTCTTTGCAAAAAGAGGACTCTCCCAAACGTGTAAGGCTAGGGCTGTCAGTCACACAAGAGAATGATAATGACAGAAAATGCCCTTCCTCGGGTCCCCGCATCTCCTCCTTTACCAAGTCACCTTGGAAGTTTCGCAGACTTGTTGACAAGATCGAATTTTCAGCCTTTAATGCGTCCACATAAGACTGTAGCTCTGACATCTTAGAGCTCACTTGACAGTGCTGATCATGTAAAATTTTGTGTTCGCTCTGTAAAGATGAGAATTTCTCCTGTAATTCAGCGAAGTGCATTTGAACTTCATTTGACAATGTCAAGTGCTCATAGCAATTACTGTCATCCAAAGGATTTAAGGACACACGTTTCTGCTCATTTTGTCGTCCACCAGATTCACCTTCCGCCATTTCTTTCACCAACTCACCTTGGAGAAGGCCATTTTCGTCGTTTATTTTAACTTCATTTACTAGTTTCTCCATCTCCTCTGCCATTTTACTAGTTGCTGTGATACATTCTGATCTTGAATCATTCAGCTCAGACATTAGCTCAAGCTTTTCAACCTGCAGCATCTCACACATCTTCTCTAGCTCACTCAGCTTGCTCATTGCTGTTTGGAGAGAGCACTGCAGATGCGCATTGTCATTTTGACTTGCTGACAACTCATGAAGCACTGAAATATACTTTTCTTCTGTACCTGCATCACAGTCTTTAGGGCCACTAAGTTCTTGTGACTGGGCATCGCATTGCAAATTTCCAGTTTCTAATTCTATTCCAATTGTCTGTAGTTCGTGCTGTAGGCATTGCTTCTCCTTCTCGCTTTCCTTAAGTTTTAATTCCCTATTTCTCATCTTAGCTTCTAATTGTACCAACTGTGCATTATAACAGTCTAGAGAAGGATCTTTAACTTCAAGATCCATCGGAAGTTGAACATGACATTTATTTATCTCACTCTCTCCATCCACAGAGTCGCTAATTGGCTCTGATTCTAGAATCTCATGCTCTTGTTTCGTCTCAATTAACGTCATCAGGTGCTCATTCTCTTGTACTAAGGCATTAAGTTCCTTTTGCATCTTACTTTGTTCTTCCTTTAAGGTCATGATTTCTTGCTTTAAACCATCCGCCTCACTCTCGGACCTGTTTTGGATATCTGCAATCTCCGATCTCAGATCTTGCTGCACTGCCCCCAACTCCAGTGCTAGATTCTGGTTTGTTTCTTCAGCTAAGGTTAATTTTGTTACAAACGCTTGGTGTTCCCTTGCAAATGTTTCCTTTAGATGTTCCAGTTCCTTTTGTCTATTTTCACAAGCACTAGTGCACTCATTTAGCAAGCATTCTAATTGAGAGTTCTTTTCTTGAGCTGCTTTATATTTTTCACCAAGATCCTCAAATGCACATCTTGTTTCTTCACATCTTTGTTGTAAAATAAGTCTTTCTTGCTCATACTGATTGGATAACTCTGAAATGCTTCTGTCTCTTTCATCTATACAGTTTGAAAAACTCTCACTTTTTTGGATTAAGTTAATCTTCTCTTGATTTAAGGTTGCATTAATTTCCTTAAGAGTCTCATTCTCTTGGGTCAGATCTTCAACTTCCTTTCTGTATAAAGAAATGGTGGAACTCAGTTCCTTTTTCTCCGAGCTCAGGGTTTCAGACAAGAGTTGTAGCTCCTTTAGAGATTCTTGAAGTAAATGGTTACTCTTTTTATATTCTTGAATCTCTGCTTGCTCAGTTTCTAATTTTTCATTCAAAAGCTGGAGCTCTCTTTCCTTGTTCTCCAGGGCAGCTAAAGTTTCAGCAAAAGCATTTTGATGAACAGAAGTGTCTTCTTGTAACTTACTAATGCGTTGACTTGTTTCAGCCACAAAACTTTGATGCATGTGCTCTGCTTTAATGAGATTTTCTTCTATTTCTCCTCTGATTTGCACCAATTCTTCACACTGCTTTTGTAGATCTGAGTTCATCTGCTTTTGAGACTCTAATGAAAACTCAAGAGACATGACTCGATTTTGTAAGGTGGCTGAACTTTTTGGACCTGGGTCTGCTTCTAGATAGCATTTGCTCCTCTCTGAAGGCATGCTTCCTTGTTCTCCAATTATATTTGCAAAGGAATTATTCATTGCAGACTGCTGTTCAAAAGCCAAAAGACTTCTGTGATGAGCCTCATTTGTCACGAGAGAAGAATCTTTGGATTTTAGCAGATCCTGGAAGCTCTCATATTCAGCCTGCAAGTCTTGGTAACGCTGGTCTTTGTCTATGACTTCACTTGACAATAACTGAAGCTTGTGTTCGAGATCTTCCACTTGCCCGGTAAGCTCAGAAATCTTCAAGCGCATGTTCTCTATTTCCTTCTTGTGTTTCTCGTCTGAGACCTCGGCTTTCTGCTGCAGGTCTGCATAAGCTTCTTTCTGTGTCTCTACCTCCACAGTCTTGCTGTCTATCACATTGTGAAGGTTTCTGATCTCAACACTGAGATTTTCACTTTCCATCTCCAGCGTTCTCACTTTCTCATTGTATTCGTGACTTTTTATTTGTTGTGTCTTGAGACAAGTTTCCAAGTGATTAATTTTACTCTGCAAGCTTCCCTTTTCTGATTCCAGCTGACTTAAAAGTTGTTCATTTTCACTTTTCCAACGAGCAAACAGAGTCTTCTCTTCTTTCAATTCTTCATATTCTTTCTTTTTTAACTCCAAAGCAATCAGTAAAGCTTCGGACTCTTTCTCTATTTTGCTTAACTTATCATTCAGTTGTTCAATGTGATGCTCCCTTTTCTTCAAAAGGTCTTGAGAGCAATCTCGCTGCTTTTCCAGATCAGACAAGGCAAGCTTCAGTTTTTCTAAAGTCAAGGAATTCTCTTGCTGATTGATTTTTTCTTGAAGATCTCTTAACATGGTTTCCTGAGAGGCATTCTTAGCTATTAAAAAAAAAAATTTTTTTTTTAGTTGTCATGTTTTTAATAAATATTTATTCTACAAGAATTCCAACACTTAAAAAAAAAATCTAAACAAACATAACAGCCTCTCAAGCCCTAGGACAATCAGCACTATTGCCTGGGTACCTCCTGGAAAGTAGATCACCTGATAATTATCTGAGCTTACATACAGACAATGAGGAAATGGTCCTCATAAGGATGATAAGAGGGATGTCTGGGTGGCTCAGTCGGTTAAGCATCTACCTTCGGCTCAGGTCATGATCCCAGGGTCCTGGGATAGAGCCCCACATCAGGCTCCCTGCTCCCCGGGAAGCCTGCTTCTCCCTCTCCCTCTACCCCTCCCCCTGCCTCTGTGCATGCTCTCCCGCTCTCTGACGAATAAATAAAATCTTTAAAAAAAAAAAAAAAGGATAAGACATTTGTTCATCTTCTTTCTAAACTTAATAAAGTGTTGCTGCATAAAACAGCAATAAATACTTATTCTGAGAAAGAAAACTGTGAAAAGAGCAGCATTGAGGTAGAAATATTCTATTTCACTACAGAGTAATTCTGATTTCCCAGAAAAGTGAGTAATTATTCCACCTTGTTAGCCAAAAATCTACAGGATTGGGCTTAAGTACAAAAGAGTAAATAATGCTGTGTATCAGTAACTCTCACAGGCTACAGGTTCTATCGAGGAACAATGTTGCCCACATCCCAGCCCCTTATAGTAAGTGTCTATGAATAGGAGAATCAAATGGAAGATTTTCCAGACTCCACTGCCACCTCATGTCTACCCCCGGGCCCCTCCTAGTTGGAAATAATGGCAGTGCTTTCATTCAGCAGTGATTGGAAGGCTCCATGTTCCTCAAATACGTTGGGGGAGAATAAGCGTTGAGAATCTCAATAGAAGATGATAAAGCTAGCATGTATGATAAACTCAGTTGTTACACTACAGGGAAAACAATTCCTAGTTTGTTTGATTTTATTTATTTACTTGAGAGAGAGAGACAGAGATAGCGAGAGAGAGCTTGAGTGGGGAGGAGAGAGAGAAGCAGACTCCCACTGAGCAGGGAGCCCAACCCGGAACTCGATCCCAGGACCCTGGGATCATGACCTGAGCCGAAGGCAGACGTTTAACCGACTGAGCCACCCAGGCGCCCCCCAGTTCCTAGTTTTAACCTGTTAATCTCAGTCTACCTACTGAGAGTTGAAGGCCCTTGAGGCGCTGTCTTTACAAGCCATCATTCCACTTCGCTTGTGAGGACCTCACACAACCAACACTGCAAAATGCCCTCGCCCTTCCTTTTCTGACAATTTTCTTTCAAGAAAGCTGAAGACTGACATTTTTACCCCCTGCCATGGAAGAATTGAAAGCCGTCTTAGGGAGATCAGAATTTAAACGAGGAAAGAGTCACAGAGAAGTGTGGCACACATTCCACAGGGCAGGTTAAAAGAAGTCCTAGAGGTACATACACCCCAGCTGAGAAAATTAATGTACATAAAAGACATACGGTACATACAGATAAACATGAAATGGTGGGCTCATGTGGTGCGTGCAGCATAATCCAGTGTCTGTGTGGAAAGTGAGGAAAGGAAATCACTCAGTCAAGTAAGTCCTCAAAAAAAAAAAAAGGTCATTAACGGCTGGGAAAACATGCATTCAATACAGGATTTCTCCACCGTCTGGGGGACAAACACACTTAAGACACAAAGAATAGCACTCTGGGGTGAGAGACAGCACTGACAATTCACTTTTGTGTGGAGAATATTTACCCTTCTGGTTTCAAAGGCAGTTTGGGACTCTGTGTGTTCCAATAAAAAAAAATGTCGAACTATCACTCTGAAACTAAAAAAGGGAAGAGAGAAAATTTTCTCCACATCAATTGCAGACATCTTTCTAGGAAGATATATAGGAAAATCGAAAAATGTTTCTAAGGCCATCCATCCTCCCTTATGGGACATCAGCTTAGAAAAATACCTCCAAACGCTCAGTTTACTTACCCCTCATTTCTTCTGCAACGTTCTGGCTCTGACTCAAACTCTGTTTGGCCTTCCTCAGCTCTTCCTCCAGGTGGCAGACTTCTCTGGCCCGTTGCTCAGACTGACTCTTCAGAACACTGTATTCCTTCTTCGCTTCCTAAAGCACACATTTAATTGGTTATAATCAAAACCACTCAAACTAGTTATGATTTCTGCCTTATAAGGGTCCCTAATGGGACTACTTGTGTATCTCACTAGGGGAGGAATCTCACTTTTCCCTTTGAGCACTTAAGTGTCACTTAAGTTAGACATCTTACTTCAATCAGATGATTTTATGAATAGAACTAAAAAGCACAAAACCCAAAATGGACAATCATCTTTTCCCTTCAAGAAACAGACTTCTTTGAAATTTCTGGATGTCCCTATGCTTGTTAAAGAGTTAACTCATAAGGAAAATCCTATTTACAAGATCCTCAAAGAAACAGGCTCCAAGGTCCAATCACACCTGAATGATCAAATACATTTTTGCAAAGATCTGATGTGCTAATAAACCAAAATGCACATGACAGATTTTTTCCTTTTCATTGTAAAACCATGTTAAGGCTTACTGTAATGAGGATGTCTTTATGAGTATTAAGTTTTTATTAAGAAAATCTAGTGTGCAAGACGCTGGGAAGGGTGTTATGAAAGATGCAAACATAAATAAGACTAGAGTCTCCTGCCCTCAGGGCAGGTCTCCCACTCCAGTGGGGGAGGACTGGATACTAATCACTTAGTTCATACCAGGATGTGCTAAATACTAAAGAGAAGTGGAGTATGTTATGGGAAATCAGAGAGCAGATACATGGAAGGAAGAATTCATTCTATATGGAGGAAATCTGAGATTTCACAGTGAAAACAGGTTCTTTGGGTACCTGATTAGGTGAAGTAGTCACATAAAAAAGTAGCAGAGACTCATATGCATGTCCATTCTATGACTATGGAGGTGTGCCTATTTTTGAATCTTAAAACCAAGCAATGTTTATTTATATGCCAAATAAAAACACTATTACTGGGGCGCCTGGGTGGCTCAGTCTGTTAAGCGTCTACCTTCAGCTCAGGTCATGATCCCAAGGGCCTGGGATCAAGCCCCGCGTCGAGCTCTCTGCTCAGTGGGAAGTCTGCTCCTCTCTCTCCCTCCCTTGCTCGTGCTCTCTCGCTCACTCTCTCTCACTCAAATAAATAAATAATCTTAAATAAAATAAAATAAAAACACTATTGCTTATCAACCACATAAGACTTGCACAATAAATAAATCCTCTATTTATATTCCTCAATCTGTTTTTCAACCTTCAATGACTGTATAGATGATAAGTATCTCGGCCTATATTCTATGCCACTCTCTGGACCATCGGGGATTGGCATATATTGTTACAAACAGACGGAACCAAGCTCCTCGCATCCTTAGGGCAAAAACATTTCATAAGGCTACCTTTTTTTAAAACTGCACTTCAAAAATACCCCCCATGAGAAGAAGGGGAAATTTTTGAATCTTAAAGAAACAATTAAGACCCATCGTCCAAAACCCTACAGCCCCGTTAGAAAACAGATGGCCCTGGCAAAGCTGTGCTGGAAGGTTGCCTTCAATTATCAGTCTGGTTACTACCAGCAGATGGGTACCCATGCAGCAAAGCCAAATTCAAGAAGAGGGAGAATCTGGCTAGTAGAACGTACTTGAAAACTTCCTGGCAGCTGCCGTGTTCATGCATATATGTTCATTTCATCCTCAGAGTAAGACAAAGCCTGTCGTAGTTACATTCCTCTGGCTCCTTTGTCCCAATCCTGCCTCCCTTCCATGAGCTAAATGGACACTCGATCAGTCAGGACTGCAGTGTAAAGTTCTGCCAAGAGGGACCATCAAGGTGCACGGATGTTGCAGACTTGAACGAGCATCATTAAACTATAGAAACTATAATCGCTTGTTTGCTCTCCGGGCTCAGAATAATCACCACTCAGATGAGATCACAGATGTGAAAGGAAAACGACCTTAAAGCACTTTAACAAGGGTAATGGAGCATTATTATTAGCATTTCTTCCCCAAAATTGACAGCAGCCAGATCTGCGTGATCCATGCTAAGATTAGCAGAATGAGTTCGATGTAAAATAGTAACCAGCTTGTTTAACTACCTGAGTTGACTTCCCATTTTTATTGTGCAACCTAGGACATATTTTCTCACCCTAAAATATTAATCAAATCAAGTGACATCTGCATCTGGAGGAGGGGCCTCAAAGCTGAGAAGACACTGTTCAAACCTGGGGGCATCCCAACAGAAGGAAGGTAAAAAGAAGGAGAAGAGAGAGGGAAGGGGGCAACTTATGCTTGTTTATATGTCTGTGGGTCTCTATCCATCTCTGTCCATAACTGGGGGCATTTAAATGAGTAGTAAGCTCAATGGAAAGATTAACATGTCTTTCTATATTCTGGCATTAGCTCCGTAAATATTTGTTTCTAACAAAATGTTCAGCCAATCCTGGGACCCAGCAGGCTTGTAATACTATGGCTACGACCAACCCAAGAATTTTAAAAGGCCAAAATGTGGAAAATGAACATCTGAAAATGGATCTGTAGGCTGCCATCCATCAGCAATTAGTTTTCTGTGAGGTCACAGCCACTTAAGACTTGATTGGCTAGCTCATTAGCAACAATGAGTTAAGCATACAAGGATGTATTCTCCTAGGCATCTCTTGCATCCTCAAATGATTTGCAAAATTGGGCACTAGTCTAGAAAAACACAACAAAAATCCCTATCACCACAAGCCAGCATTAGAGCTTAGCAAGCAATTCCACCCAGATCAACTTCAGTTTAGGAGCAGCAAGGGAAGCATCATTTCCTAGGGCCAGACAAAACAAATTTCGGTTACTGTGTGGCATTTCATGATACCATCCATGAATGGAGCTTAATATGTCCCCTGCTGGGACGAAGTCTATATCATGAACAAGGGAGGGATGCAGGGTCTGTCCCTTTCCACCTCATCATTCTTGCCTGCCAGGCCAAGCTCCTTAGAGAACCTGCTAAACTACAGATCCCCAAGCTCAGAGAGGTCCCCAGACAAGCGTTCCCTCATCTTGGCTATCACCTGATGGCATTTTATTGCCTACTCCCAATGCTAGGGGGCTGGCACTGGATGAGGGATGAGCAGCTTACCTAAAGCCTCCTTTCACTTTGATACTAGACATTAATTTTACCATTGATTGGGCCATTAAGTCACATTTCTGGTACAGATATGCTCTCATTGTGAGCAGCCTATCTGTTTACTAAATGCAGACAAGGAAAATTTCAGTACAACTGTCGCATTATTTCAGCATCCAAAACCTATAAGCATGATAGGATTGTTTGTACTTAACTTGGAATTCGACACAGAAAGCTACCAGAGTGAAAAAAGAGTAGAACAGGCAAAATTTTTAATGTGAAAAATCTCAAATGCACTGTCCCCTGCTCATCACTTTCTGTGCCTATAGGGGACAGCCAACGGCGGGAACACCAAAGGTCATAGCTCTTGTGGAGACCAGGGCAATGAACAGGTACCCTGTAATACTTTACTAATAAACACTCATGTGCTGGGCACTGGTCTAAGCACTTTACACAGGATATTTAATTTCATCATTAATACAGCTTAGAAAAGGGAAGGGTAGTATTTGTCCCTATATGCAGATGAGTAAAGTTGGACTCAGAAAGGCTAGGTCATTGTCTGAAGGTCACACAGCAGGGAGGTGGCAGAAAATGATGCAATCCCAGGTCTCCCTTCCTCTAAAGCTTCTATTCTGCTACTAAGTTGTACCACCGCTCTAAATGGGTAAATCACTTTTCTAATGCCAATCCCAATTCAAAATGCAAGAGCCAGCTAAACCCTTGGAATTCTTGATATCACCCTCAACAGAAGATACATCTCCACAAACATAAACGAAGGCCAATAGTACAAATCCCTTAGCCCTGTGCTAAGCACTTTCACGGGACACAGAAATCAGTGAAATCTAAGCGCAACATGATACACAATTAACCCTACAGGCTAGAGTTCACAGTGGACAAGCTCTACAGAGGGCAAACCCGAGCCTGGGCGGGGGTGCACACATCTTCAGAAACACCTGCAAGACAATGTCCAGCCCACTTCTGTAACTTGGCTGAGCAAACAGTGTCTGGACCCTCTTCACCAGAAGACTGCTTCTACACAATGTTTCCACTAGGCAGCCAGTAGAGTCACGGGAGAGTTTCTGGCTGGAAGGAAAGCTCACAGGGGGAAGAGTTCGGTGCCAGTCTGCTGTGGAAATGTTAGCAGAAGCATCTGTTGGTTGGTCCCCACTGGCCAAAAAAGCAAACATTTGTTTTGCTGAAACAAACACTCCCATTTGAAAATGGTTGCTGATGAAACCATCATGTGACACGAAGTTTGCTTCCCCTGGGGTGGCTGGGGCTGTGGCCTCCTGTCCCCAGCAGCATGACCCCTCCGAGACCTGCCACTCTAGTGATCACCTCTTTGCTATTAACAGATGTTTGGATCTGGCAATCAGGATACGCTCTTCAAAGCTGCGGGGATAAATACATGTAGACGTTCCCCCTCTGATAAAGAACTGTTCTTTGGTTCTCTGGTCTAAAAAATGATTGCAAAAGATTTAAAGAAGTGGGAAAAATTCTTTCCTGTGACATTTGATAGAGAAAAAACTCCCGTTCTGCCATGCTTCTTTGTAAGATTACAGTGCTGATTTATGGTCCTAGTCAGGCTGTTTCAATCTACTAACTGTCCCCAGATAAGCCTTTTCAGACAAGCTCCAGGCCAGGGCGCCTGGGTGGCTCAGTCAGTTAAGCGTCCAACTCTTGATTTCGGCTCAGGTCATGATCTCAGGGTCGTGGGATCAAACCCCGCGTTGAGCTCCGTGCTGGGCGGGGGAGTCGGCTTAAGATTCTCTCTCTCCCTCTGTCCCTTCAACCTCTCCTCTCCCTCTTTAAAAAAAATAAATAAATAAAATAAACTTCAGGCCACTAAATAAAGAGAGAAGCCGAATTAAAGTATGGATAAAATCCTATAACAATTATCAGGCCAATCTTCTCATATCCAAGCCACTGGAGAAACTTCATCCACCATTTTGTGTAATAAGCATGAATCTCCAAAAAAAAGACACTGTCAACCTTGCACATGCCAACATGACTTTGGAAGTTAGGGCAACAACTAACAATTACTTGTTGTCGTTGTTGTTTTTGGAGAAAGAGAGAGAGAGAATGCACACAGGTGGGAGTTGGAGCAGAGGGAGAGAATCTCAAACAGGCTCCATGGCCACTGTGGAGCCTGACACAGGGTTCAATCTCACCACCCTGAGACTGAGACCTGAGCCAAAATCAAGAGTCCGAGGCTTAACCAAATGAGCCACCCAGGAGCCCCTTACAAGAATTTTAAATCTAGAAATTCTTCATCTGTCATCACTTTTTATTTAAATCTGTGATTTTCCACAAAGTTAATATTTGATGACTCAAAAGCCAGCCCTTAGAAAGGGGATTTAAATTATACTTCCCATCACCAATTTTGTCTCTTTCCTCTTAGAATAGAAAATTTTGTTCCTTTCCACTTCTTTCCATTTTTCGGGTAATCTAAAATAATCTTTAAAAAAAAAAAAGTAGTACATGATCTTAATACAAGTCATGTTTACCTATAATTGCTAGACGCTTATTAGTAATCATACGAATGCAAAGTGAAAAAAAAAGTACATACGTTCTATGTCGTAGGTTACATACAAAACACTTTGTAATACTTCCGACAAATAAAAAGGAAGATTATGTACGGTCATGATAAAAGACGGAGAAACAGTATAGGAATTCTCTTGTACCCTCCCACTTCATCCCACACAGAAGTTGATAAATTCTCATCTCAATGCCTCACTTACCTCACTGCTTCTCCTCAGCTCATTTTCCTTGACCTGACTCACCTGTAACACCTGTTCAGTTCGGCAGAACTTCTGCTTAAACTCTTCCAAAGTTTTTTCTAGCTGGTGCTTTCCTGATGTGACCTGCAAAGAGGAAAAAAGGCAAAGTTTCATTTTTATGTTCTTTACTTTTTTTTTTTTTTAAAGATTTTATTTATTTTTGAGAGAGAGAGAGAGAACGAGCAAGAGCAAGGTGAGAGGGAGCGGGAGAGGGAGAAGCAGACTCCCCACTGAGCAGGGAGCCCAACGCGGCCAGGACCCTGGGATCACGACCTGAGCTGAAGGCAGATGCTTAACCGACTGAGCCACCCAGGTGCCCCTGTTCTTTACTTTTTAAATAAATTATTTATTCTTAAATAAAATGGTCATGGAATATAAGAACTGACGCCATCTATTTTGGGTGAGACATGATCTATGTTACAGCTGAATACAGCATTATAGGTTTAACTTAAAATAGCATCAGATCAACTTGGGTGACAGCAGATAGAAGAGGAAAAAGAGCTGGGTGTGGGGAGGGAGCCACAGAGAAAAAAAATAAATTTAACCACAAAAAAGTGAAACAATGAAACAGTAATAAACAACCAAAACAAAAAGCTGAGCTAAGAAACAAACTCGCAGACATACTTGCTGTGTGACAGATTAAAAGTTATATATCTGTGATACAACAAAGCACATCTATGGTTCAATTTAGAAAAAGGTAAACTGAATTTTTAAGAGTAAATAACAGAAACAGACAAACCAAAAAATACAAATGGCAAATCAACTTCTGAAAGAAACATCCTCAGTGGTAGTCAAGGAAGAATGAAATGAAACAACGATGACTTTTTCACTCCTTAGTTAGTAAAATTTATAAAACCAGGACTATCTCCTAGTAACAAGGATGGGCGAAAACAGGACCTCTCTTACACCAACCAGGTGAGAAGGTACATTACAACTTTTTGAAGGGCAATTTGTCAGAATCGATCACAAGGGAGAATACACATGCCCTTGAGACAGCCAATTTCACACATGGAAACCTGTCCTACAGAAACACCAACACAGAAACACCCATGATGTTACCCAAGGATGTTACCACCAGGGCTACAATGAACAAGAAGATGTTGAGCACCTAAACATCCCCCGATGGAATAATTAAATAAACTACAAAACATCTAATAAAAGCAAGGCTTAGACCAAAAAAAAAAAAAAAAAAACCAACCAAACAAAAAGGCCTTTTTATTAAAAACCTTAGAGGAAGCCCATTAAACACTAACAATTTATCCTGGGAAAGGAGTTTTTTGTTTGTTTGGTTTTGGGGTTTTTTGTTTTGTTTTGTTTTTCCCCAACCTTGGTTAGCCAGATAGAGGACTAACTCTTAGTACATAACAGATGTCAGGGAGTGTCATCTCTCCCATTTTGGCTGCATCCCCATCTCTGGTTCCTCTACTAAGAAAGGTCAACACTGGGGCGCCTGGGTGGCTCAGTTGGTTAAGAGAGGTCAGCATGACTCACTCCGGCGGCTGGTTGAAAACAGACTGTGAGGAGCAAGTCCAGAAGGAGGGAGAACAGTGAGGAGGCTAGTACAGTAATCCAGGTGAGAAATGACAGTGTCCTAGACCAGACAGGGGACCAGCGATGGTGAACAGTAGCCATAGCCAGTATAAAACACAAAGCTAGACACCAATGTTCATTCGACAGAAATTCAGGGAGATAACAGAATCAGAGGGAAGGGATGGAAGAGTTTACTACCAATTTCCTAAAATATGGGTTTTAATGTTTCAGTTGTTGATGGCAATCTAGTATTTATTTTCTTTATAAAGCATATTACACAGGACTATTGTGGAAAAATTAAAAAGAGGCAAAAGCCAAAATAAAACAAAATTGCTTAACTGTATAGTCCAGAGATAAGCAAAGCTCATGGTTGGCATAGCTTTTACAAACTATGTATTGGACATAATCATTTGTTCATAAATATGCAGTGCCATTGTTTAAAATGATTATAATAGTAATCTAAATCCATGATAAAAAAACCCAAAACAGGGCGCCTGGGTGGCTCAGTTGGTTAAGCGACTGCCTTCGGCTCAGGTCATGATCCTGGAGTCCCGGGATCGAGTCCCGCATCGGGCTCCCTGCTCGGCAGGGAGTCTGCTTCTCCCTCTGACCCTCCTCCCTCTCATGCTCTCTGTGTCTCATTCTCTCTCTCTCAAATAAAAAAAAAAAAAAAACAACCCAAAACAACAGCACAGAACAGTAGGAAATAAAAAACTGATTTCTGTCCAACACCATCCCTCTTTCTATATACAGTTTTTACCATTTCTATTTTTATTCTTTCGATGGCTACTTTCATTAATTGAAATAACAATCTTATAACAACATTAAGGATTTATCAGTGGATTCCCACATACAGTAATACCTACCTCCCCTTCAATTTACAAATTTTAGTAAAAAATACATTGGCTTCTTCCATTGCTTTAATATTATAATTTTAAATAATAAACTTAAGTCTCTTTTTCTTGATCCAATAACTTTAAATATGTATCTTGACTCCCTATTAAGTAAAATGTATAAACATGCATTTCTAGCAATCTTTCTGTCTTCTCTCTACTCTTCAAGTTCTGTTCATTTATTCAGGGCCCAAGTTTATGGTTTTGCAGGCAACTCCAAGGGGCGTCATTCATTCCTAGTCCTCGTGGGTTTGTATGGTTATCACAATGTCTTTCAGGGGGGCACCATTTTGTATTGTAATTCACACAAATACACCGATTGGCAAAGAATGGTAAATTTTGTATAAATATATACAGTCTATTCTATAACTATGATTGTTTTGTTCATATTTCTATTCAAAAACCTGAAAACCAGTAAAACATAATTTATATTTACTCTCTTTAAAAAAAAGTCATACAAATCAGGTTTATTCTTAGCAAGGAGGGAGGAAGCAAATGGAGGGTTTCTGGGAGTAGCTGAAAAGATTCTATGCCCTGACACAGATAATGGTTCTAAGAGAGCATTCCTTATAATAATTCATTGAATTGTAAATTTGTTCTATGTAGATGTTGTATGTTAACACAAAAAGGTTTAAATATAGCTATACATATAATATCCACACATATGCAAAAATACATAGGTACATACAGACACGCAATACACACGTGTGTGTTTGAATAAAGGTGGAGTCAGAAGAATCCTAATGGAAGGCTTTGAGGTGTGAGAGAAAAAGTAGAGTTGAAGATGACATGGCGGTGATCTGGGTTCAGTGATATGAAGGATGGAACTGCTATTTACTGGGGTAAGGAAGACTACGGGAGGAGCACATTTGAAACAAATAGCGGGAGTTCAGCTATTACCCCACCAAGTGTGAGATGCCTGCTGGACAGGTGAGTGGAAATACCAGGTACACACGCAAGCCTGAAAGTTCAGAACAAGCGTCCCGGCTGAAGATAATAATACAAGGGCTGTCATCATATAGATGAGAGGCAAGGCCAGAAACTGGATGAGATCATTTTTGGAGTAAGTGTTAAATAAGTAAAAGGATTATAGTTTTCAGCGCTTTGACTGTTTGGGGGGCATAAATTCCTCGGGAGGTCTCCCACCTGGTGATATGCCCGGGAACCACCGGAACATCACACCCCTCCACAGACCTTCAGGTCTGAGATGCTCACTCACTTCCCTCTTTCTGTAAATGAGAAACCCCAGACTCAGACTCAGTTTGTTCTCTTCTTTGGTTAAGTAAGGAAAGGGAGGTTAGAGCCATTCTTCTTTAAAAGCATCACAGTGTCAGCTGCAGTATAGAAAATGCATGAATAAGGAAAAGGGGGACTACTGGAGGAGAGAAATAAGCCGGCTCCCTACTTTATCCAGGTCAGCCTGCAGGCTATTGCGAGCGTTCTTGGCTTGCTGTAACTCCTGCGTGAGTCTGGCTTTCATCTGCCCGCACTCCTGGTCCAGGGCTTGGAAGGCGCGCTGCTGACGGGAGAGCTCCTGAAACACCAAAGGCACACGCGTCAGTCGGACTGCCGGCGGGTAACGAGGAGACTCCAGGGTGGGTGGGCAAGCCTCCTACGGCGGGCCAGGCCGCGCTGAAAGAGCAGGAGACAATAGGGAGCCAGGCTGACCATTCACTTAATGATAAACATTAACTGTCTTTAGCACCGGTCCCGGTGATCAAACGCAGGCCTTCGGAGGAAAGGGGAAGGAGTCTGCCAGTTGGCCACATGGAGAGCAGCCAGCTTCCGTCCCATCCCCAATCTTAAATTCTTCATCTCTCTTTCGACAAGTCCAGGGGCAAAAGGGAGTAGAGCTGAGCTGCCATGGTCACAACTCAGCTGGGAAATCGAAGACACTCAAAAATGGGGTTTAAGATGTCAAACATTGTAACACCACTCACAATTTAGAATGACAACAAGGATATGCCACCAGTTAACTTCGATAACCACATCGGGATAGCAGATTTCCATTTCCAGGCGCTCCTACTGAAAGACTAGAGAGCCTCACCCCATAGGATACACTCTGCCAGGCTAACTCACCATCCACTGGCAGCAATACTTCTGGAAAGTCGTCTTCAGCCCTAACGTGTCTGCCAACTTCTTTCCCCACCGCATCAACTACCTTTCTAATGTATTCGCCAACCCACAGGCTTTAGAAACAGGTGGAGATCAGGATACAACTTCCTTCACAACTGAGAGTGTTTGAAAGAAGAGACAGGATTCTTTCCTACTCGGTATCAAATTTCCACGAAATCAGAGGACACGGATAAAAAAGAACATTCTGGCTACTCAGTCGCTTCTCCAATGGAAAACTGAAAGATGGAAGTGTGAAGGAAAATACGGGGAACCTCTTCCTCACAAAGGAGTTCCCTGCTCGCAGAACACCCCAAGTGTTCTTACAACAAACAGCAACGCTTCTCGAATGACGAAACTATGAAATGCGCACTCCTCATGAATCCATTCACCTTACCTCTTGCAACTCCTTTTCTTTCTCCTTGAGTTTCTGTTCCAGAGAACATCTGGCACTTTCTGCGTTTTGTCGCTGACAACTCAAATCTTCAGACAATCTTTTCAGTTTTTGTTCCAATGCAGTACACTTAACAAATAAAAATGGTCAATACAAAATTATTCGAGGTGAGAAGCAAATATTTTGAATTTTAGAAAAATTAGGTCTGGTTCAAGTTCATCTATGTGTTTTGACATTTTTGTTTCACTAAAAAGTTGGAGTTTAAATGATCAGCAAGGGCGCCTCACTGGCTCAGTCAGCACAGCTTGTGACTCTTGATCTTGGGGTTGTGAGTTCAAGCCCCACATTGGGTGTAGAGATTACTTAAATAAATAAAAAATTTTTAAAAGAGATCTTTATTTATTCATTTGAGAGAGAGAGAAAGAGAGACAGTGCCAGCAGTGGGGAGAGGCAGAGGGAGAAGCAGGCTCCCCGCTGAGTCAGGAGCCTGACGTGGGGCTCAATCCCAGGACCCAGAGATCACGACCTGAGCCAAAGGCAGACGCTTAACCATCTGAGCCACCCAGGTGCCCCTACTTAAATAAATAAAACTTTAAAAAATAAATATATAGAATAAAATAAAATGATCAACAAATACTAAAACCACTATAATTATTTTAGCACACCTAAAGTTTGTACTTGGGAAATATTAGAAAAGATATAAAATATTAGACCGTTTAAATAAATACTTCATAATTTGCACTATGAAAAAAGAAATCAGCATTTCTGAATAAAGATTCATCTAACATTTTGTTGCATAGAAATGAGACGTTCAAATGCAGTGATGTTCATCTGTGTAATTTAGAAGCTGTAAAATAATCAGTGGGTACCCATGACCCTCATATGATAGTCTGTTTCAAGCATAATAGATTTTGTGGGAAATTTTAAATATTAAAATGCCTCTTTCCACAAGGCTCCCGCTATGCCATTTTAAATTTCTGAAGGTTCACAGCACTCCAGAGAATATCACAACCGGTTTTTAACCAAGCTGCCATAAGCAACACAAAGAACATTCTTTTGTTTTTGTACATAGCCAATACCCTTAAAATAAGTTTTAAAACATGAACTAAATCAAAACTTAGGATGCCCTTCTAAAATTAAATTGGAGCAAAATG
>NC_138374.1:102767112-102790678 GCF_054177405.1 Leptonychotes weddellii
GTCTCTGTCATTCTCTCTGTCTCAAATAAATAAATAAAATCTTTAAAAAAAAAAAAAAATCATTGCCCAGATGATGGTCGAAATTTTGGTGGTTGACAATTCTCAGGGAAAAAAAAGCCCACGCAAGGCAGAGATGAATGAACCCTTGGTGCCCTCTCCTGGTCCTCCTTCAAACTGCAACACATTCCACTAACAGATCTCAGAATCAATAACTTTCTTACTACAAAACAGGTTAAAAAGAGCCTTTAGAATATGCTCATATTTTATTTAAATGTTTTACAATGACATTCTGATACATTCTGACGATGCACAATCCATGTAAGACTAGCTGACCACTAGGTGTCATGAATGTTCCATAATATTCTAAAATAGTGTCCTAGCTGAAATCCTTGAAAATATGTAGTATATGACCTTGGGCACTCACTCAGCACCCTGGGCCTGAGTTTTCAACTGTGAAATGTGGGTGCTGAACTCCAGGTTTGCTGTCAGCCTCAATGTTTCTACATGAGTTCCAACTATGTATCCCACACAGTTTGCAAATACTTGGAAAAGAAGCATACTAGAAACAGCATACATTGACAAAAGAATATGGTATTGATTTTGATTAAATTAGTTCCATTCTACTTAATGGGTAATTCTAATGGTAGGTCAGGGAACAGCATAAACAAAGCATAATTTGATTTCAGCAACACATCTGATCAGGTCCTATTATCCTAAGGGGCAAGAGGGAGAAAGGTAGTCTGAATTTTCAGTTAGGTAGATTTGAAGCTCACTGGAAAAAAAAGGTATCCAGAAAGCATTGAACAAATGAATCTGAAGAACCTGGAGGAAAGTTTCTAATAGAAAGCCAGAGCTGTGTTCTCAGCACTGTCCTAGTCAAAAGTTTTAATTCATGATCTGATAGAAGAGACCTTATCAAATATGCTAGATAGAACAAAGATTCAGTGATCCTGTCACTCCAAAACCAGTAAGACAAAATATAATAGGATAAGTTAACTCATATATAGGAAGGCCTGAGTTGGCAGAAATGCAACTGAAAAAAAGCTTAAATGACAAGGAACTCAATGCAATAATAACTAATGTATTATTATAAACTCACCATGTGCCAGGCACTATGCTAAAGCCTTTACAAAATTTATCTCAATCTTTACATCAACCCTATAACACAGACATTAACACCATTTTATTGATTCGGCAGGGGAGGCTCAGAATTCAAAAGCAAAACAAGTGGCATGTGGCAGAACCAGGGCTCAAATCCAAGTCTCTCTAACTTAGAAAACCAACCTACAAACTCAGACTGCACAAAGTGAATAAATATGTTGGTCAAGGTAGGTCATGTTCCCATTGATCCTCCACTGCACCTTCATACAATGAATCAGTATTTATCAACAATATCTCTGTGCAAAGCATTGCACTAGGAGAATGTCTAAAAAAATGAACCTAGACTACTGCTTCCAGGAAGATAGAATAAACGTACATTTCTCTATTCCTCAGATTGAGAACAATTCAAAACCCTTCACAAACGTTAAGAAAGCTCTGAAAGGAGATAAGAAGACTGAGTGACTAGGGACTTTGGGACCCAAGGGAAAAACATGATGGTGCTGAAAGAAGAGAACAGTCAACCCAGAAACCCTGTATCCTGAGGAAACACCTTCCAGGATGAAGTATCAAGACATTTCCAAAGAAAGAAAACTAAGAGAATTATGTGGCCAATAGACCAACCCTAAAAAAAAAAAAGGCTAAAAGAAGTTCTCTAAACAAAAAGGAAATGATGAAAGAAGGGACCTTGGAAGGTCCAACAATATTGCCATAAATGATAGAAAACTGGAGAAGAGAAAGAAAGTCTAAATTATGTTTGACAGTTAAAGCAAAAATTATAACACCATCTAATGTAGTTCTAAATGTAGGTAGAGAAAACACTTAAGAAAATTGTATTATAAATAGGGGAGGGTAAAAGGATGAAAAGAGCAGTAAATTTTCTGTAATCCATTAGAACTTCTTACATGACAACACCAACAGACCAACAAATGATGTGTATATATAATATATTATCTAGAGCAGTCACTATAAAAGCTCTACAAAGAAATACATCTAACCCACTAGATAAAGTGAAATTCTACAAAATGTTTGAGTAACCCACAGGAAATGAACAAAATGAAAAACAAAAAGAAACAGAAAATAAAAAATAAGATGGCAGTTTTAAACCATGACCAATCAATGATTACATTAAATGTAAATGGCCTAAACATGCTAATTAAGACAGTTGGTAGAAGAATGGATTAAAAAATATACCCAACTATATGCTGTCTATATAAAACTCACTTCAAATATAATAATAAAAAGATAGGCTGAAAATCAAAAGACAGAAGGAAATACATCATGCAAACATTAAAGGAAAGCTGGAGTGGCTATGTTAATACCAGAAAGAGTAGACTTCAGAATAAAGAAAATTTCCAGAGACAGTGAGGACTATTATATAATGATAAAGGTCAATCCGCCAAGAAGACACAGCAATCCTAAATGTGTATGCACCAAACAACAGTTACAAAATATGTGAAGCGAAAACTGAGAACTGACAGGAGAAATAGATAAATCAACAATCTTGGAAGACTCTCACTATCCTCCTTTCAACAACTAATAGACAGGAAATCAGCAAAAATATAGAAGAATTCAACAACACCATCAACCAACTGAAAATCTGGGGCTAAGGATAATTTTAGAACACTTCACCCAACAACAGAATACACTTTTTTCCCAAGTGCCCATGAAACATACCAAGATAGACCATTGTCTTAGGCCATAAAACAAGCCTCAACAAACTTAGAAGAATTGAAATCATAGAGTATGTTCTCTGAACACAATGGAAATCAATAACAGAAAGAAGAAAATCTCCAAACACTTGGAAATTTAACAAGGTATTTCTAAGTAATCCATGGGGCAAAGAGGAAGTCTCAAGCAAAATGTTTTAAAAATGCATTGAAAAAAAAAATAAAGTAAAAATACACTGAATGGAATAAAAACAAAAATACAATATATCAAAATTTGTAGGACACAGTTAAAGCAGTACTGAAGGAAATTTATAGCTTTAAATGCCTACACTGGAAAAGAAAAGTTTCAAATCAATCATCTAAGCTCCCCTCTTCAACAACCTAGAAAAAGAAGAGCAAAATAAACCCAAAGCAAGCAGAGGGAAATAAAGGAGCAAAAATACATCAAGTTGAAAAAAAGAAAATAAATGAACCAAAGAGGTGATTCTTTGGAAAGATCAATAAAAGATCAACAAACTGACAAATTTTATTATTATTACTGACAAAATTGATACAGCTCCAGCAAGACTGACAAAGAGAAAGCAAGAGAAGACAGAAATATCAGAAACAGAGAATATCACCTGACCTAACAACATCAAAAGAATAGGAAAATACTACAAATAACTATATTTTTAAGTATTTAGATAAAATGGACCATTTCCTCTAAAAACAAACGCTAGTGGCACCTGGGTGGCTCAGTTATTAAGCGTCTGCCTTCGGTTCAGGTCATGATCCCACGGTCCTGGGAATTGGGCCCTGTGTCAGGCTCCCTGCTCAGCAGAAAGCCTGCTTCACCCTCTCCCACTTCCCCTGCTTGTGTTCCCTCTCTCGCTCTCTGTCAAATAAATAAATAAAATCTTTAAAAATAAATAAATAAAATAAAAACACTAGCTATCCCAACTTATCCAGTATGAAATAATTTTCATAGCTACATATCTATTTTAAATATTAAATTTGTAATTTTTTTAAAGACTTATTTATTTGAGAAAGAGAGTGCATGAGTGGGAGAAGCAGAAGGAGAGGGAGAGAATCTCAAGTAGACACCACACTGAGTGCAGAGCCCAACGTGGGGCTTGATCTCATGACCCATGAAAATCATGACCTGAGCCGAAACCAAGAGTCAGACACTCAACCGACTGTGCCCCCGCCCCGCCCTGGTGCCCCTTAAATTTGTAATTTTAAAACTCCCAAAAAAGAAATCTCCAGGACTGGATGGTTTCATGGAGAATTCTATCAAACACATAAAGAAGAAATAACACCGATTCTACACAATCTCTTCCAAAAGATAGAAGGGTACGGTTCCCAGTTCATTTTATGAAGCTACTATGACCTCTGATACAAATACCAGACAAAGACAGAACAAAAGTACAAAATAGCTGACCAATATCCCTCATGAATATAGACAAAAAAATCCTCAACAAATTGTAAATAAAATCCAGAAATATATATATATTATGTGTGTGTGTGTGTGTGTGTGTGTGTGTGCGTATAAAGAGTATACCAGGAAGAAAGGCAAACGTAAGCAAAACACTGGACCCAGAGAGGGGAGCCTGGTGACTCAGTTGGTTGAGCATCTCACTCTTGATTTCGGCTCAGGTCATCTCAGGGTCATGGGATCAAGCCCCACATCAGGCTCCCCACTCAGCAGGGAGTCTGCTTGAGATTCTCTCTCTCCCTCGGCCCCTGCCCCCTGCATGTGCACATGCTCTAAAATAAATAAATCTAAAAAAAAAGAAAAAAAAAGAAACACTGGACCCAGATGAAGACTGGGTTCAGGAAACACCAAATAATCACAGTTGGTCCTAGAAGATAATTCATTTTTCTCTGCACTTGTCACCATACACAATATTATCTATGTGACTATATATTTATGTTACATCCACCACTAGGATGAAGCTCCCCAAGAGCAATGATTTTTGTCTATCTTCTCACTGCTTCATTTCCCTGGTCTAAACAGTGACGGACATACAGTAGGCAGTCAACAAATATTTGTCAAATGAGTACATGAATGAATGAATAGAAAAAAGGGAATAAAACACTAGAGTTAAGTTGGGGACAAAGCAACAACAAAACACCCTCAAATGTGCTAAGAAGCTTGGCCTTAATTGGAGCCTTAAGATTAAATCACAGGAGTACATTTATTGGATCAAAAAAGAGATCAATTAAATTCTATCATATGTCCTAAACCTCTTTTATTTTTTTTTTTTTGAAGATTTAATTCATTCACTTGAGATAGAGTGAGAGAACACAAGAAGGGGGAGGGGCAAACGGAGAGGGAGAAGCAGGCTCCTGGCTGAGCAGGGATCCTGACATGGGGCTTAATCCCAGGACCCTGGGATCATGACCTGAACAGAAGGCAGACTCTTTTTTTTTTAGATTTATTTATTTGAGAGAGAGAGTGAGAAACAGCATGCGAGAGGAGAGGGTCAGAGGGGGAAGCAGGCTCCCTGCTGAGCCAGGAGCCTGATGTGGGACTTGAACCCAGGACTCCGGGATCATGACTTGAGCCGAAGGCAATTGCTTAACCAACTGAGCCACCCAGGCGCCCCCAGAATGCAGACTTTTAACAGACTGAGCCACCCAGGCGCCCCTGCCTCTTTTAAAGCTCCATTACTTAGTCGCCTCTTGTATGTGTCAAGCGCCATATACACATAATCTTCATTCTTCCCCACCCACTTAGATGGACAAGAGCTCAGTAACTTGCCCAAGTCACTTTGCCAGGAAAACGTGCAGTATGGGTTTGACCCCACATCTACCCAACTCTAAACGAACCTACTACTTCAACTGCACAAATACTGCCTAGTATGTATTAATGAGGTTCATTACTCACATTTATTTCATAAATTTAAGTGTTAAGGTATTGTATGAAAAAAATTTCCAAAGAACTGTATGATGAAATGTAGGCTTTCAACAACTCATGAGAAGTCCAGTACCTTGGTTGATGCCTGGTCATACTGTGCTGTTGATCTCACCAGTTCCTCCCTACTTTTATTCAGAACTTTGTCTTTTTCAATTAATTCCGCTTTTGCTTTCTCCAGCTGGAGTTGGAGTTCTTGACATTTATTCACTTGGCCTTTCATTTCTTTTTCTTGTCCTTGCAGATGTAGTTCCAAATCACTAATCTTGTTCCTTAGCTCTTCAATCACAAACAAAACCCACACTTTAATTAATATATATTTTTGACAAAAAATTTACAGCTCAATTGAGAATGTATCATTTGTTATTAATCTGCTCTGAAATCTTTGGTGGGACAAATATAAATTAATTCACACTAAACACAGAAACTACTTTAATTGGATTTAATTCAGTGGTTAGTCTCTATTGTCATTTGTATTCAAATATCCATGGGAAGCAAGAGAAACACATTTTCTAATGTTTTCAGAGAAACTCGGGAAAGAAAATGGTTTTCTAAAATCATGAAGAGTATCTTATTGAGGCTGCAAAAAGTGTATCCCATATAATACCCTACGTAAAAATTACCACTTGGTTTTATACACTGGCAAACTACTATTTGTTTTGTGCCCATATCCATGCAAATGAATGCTAAGCAGTATAAAATTCACCCTCCTGTATTCTCTGGTAGCTTTACCTCCAGTAAAGATCAAGACAGTGTGAACCTCCTATACTGCCAAAATTAACAATAATTTTTTTTTTCATTTTTTTTTCTACATACAAACAATACCAGTTCCAACGGCATTGGCGGCATGACAATTCTCACCAGTGATCACGGACGGTGATTTTCTATATATCATAGCGCTGGAAATTATCGTCGTCTGCAGAGTAGATTCCAAAACACCACCTGGTGCCCTTGGCTGTCAGCTGTGGTGTGGTACTCCAGCCAAGGTTACAGGTTTGCTCCCATATGGACAACCTGGCAGTGCAGAGAAAGCTGCCCCGCAGACACATGCCACACCTCTGGTCAAAGCTGGCCAGACCCCAGGCTTGTTCCATGGGCCACCAAAGAAGACACAGGAGAAGCGTGGGGCGTGTCAACTGTAACCTACTCACCCTACTTCTGGAAAGACAAAGCCACTCAGACTACTTCGGAAGGCTTCCAGGCACCAGCTTTATAGTACTGATAAAAGGACATTCCAAAATTGTGGTATCTTTTATCCCAAAAACAGTATTTCACATCACCAGATTGAGATATAGAGCTTTGAAATGTCTAACAAAACACACAAGCACCTTTTAGGATTAAAAACATCTGGCATCACCCCCGAAATTATCTCAGGAAAATTTAATTTCAATTTAATTTAGCTCAATTTACCTTGATTCTGGGCATTTAATTGGTCCAAAAGGTGAGAATTGCCCAAATTATCACAGAAACTGCTATTAGCATCTCTTTTCCCTGTTTGCAAAGTTGATCTACTTGGAGTCACCTCTTGTTCCCCAGAAAAGTGAGATGCAGAGAAATCTCTCCTAATCGGAGTTTTTAGAGCACGCAATGAAAGCCGAGTTGGGGTCTTTTCTTGTTGCCATGAGAACACGGATGAGGAAGCCTGATGTCGTGCAATGTCCCGGTGATTCATTGTGCTTTGGGGAATAGCCTGACACGCTTTCTGTAAAGATAGAAACTCTTTAGAGCCCTTTAAACATCTCAATATTCAAGGCTATTTATTTTCAGATAGCACATAAAGACATAATGCCAAGAAGTTACCACTTCCACTGCATACCAAGAAAGCATGTTTATCAAGTCAAGGGAACCTTTAGGTCCCAATATCCAGGACAGGAACTGTCTAATGGTTAGACTATAGCATTGAAGGCTAAGCCAGTACCATTTGAGTCCCAATCTATTAAAATGGGCTCAGTTTTTATATTTATTCTGCATCCCTCATATACTCCATTAAACACAAGTGAGTATTCACTACCATTTTGAGTTTTGAAATTTGGTGTCCTTTGCTTGCCTGTCCTTGGTCACCTCCTCCACTTGCTTTGCACAAAGAGGATCAAAATTAAATATTAACCCAAAGAACTCTTTCAAGAATCTCACTTTCCACCATACCACTCCCAAAAATGTCATATAAGGTGTTTTATGTTATATAATACACATTTGTGGATTTGCTACTGCTTTGAATTCTTTATTTTTTTAATTCAAGTATAGTTAACGTACAGTGTTATATTAGTTCAGGTGTACAATGATTCGACAATTCTATGTATTTCTCAGTGCTCGTCAAATAAATCCCCCTTATCTCCTTCTTTTGTTCTCTCTACTTCCATTCTGACAAATATCAAGACATGGCTATAGATGGTGCATTAAATTTTTTTATAGCAAGAGCTTTTCTTGCCACACAGAGAGGTTTCATGTTTGTAGAGACTCAAATTTCTCCACCAGAAAAACTCTGGGAATCAATGTCAGGAGCAAAGTGGGCACCAATGGCTGAAATGGATCACAAAGCACATGATATTTCTATGACAAACCAGAGAATTACCATTTAATTTTTATTCACCGCGAGAAGAAACACCTTTGCTACATATCAGAATCCTGTTGACCTCCAAACAAGGGTCAAGGGCATGAGAATAACTGAAAGTGTTAAAGCTCTCATAGGTACTTTGTGATCCTCAGTATGTAAGGTATCTACTTATAAATCCAGCCTTAAACTGTGTGAATGGTCCCATCTCAGCGAGTTCTTGTGGTTAGCAGAAATAAAACACTAAGTGCAAAACTAGGATTTAGGTTGTTATTGTTTCCCCCCTACCTTTTTTTTTTTTTTAGCAAATAACATCACACAAGCAGAAATGGTAAGGGTAAATTCTACAGATACCGGGTATATTTAGGGTCAGTCCCTTAACTAGAAGCAGGGGTTTCTAAAACCTGCATTTTGTTTCTTTTGCTGACACTAAACAAACCTCTTCGCCCACCTCTCTGCCTATTTACCCATACCAAAATGGAGCTTAAAACCCTGTCCAGCAACTTATTTAACAGAATTGGGGAGATTATCTTGATAACGTTCTCCTCTAAATAAACAGCACATAAATAATGACCCTCAAACCCCTTGTCCCTGGTGGTAATCAGCACATTCCGTAAGGCCTGAGTGGGAAGCAATCAATGGCCTCCAGGTGATAAAGCCAAACAGTGAGTGTCTGGAATAACCCTGGTCCCCCCCTCTCCTTACCATTAGATCTCAATAGGGAAATAATTATATGGCTACAGTTTCTGTAGAATTTTATGAACATCTAATGTCTAGGGATAAACTGATCTCCCCACACTATTTTTTTTTACTCCTACTTTTTAAAAACCAAAAAGTAATTATAACTAAGGTAATCAGCCAGGAACTTTACCTTCTTAGTGTAAGAAAAATGTGTCAAGCTCTACGTGAACCAGATTTTTCTCCAACCCTGGACACCTGTATATCAAAGTACTTCTTCAACTGCATACTCTATTGTAAGGCCCATAATTAACTTACTTTAGCCTGCAAGGCTTTCACTTCTGCCTCTAATCTTTTTCGTTCTTCAACTTCTTTATTATATTTTTCTTTTAGATCTTCATACTTGGAAACTAAACAAAGACAATGAGAAACAGTTTTACTTCAGTCATTGATTTCATAAAGGAATTCACAGATCAACAATCATTTCAATAGTCTAGAAATGAATATTGCGGTACACTAAGTAAACAGATGCTGGGTTTGAATATTCTGAAACTGAATTATTTTTAAAACACACTACAGGCTAAAATGAAAAGTTTAAAGGCTTAACCTGGTAGCTCCATATAGCTCAAAAGATACACAAATGGATATGTAGTGCATTAATGCCCAAATTAAAAGGTTTTTTTTTTAATGCCCAAGTTAAAAGTTGAATTCAAAGATGAACTAATTGATTTCTTTGACCAAATTAAAATTCCAGTAAAAGAGCTATGAAGGGAAAAAATCCTTACCACTATAATATTGACTTGGTGTTAGTGGAGTTGCGAAGATTTTTTGTGGTGTCGCGGATGGATGCAGAGAGACATCTGCAGCCTGTGCAGCCTGTTGGCTTCTTTCAAGTTCAGATTTACACCTGTTAGAAAAGGACCCAAGAGGACACAAATCAGAGCAAACGCTACTGAACGCCAGCACCACCTGTTCCGAGAGTAATAAACTTACAAAAACCACACCCTCTAAGAATTCTTACCACTTCATTGGTCCAACAGACATTTAATAAGAACTAACTTATGGAACAGACCTAAACTCAGGCCCCCCGTCTTCAAAGGAACTCAGTCTGGTTAGGGAAACAGAAATATAAACCAATAATTACAATGTTATAAAGGCTATCATGAAGATCTGTAATGACACTATAGTTATAGAGTTGGGAGGCTGGGGATATATTCTGAGCAAATTTTATACTCTAAGCCAAAGAAAGACACAGGAATATTTAAAAACAACAATAAAAGAACTTCAGAAACAGAAAGAAACTGGTGTCACTGACACATGGGCTCAAATCACAAAACTGACATCACTTGTGAATATTAAGTCATGACAAAAACATAGACTTGCCATGTATTTTATGACATTTTAAAAAACACAGACACAAAAATCAAGTTAACAGTGCATCTAGAGAAGACAGGGCTGGAAACAGTCACAAAGAAATGGGAAAAGTATATATTGTATATATGCACAGAATATTTCTATCACTTAAGTTCTGAACACCTTTCAAAATCAAACAACCTAAGTTAAGAGGACTCAATTCTCACAAGTCTGTAATGTCTCTAATTTAGCTCAACACAAGAAATGAAATGAACACCCCATAGAAGAGCTAATGATGTGCAGTCTCTTTCTCATGGACATGTTGCTCAAAACAAGGAGTGAAGGAAGTGCCCCAGTGCCCTAGCTCCACTCAGCTCCAAACTCAATCTGGGAAGGAAAAGGCAATGTCTGGGCTAAAAAGGACTGCTCTGCAAATCAAATCTTCACATTCGAGCTTATGGTTGGTAACAGCACTGTCCAATAGAAAGGTTCTACTAACATGTAAAGAGTAACAAGAAACAAATGGATTTAATATTAGTATTTTATTTAATTCCATATTTTCAAAATACTATCATTTCAACTTACAGTCAATACTAAAATTATTGAGATATTTTACTTTTTTTTCTACTGAACCTTCAGAATTTCGTGTGCATTGCATACTTATAGCACATCTCAATTTGTTTTTTTTTTTTTTTTTTTAAGATTTTCTTTATTTATTTGAGAGAGAGAGAGCACAAGCAGGGGAGAAGGGGAGAAGGAGAGGGAGAAGGAGCCCGATGCGAGGCTTGATCCCACGACCCTGGAGATCATGACCTGAGCTGAAGGCAGATGCTTAACCCACTGAGCCACCCAGGCGCCCTGTCACATTTCAATTTGTAATAGCCACATTTCAAGCCATGTAGCCAGTAGCTACCACAATGAATGGTCCAGGTCTATAGACTACCAAAGGTGTAGCAAATTTGGTGACTTTAGAGATGAATTTTAAAGAAGCCTGTAAAAATCGGTGTTTCTTTTTCCTCTCAAATTCACACTTCATCCTCCTCTGCCTATCCTTTCATTAGAAAAAAAGTTTATTTTAAATATAAAACTATACCCTATTATTTTTCTTTTTTTTTTTTTAACGATTTTATTTATTTATTTGACAGAGCAAGACACAGCGAGAGAAGGAACACAAGCAGGGGGAGTGGGAGAGGGAGAAGCAGGCTTCCCGCGGAGCAGGGAGCCCGATGTGGGGCTCGATCCCAGGACCCTGGGATCATGACCTGAGCCGAAGGCAGACGCTTAACGACTGAGCCACCCAGGTGCCCCTATACACTACTATTTCTATAAGCCTTTATTTCTCCTATTTCCTACGAAGAAAAACAAAAACTGCCACCAAAATAGCACTAAATTAAGCGGTTTAACTGTATGAGATTGTCAGTACTCAACAGTTTTTGACCAACATTTCCAGTGGTTCAACCTAACTTATTTGAGACCTTCCAGAAACCTAATCAGTGGCCACTGATGGAGAAAATAAGTTTCTGCCTGCACTTGAAGGTTAGCAGTGGGAATCTGAATACACTCAATAGTTTTTCTAGTTTATGGTTTTTATATTCTAGGAAACTGTACTCTTAATAGTTTGTTTTTTTAACTTAATAGTTTTTACAGTCTGAGGTTTATATAGTTTATAAACATCTATATCTACATCACAGATAATAAAAATACTTTTAAACTAAGTGTGCTATCCTAACCCCAACTATAACAACTGATAATAATAATGTTAACACTTACCAAGTTGCTAGGTATCACACACAACTCTGAGCACTTTATATCTGCAGGTATTGCCACCAAATGTCACTTTGCAATAAAAAATAGACATGTATACAAAACAATGTTTACCTCAAATGTTAAAAATACAAACATTTCTGTCTAAATTATTAAAACCAGTATTTCTGGGGCACCTGGGTAGCTCAGCCGGTTAAGTGATTGACTCTCGGTTTCCACTCAGGTCATGATCCTGGGGTCATGGGATCAAGCCCCGCATGGGGCTCCACACTCGACAGGGAGTCTGCTTAGGATTCTTTCCTTTTCTCTCCCCCTTTGCCTCTCCCTCAGCTTGCTCGCTCTCTTTCTATCTCTCCTCACTCAGATAAATAAATAAGATTTTTAAAAATAAATAAAAATAACCCTGTATTTCTAAAACCAGCAGCCAAAATGTACTTTCAAAGAAAACTATTCTGGCATTCTGAAAGTAAGCTTCCTACTTCCCTAACATCTGTTTTCCAAAAACAACTACCTATCTTTCATCTATTTATTTGACAAATATTTGAGGGCCTGCCAGGTGCACGGGGTACACTGATAAGACTGACCAGGTCTCTGTTCTCATGGAGTCTGGTATGGCAGACAGTAAACAAGAAAACAAAAAACTCAATGAGATAGAAGTTACTTATCATTCCAACATGCAACTTATAGAGACCCACCTTCCTACGTGGGTAGGAAAAAAATTAGGAAGAGATTCCTGTGTACCTAAATTATCTTCACAGGAAGACAAATAAGAGTAATTTTAAAGTATTTTAACTTTCAATTTGAGAGGTAGGTATAATTAAGATTATTGTGGCCACATTAGGAAAAAAAAATTTCATGGAATCAAGATCTTTATTAATTACAAAGGGAAAAACAGTGTAACTTCACAGTGGAGAAACCCAGACAACACCTCAGCCAGGGAATCAGGGTAAAAGTCCTATTAGGTCATGTATCTCCTGATAGGATACACTGAGAAAGGCACATCACTACTTCTGTGGTATTCTTACCCAGAATTCATAACCTCAGTCTGACCCAGTGGTTCTCAATCCAGGATGATTTTACCCTCCCAAAAGACATTTGGCAATGCCTAGAGACATGTTTGATTATCAAAACATGCACGTGGGGGAGGTGCTACTGGCATCTTTTGGGTAGAGGCCAGGAATGCTGTTATGTGTCCTACAACGCACAGGACAGCCTTCCCCAGCAAAGCACCATCTAGTCCCAAATGGGAACTGTGCCACTGCTGAAAAACCCTGATCTCATCAGTAGACAAACTAAACTGAGGACTATTCTAACAAAAGAGCTGACTAGGACTCTTAAACAATTTCAAGGACAAAAAAAACAAACGGTCACAGCTTAGAAAGAGATGATGAAAATATCAACTAAATGTAATGTGGAATCCTGGATCAGAGCACGGAACAAAGAAAGCTCATGATTGGAAAAACCAGTGACATTCTAACAAGGTCCATAGTTTAGTGAATAGTATTGAATCAATGTTTACTTCTGGTTTGGTCACTGTACTTTGGTTATGTAAGATGTTAACAACGGTTTCTATAAATCTAAAGTTATTTCAAAATGAAATTGTTTTTGTTTTTGCTTTTTTTAAATTTCTGGGTGTGTATTAGCAGAATCAACAATGGGGCAATCTGCTGACATCCACTTTGCTTTCCACCTGTATTACTCCTTGTTATTTTGACAAAATTCCACTATTAGAACAAGAAGATACCATCTATAAGCTAGCAGTCTTTTGGTCCCACTGGATTTATTTTGATTAATGTCTCAAGTTGTTTGGATATTTTTTTTTTTAATGGAAAAGAAGTCATAGGCACCATTTTTTATTGCTTAAACTGGCAAACTGGTTATGTAATACTTAAGATGGAAGATGGGGATCTCAGTAGGAACTTTTTTTTAATTTAAGATTTTATTTATTAATTTGACAGAGAGAGACAAAGCAAGAGAAGGAACACAAGCAGGGGGAGTGGGAGAGGGAGAAGCAGGCTGCCCGCTGAGCAGGGAGCCCGATGCGGGGCTCGATCCCAGGACGCTGGGATCATGACCTGAGCCGAAGGCAGACGCTTAAGGGCTGAGCCACCCAGGTGCCCCAGTAGGAGCCCCTTCTTGAGTACACTTTCGTGTACTCGTTTAGATTCCACGGCACATAATTTTAACCACTCTCTCCCCAGCATCCTTAAATATTCCACCATCTTCCATCCCATTACCCTGGCCAAAAACAACCCCAAGTCAATCCTCCTGTTTACATTCTCAGCATTTACCTCCCAGATGCTAAAAGGAAAAGAAAAAAAGCATACAACTCTATAGATGGGTCCCACTATAAACTCCTGGTCTCCAACCTCAACTGGGCCCTCAGTGTTCCTAGGTCTTTTGAAATTCCCTCGTTCTCTCTCATTCTCTACAACAGCTTTTCCACTCAGAGGAAGAAACAGAAGCCATTGGTATTAGATATGCTTAACTCCTCTCCATCTTCTAGTACTCACTGTTGAGAGATTTGGTATTATTTAATATTACATCATCTGGTAGAAAACACAGCATCTGGCCCACGAAGCAGCTTAATAAATATATCTTGAATGAATAAATGAATAAGCAAGAAGCCATTTAATGCATTTACATAGTATTGAGCCATGCAATTATAGCACTAAAGTATAGAAGAATTAATTTTCCTCAAGTCATTGTTCATTTCACTGGGAAAATGATTGCGACATATAATTACACCATTAAAGGAAAAGATAAAAGCATCCAATGAACACATATAAAGGATATCCACATTAATACCACTCAAACATAATTACCTTTTCAGTTCCTGTTCCAGTTTTTCTATTTGTTTTTTGCTGGAGTTCAACTGCCCTTCTTGGAAATTCACTTGCGACTCCTTGACTTGAAGTTCATGAGAAATTTTCTGCTTGGTCTTCTCCAGATTCTCACATATTTCCATCAAGCTTTGGTTCTCCCTTTTTAGGTTTGCGCCCTCTGTTTTTTCATTCTCAACCTAATGGAGATCGTGCAGAAAGAAATAGGTCTCTTTTACTGCGTGAATTTACCAAGTATTTGTAAATCTGAGTGTAACACCGACAACTAATTATTGTGAGATGTGGTTGCTGTAATCCACAGGTCAGTGCTTCTTCACAAACACAAAATTTTTTTTTAAAGATTTATTTATTTGAGAGAGAGAGAGAGCACAAGCACAGGGTGGAGAGGCAGAGGGAGAGAAAGTCCAAGCAGATTCCATGCTGAGCCCAGAGCCTGACTGGGGCTCAATCTCACGACCCTGAGATCATGACCTGAGCCAAAACCAAGATTGGATGCTTAACCGAAGGTGCCACCCAGGCACCCCAGGAACACAGCAATTTTAAATGACCTCACTTTGAAGTCTAGATAGAAAAGTTCTATAAAGTCATGGATTATATTGTCTTTGGTCAGGGCTATACATACCCTTCCTGGAAAGGGATTTGGCTCTAATGTCCTTTCAAGTATAACAAAATAAAAAATAAACCCTATAAATCTCTCTTAGCAATTCATTTTAAAGTCTGGCCACTGGGGCACCTGGGTGGCTCAGTCGATTAAGCGTCTGCCTTCAGCTTAGGTCATGATCCCAGGGTCCTGGGATCGAGCCCCGCATCGGGCTCCCTGCTCAGTGGGGAGTCTGCTTCTCCCTCTGCTCCTCCCCCTACTCGTGCTCTCTCCCTCGCTCTCTCGGAAATAAACTAAATCTTAAAAAAAAAAGAAAAGAAAAGAAAGTCTGGCCACTGAAGCCAGTTGTTATAAAAATTCTCCCACTAGGGAAGCCATTTCAGAAGCAGTGACTGTACCACTAACTTGTTGGCTAATGCAGAGGGAAGGAAGCAGCACTGTTTTAGTTCTCATTTCCTAGCCCAGAAGAGAAGTCTGGGAATGCCAAGGTGAAAAGCCCACACTCAGGGAGCAATATCCATTTGGACTGCAAAGTGCCCTAATACTGGCGCCCAGATTCGGAGTCCGAGAATTTTGGCCATGTTGGTATGGAACCCAAAAGCAGTTTCCCATGTGTGGTCCCAAACAGAATGAAAATGGAACTCAGCAGCCCTCAATATTAGCAGGTAAGCCGAAATGAGGGGCAGAGGCTGGAGAAGAAGGAGAGGGGCAGATTACCACCCACAGAGAGCACACTCATTTTTCTCGAAATTGCAGACCAAGATCAAATAATCCACACGCTGGTTGAGAGCCAGCGCTTCAGTGGTACCTTCTGCTTCTGCTTCTGCAGTGCGGCCTCCAGAGTCTCCAGCTGGAACTGCGCTTGCTGCCTTCCTTTCTTCAGTTTGTCCAGCTGGCCTTCCAGCTCTTCGATTTTTTGAAGAGCTCTCGTAGGCAGGCCCTCCTTCCATTCTTCCAAAGCCCAGCTCATGTTGCTCTCCTTTCTTTACCAGTCACACATTTATAAATAAACTGGAGAGAAAAAGCAGACTGTTGGTCTTACTGTCATGAAAAGAGACCTAAAAGCCTCAGAGACTAAGGCGTCTCTAAGGAGCTTCCAAGCTTCACATTTCAGAAGATAAGGAAGTAGGACATCGATCTTCCCCACCCCCTGAAAGGTGACCACCAATCGCTCTCATTGTGAGGTACCTAAGATGCTTGTGTGGCTTCCCTGGCTCTCTGTTTTTCCTGTTTCTCAGGTTTGACTTCTTAGCTACCTGCTTTCTACCTCTCACTTTGTTATCATGATATAAAACAGGAGTACTTTGCTCTGCAATAGGTGAAATAGGTCCTATAAACAAAGAAAACTCATGATAAGTTATTTTGCAAATGCCCTTCCTTCTCTCTTCACATCACTGTCATGCATACTTTGTCCCTCTTACCTGGGGAGATCCCTAACCTGGTCATATCTCCTGGCACAATCCCCGTCCCCCTTCCCAGCAGTTATCATGTGTTGAATTAATGCATGAATGAACAAAGAGCAAATGCCATATTAGCGTTAGAATGCAGTAAAGCCATGCTCCAGACAGACCTTGATGAGGAAACCGGTATATAGCCTCAGTAATTCAAATCCCAGCTCAGCCACGTACAAGATGTGTGACCTTGGGCATGTTACTTAACTGTTCTGTGCCTTGGTTTCCACACTTTGTAAAGTGTGGATAATCATGGCAGTGACTTCCCAAAGCCTTAGAAGAGTCCTATATTTCCTGATAAGCATTCTGTACCTGTTAGCTATTATATTAATACTCGAAAACACTTCATTTGTATATTTCAGCCTCTGGTACCAAGAGGGAAGTGGCCTACCTCCTCAGCCACATCTTAGGAAATTCAAATCAGCTGGGAGAAAAGTATGGTAATTGTTCTTTACTCATTAGTTTCTAGAACTTAAATGAAAGAAAAGCATTCATTTTCCAGCTATTTGGGGAAGGTGAGAATCCGCTTTTTACTACATGAAGTCCACAAACATTTTAGTGTCTTGCTTCAATTGATGTATCAATGAAACTTTTTATCAGAACTAATAAACAGTTGATAAAAGTACTAAGAATGATAAAAAGATGTTCAAAAATTAAGAGAGCAAAGTTCGTGGAAAACATAGTTTAGATATTAAGCCTTGGAAAGCAGTGTTTTCTCTGCCAGTTTAATTTTTTTTCTTTTTCCAGATCTCAGTTCTTTGAACACAGCATCTTAAACTCCACTTCCATTTGCCCAAAAACTGCTGAAAGAAATCTCATACCTCTCTCTCCACCAACAAAGGACAATTTACACTGTCACAATAGGCTTCTCCCTCCATTCCAATCTAGCCCGCCCATGCAGGGATGAGGGTACAATACCCCAGAGGCCCACAACCGATAACTGTCCTAAACAGATCTGCCAGCCACTGAAATCGTTACATCAAGACACCATCACCAACAAAATATTAAAAGGGTCAATTCAGAAAGATGATAGAGATGAGGAAAATAAACAGAAGGAAAACTAGCAAGTTGAATGCTTTGCCATTTCAAAGTCTAAGATACAGCTATAAAGAAGTGGTTAAAACAATCACCAGACTCAAGCTAATTTTGATCAGATTAAGGCATCAAACATCAGCAGTCTGTATGGAGCCATTGGGGCAAAGGACAAAGAGTGTAAATCTCCAGATTAAGATGTAAGGAGCAACAGGTGTAAAGGAGGGTGGGTAGTTGAAGTACAGCCCAGGTGTCAAGGTTCCTGCAAGGATTTTGCAGAAAATGCTCTCTCTATCTTAAATATGGGGAGGGCACTCTTTATGCCCGAATCACCTACCCCCAGCACTGGAGGCCCACTTCAACGCTTTCCCTTTAAAAGGAGCTCCCATCTCAGCCAAGAAACCCCGAGTCGCCGCCTACAATGCCATGGCTGAGCCTAAAAGTGAAAACTCTGCTCCTCTAGACAAAACTCAAGGATAGGACTCAGGTCATTTATTTATTTCTGGGTCTTCATAACAGCAGAGCCAGGCACCCAAGCGTGTCCAAATAAATGTGGAAGACGGGAGAAACGCTCTCGCAACTAACAATAGGCACACCAACGTGCCGCGCCGATCAAAAAACCCAAGCTTTCATCTCCTCCATGCAACAAAGGACCGACGTCCAAATTTCAAAAAGGGACCACTGGCTCTGGACGTAGACGGCTGCTAAGAAATATCTGCTAATCTCCAATTCACGTATGTTACAGAGGAGGAAACTGATCCCCCAAAGTACAAGCTCGTGAGCGAACCGAGTGTGCGGACACTAGTGCGAGCACAGCTCTCCCAGGAGCAGAGGGGCCCCGACAGCCTTAATAAACCTCACCCGGGCCGAACCTCCGGTCCCGTCAGGTGGGAGGGGAGGTACGCTGCACCCCCTGGGCCCGGGAGCTCGATCCCACAGGCATCCCGGCCCAGGATCCTCGGGCAGAAAGCCAGCCGAGGCCCCCCCCCCCACGCCCGCCGCCGAAGCCACGACCCACGCAGGACACTCACCTTGCTGGAGGGGAGGGAAAGACGACCCCTCAGAGAGTCGGGCTCGAGTGCAGCCTCCGCTGGCTTCAGCCCAGATTCCAATTCAAACTGCCCGCGGCCGCCACCGCTTTTCGATTCGCCCGCTTCCGGGACAGACCAAACTCACCCTCCAAGCCTATTGGTCACCGTAAGTAGTAATGGACCAATCGGCTTCCGCGCACTCGGACTGCCGGCTCTGATTGGTTCTTTTGGATGGATTTAAAAATCAAGTCCTCACCACCTGGGGCGGGCGCTAGAGTTAGTGTTTTTTTGTTGTTGTGGGAGGGCGGAGACCACGTGCTTTTTCAGAGGCTGTGAGGCGTTTGAACCGCTATTTCCGCAAAAGCCGGGGAACCCCGCGGGCCAATTAGGAGGGTGTGGTCTATCGCCCACAACCAGCGGAATTGTGCTGTCTGAAGAACACTTTAGGTATCTATTTATTAAATGTACAATTTAGGACATAGATACGAGGTAGTACGCTTGCTGTGCATTTTCGTCCAGTGTCATTCTTAACAATTCCTTGAGGAAAGTATTTCCATTTTATTTAAAAGTTAACTGAGGCAAAAAAAAAAAAATAATAATAATAATAAATAAATAAATAAATAAATAAGTTAACTGAGGCACATAGAAGCTCCCTAATTTGAAACTGAATCTAGAGCATACAGGATCTCACTCTTAACTGCTGTCCTCTGTTGATCATACCCTAAAGAGGTGAGTCCAAACACTTGTTAGCTGGATTCCAGCAGAGGACATTGCAGCCAGAAGAATCTCCAAAACTGGATGTAATCTCTCCTTTTTATGAAGCCCACTAGTTTTGTGTGTATTTATGTACTTGTTCTATTTCCCTATTCAATTAAAAATAAGCTTTCAAAAACAGAACCAAAACAATGAATTGTTACATTAATATATCTCTGATGCTGTTGTCCTCCTCAATAGATTCCAAGCTTTTTGTAACCCTCTCTCCACCTTTCATTAGATGCTTACTGCATTCTAGATAGTCCCTTACCTTTTCTGCTCATCCTTCAGTACCCAAATCAAATGCCACTTTCTACATAAAACCTCCCTATTTTCACCCACCCCTTCCAAACAGTTATTTCCTACATCTTTCCTAGAAATCGGTGTATATATTATATTTATGTCTGTCTGTCTCTCCTAGCAGTCTTGAAAATTCCTATAGAGTAAAATCTGTTTTAATTCATTTTCGTATCTCTAGTAACTCCGTAGTAACTTTGCACATAAAAAATAAGACCATCTTGGGATGCAAATCTACTATCTGGAGAAAGGCCTTGTTCTCCACTATCCCCGAATCCCCCCAAAATGGGGAGGGAGCCAATAGGTGAGGAGAACTTTTATTGGATACTGCCATGATTAGTCTAGCATTTGGTTGTTCTGGGCTTTGAACCAAATTCTGACTCCAACACTAATCACAACTCCACTGCTTCCTAGGGGTAATTATTCAACTATTAGCTGCCTAAGGAAAACAGAATTAGAAAGACATACAATAGAGGATTTTCAAGGATTGCATTTACTATTGATTTATTCATTTCTTAGTAGATACCTATTGAGTGGTCACTGTATAGCCAAGCCTTGTATTACATTCATCTATAATAATCAGTAAAGAAAGGGCGCCTGGGTGGCTCAGTTGGTTAAGTGACTGCCTTCGGCTCAGGTCATGATCCTGGAGTCCTGGGATCGAGTCCCGCATCGGGCTCCCTGCTCGGCAGGGAGTCTGCTTCATCCTCTGACCCTATCCCCTCTCATGTGTTCTCTCTCTCTCAAATACATAAATAAAATCTTTAAAAAAAAAAAAAATCAGTAAAGAAATACATTGACTTCTTGAACAGGGGAATCATGTAATGGAGATTATTCTGTGACTTCAATTATGATTTCCTTCCCCTGCCTCTATTTTTAGGGGCTGAAGGGGGTGAATCCCGTCCAACAAAACACAGATGTCTTCTGAGAGTCATTTTCAACTCCCTCACTTCTCCTTTTAAAGCTGCTCTCTCATTGAGTCAGTCTATTCTCTCTGGACTATTCAACCACCATCTCTACTTTCTGTCTATGAATCAGTGCCCTTGAGTCTTTCTATCTTTTCCTCTCCAGCTTAGATTGCAGGGTTCATCACTTAAACCACTATTCTGCTACTATCCTCAACTCTCTTGCCTCTTGTTCTGTCTCCTCAAACCTATATGCATGCACCTTTCCAGACCCTTCCTAAGAGCACTGATGCTCCAGAATGGGGCTGGAGAAAAATCCCAGGACTGTGCATCTGTGCAGATAGGAACCACTTTATTTTTTTATTAGAGAGAGCACGAACCGGGGAGGGGGGTGGGCAGAGGGAGAGCTAGAACCCCAAGTCAGCTTCATGCTGAACACGGAGCCAGATGTGGGGCTTGATCCCAGGGCCCCAAGATCATAACCTGAGCTGAAATCAAGAGTCTGACACTTAACCAACTGAACCACCCAGGCACCCCCATAGGAACCACTTTAAATATATGACTTCTAACTGGGGTCTCAATGCTGCTCCACAGTCCTTTCTCCCAAGTCCAAAATTTCTCTGATATCCTCCAACTACTATCTCTACTCTGGCTCTCAGAAGATGACCACATCTCCCAGTTGACAGAAAATGAAAGACGTCTGACAGGAACACCTTCAACTGCCTGTCACCAACATCTACAAATTTGCCCAAATCTACACCCATTCTTCTCTCCACTTTTCCTGCTACAACCACAGGAAGCATATTTCTGACTCAAAAGTTTTGTGTTCTGGAGCCCCTTGTGTCTCAGGAACTCCGCTCTGAGTTGTAAACAAGAATCTTCCACTGCTCCTACCTTCCTGAGTTTTCCTCGTAGCACTTAACACTGCTCGCATCTTTCCCTTGAAGAAGAAATACTTTCTCAAGCTACACTCTGTCCAGTCATCATATCTCTCATTACACTGCATTTCCTTTTTAGATTTGATTAAATAAGTTGCCAATCTCTTTTTAATCAATTATCTCCCTCCCCTAAACATGAAAGTTTTTTCTATAAATGAAGTCTATCTCTCTGAATCATGAAAACAGTATAACCTATTATTTGAAGCAGCAATTTATTTTTTATGATTTCATAATAATGTTTCAGCTAAGTGAAGACTTAAACCATTTTACAATTTTATGTGACTCTATCTAATTACAAGACTGTCTCTCTCACTACAATGTCGGTTCCAGGAGGAGGGAGCGCTATCTGGGTGGTGGCTCTGCTGGTTGTTGAGGCTGTTATTTTGGTTCGTTTGTTTTGGTTCAGTTTGTTTTAGAGGCTATTGTTGTAGTTAGTATTAGGTGGAATATATTTTTCCATCTTCTTATTTGCAACATTTCTGTGTCTATATGCTTTAGATCCTTCTCTTGCAAGTAGCACATGATTTTATTTTGTTTTTATCCATTATGAATATCTAGACCTAATTTTTTAAGTTTTTACTAAGATATAATTCATATAAAATACACTAATTTTAGGTTTATAGTGCAATGGATTTTGAAAAATATATGCACCCCCTAAGCAACATCAAAATCAAAATATAAATAATCCTTCACACTAGAAGCTTTCCTTGTGCCCCTTTCCAGTTACCTACTGCCCAAAAGTCCAAAACACACTCCAACCACTGATCTGTTTTCTGTCACTATACATTGAATATATATATATTTTTAGAGCTTCATATAACTGGAATTACATAATGTATACTCTTTTGTATCTGGCTTCTTTTGCTCAGCATAATGTTTTTGAGACTCCTCCTTACTGTACTTATATTTACCTATCTTATAAATTTTTAGTAATATTTCTCTTCATGGATATATAATTGGTTTATCCATTCGCTTGTTGATTGACATTTGTGTTGTTTCCTGTTTGGAACTATTATGAATAAAGCTTCTATATTTTTGCATACAAACTTTCACATGACATTATGTTTTCATTTCTCCTGTAAAATACACGAGTGAAATTACTGCAACAAATAGTAAGTGAATGCTTAAGTTTTTAAGCAATGTCTAAAATCTTTCCCAAAGTGGTTGTATATTTTACAGTGCATGAGTCTTTGATCTGATACACATCTCACCAATACTTGGTATTGGCAGTCTTTAATTTTTTTTTTAAAGAGACTTTATTATTTTACTTTTACACTAGCAACATGAGGATTCAAATTTTACAGCATCCTTACCAACATTTGTTACTGTTTATCTTTTTTTTAATTTTATTTTATTATGTTATGTTAATCACCATACATCATTAGTTTTTGATGTAGTGTTCCATGATTCAATGTTTGCGTGTAACATCCAGTGCTCCATTCAATATGTGCCCTCTTTAATACCCATCACCAGGCTAACCCATCCCCCCACCCCACCCCCCAGAACCCTCAGTTTGTTTCTCAGAGTACATAGTCTCTCATGGTTCATCTCCCCCTCCGATTCCCCGCTTCATTTTTCCCTTCCTATTATCTTTTTTTTTTTAAACATATAATGTATTATTTGTTTCAGAGGTACAGGTCTGTGATTCAACAGTCTTGCACAATTCACAGCACTCACCATAGCACATACCCTCCCCAATGTCTAT